>NC_042970.1:54225210-54538763 GCF_901001165.1 Salmo trutta | reverse complement strand
GTTTTCCAACTCTTAAACATTTTAGAAAAAGGCTTAGTGCCGTTATGCGTACAAGGTGAGGTATTGAAAACAGGGGTGTCAATAATTTTGACCCCTACATTTTTTGATTAGATTTTTATTAGTTGTTAAACAAAATCTCTTTCTCAGAGCAATTGTGTTCATATAAAATAATATAGTTGGCAATTTTTTTGGCGCATACAATATAGTTCAGTATTTGAAAAATGTATTTTATACAGTCATTTTTGCTAGTCTTTATTTTTACATTTTAGTCATTTAGCAGACGTTCTTATCCAGAGCGACTTACAGTAGTGAATGCATACATTTCATTCATTTAAAAAAATAAACATTTATTTTTTGTATTTTTTGTACTGGCCCCCCGTGGGAATCGAACCAACAACCCTGGCGTTGCACACACCATGCTGGCGTTGCACACACCATGCTGGCGTTGCACACACCATGCTGGCGTTGCACACACCATGCTGGCGTTGCACACACCATGCTGGCGTTGCACACACCATGCTGGCGTTGCACACACCATGCTGGCGTTGCAAACACCATGCTGGCGTTGCAAACACCATGCTGGCGTTGCAAACACCATGCTCTACCAACTGAGCCACAGGGAATCCTGTGACAAGGGTGTCAGTCATTTCAGACCCCACTGAGTATTCAATATGGTACCCCTTTGTTAAGCGACTGACCACCCCTTTCTCTTCCCAATTTAAAAACAAAGGATCCTTCACTGCCCATCTGGCACGAGTTCTCACACTTGTTAAGCAGAGGTTCTCCCTCTATAAATACAAACTCCCTCTGTCACTCCAAGCCCCCTCCCTGCCACCCCTACCTCCTCTACAGCATACACTTGTAGTCACACTAACCTTCTCCCGCCGCCCAGTATAAAAGTCACAGATCACATGGGGGTAGAGGCCTGCATTCCCGTGGGATGCCCACAGGACCTGCGGGTCCTGATAGAGATCATTGCGACACGGTCTGCATTTTTCATGCTGCGGGTGGGAGTGGGCATTCAGACAGAACTTTGCTATGAAAATATTTTTGTTGTCCCCCAGATTATTTGGAAATGGCCGTCTTTCTGCTTTGGATTCGTTAGCCGAAGGCCTCAAACACACCTACAGCGTTATTGCTCAAAATGGTATGTAGCATCATCTGGATATGTGTGCAACAAAAGTTCAACATTCACCTTCTGCTACCCCTTTCTGTCAAGCCGTCTGCACATACAATTTGAATCATATGTTCAATAAATCCAAAGTATGCACCACACAGAACGCACTGCAACTGCCTCTGCAACACAATGCTGCAAGGCAAACGGAGCGTTCCATTGTAAAAGCAACTTAGATCACATGAGGGCCCTCGCTATTTTTATACCCATTTACAGGTGGTGTCTCTTTGTAATTTAATTATTAACTACAGTGGCTGACTGGCTCGTAGCCCCGGGCTCTTGTCTGACACTGAGCCAGACTGTCTTGGACAAATGGCTACTACTTTAGCAATGAAGGCTAAAGCTGACCTAAGTTCAGGTTAGTGTTTTATGGCCTAGTGGTGAGGGTTAGGATTGAATAGATCTAAACTGAGTGTAGGCTACTGTAGATCTCTGTTTTAAGGGTCCTTTCTACTTGTACCATGCCTTCGGAAAGTATTCAGACTAGAGGTCGACCGATTAATCGGAATGGCCGATTAATTAGGGCCGATTTCAAGTTTTCATAACAATCGGTAATTGGTATTTTGGGACACCGATTTGCCGATATTTTAAAAATATATATATATTTTTACATTTTTTTTTATTTTTGATTATTATTATATATATTTTTTAGTATATATATTTTTTTATACAACTTTATGTAACTAGGCAAGTCAGTTAAGAACACATTCTTATTTTCAATGATGGCCTAGGAACGGTGGGTTAACTGCCTTGTTCAGGGGCAGAACAACAGATTTTTACCTTGTCAGCTCGGGGATTCGTTTTCGGTTACTAGTCCAACGCTCTAACCACCTGCCTTACATTGCACTCCACGAGGAGCCTGCATGGCAGGCTGACTACCTGTTACGTGAGGGCAGCAAGAAGCCAAGGTAAGTTGCTAGCTAGCATTAAACTTATCTTATAAAAAACAATCAATCTTAACATAATCACTAGTTAACTACACATAGTTGATGATATTACTAGTTTATCTAGCGTGTCCTGCGTTGCATATAATCGATGCGGTGCCTGTTAATTTCTCATTGAATCACAGCCTACTTCGACAAACGGGTGATGATTTTGCACCAATGTACCTAACCATAAACATCAATGCCTTTCTTTAAAATCAATACACAAGTATATATTTTTAAACCTGCATATTTAGTTAATATTGCCTGCTAACATGAATTTCTTATAACTAGGGAAATTGTGTCACTTCTCTTGCATTCCATGCAAGCAGTCAGGGTATATGCAGCAGTTTGGGCCGCCTGGCTCATTGCGAACTGTGTGAAGTCCATTTATTCCTAACAAAGGCCGTAATTAATTATGACATAACATTGAAGGTTGTACAATGTAACAGCAATATTTAGACTTAGGGATGACATCCGTTAGATAAAATACGGAACGGTTCCGTATTTCACTGAAAGAATAAACGTTTTGTTTTCGAAAGGATAGTTTCCGGATTCGACCATTTTAATGACCAAAGGCTTGTATTTCTGTGTGTTATTATGTTATAATTAAGTCTATGATTTGATAGAGCAGTCTGACTGAGCGACGGTAGGCACCAGCAGGCTTGTAAGCATTCATTCAAACAGCACTTTCGTGCGTTTGCCAGCAGCTCTTTGCAATGCTGCAAGACTTGTGCTGTTTATTACTTCAAGCCTATCAACTCCCGAGATTAGGCTGGTGTAACCAATGTGAAATGGCTAGCTAGTTAGCGGGGTGCGCGCTAATAGCGTTTCAAATGTCACTCGCGCTGAGACTTGGAGTAGTTGTTCCCCTTGCTCTGCATGGGTAACGCTGCTTCGAGGGTGACTGCTGTCAATGTGTTCCTGGTTTGAGCCCAGGTAGGAGCGAGGAGAGGGACGGAAGCTATACTGTTACACTGGCAAAACTAAAGTGCCTATAAGAACATCCATTAGTCAAAGGTATATGAAATACAAATCGTATAGAGAGAAATGGTCCTATAATTCCTATAATAACTACAACCTAAAACTTCTTACCTGGGAATATTGAAGACTCATGTTAAAAGGAACCACCAGCTTTCATATGTTCTCATGTTCTGAGCAAGGAACTTAAATGTTAGCTTTTTTACATGGCACATATTGCACTTTTACTTTCTTCTCCAACACTTTGTTTTTGCATAATTTAAACCAAATTGAACATGTTTCATTATTTATTTGAGGCTAAATTGATTTTATTGATGTATTATATTAAGTTAAAATAAGTGTTCATTCAGTATTGTTGTAATTGTCATTATTACAAATAAACAACAACAAAAAAAAATCGACCGATTAATCGGTATCGGCCTTTTTTGGCCCTCCAATAATCGGCATCGGCGTTGAAAAATCATAATTGGTCGACCTCTAATTCAGACCCCTTCACTTTTTCCACATTTTGTTACGTTACAGCCTTATACTAAAATGTATTACATAAATGTTTTTCCTCATCAATCTACAAACAATATCCCATAATGACAAAGTGAAAACAGGTTTTTTTACATTTTTGCAAATGTACACTACCGGTCAAATGTTTTAGAACACCTACTCATTCAAAGGTTTTTCTTAAATTTGTACTATTTTCTACATTGTAGAGTAATAGTGAAGACATCACAACTATGAAGCTTGACAGCTTTGCACACTCTTGGCATTCTCTCAACCAGCTTCACCTGGAATGCTTTTCCAACAGTCTTGAAGGAGTTCCAACATATGCTGAGCACTTGTTGGCTGCTTTTCCTTCTCTGCGGTTCGACTCATCCCAAACCATCTCAATTTGGTTGAGATCGACGGATTGTGGAGGCCAGGTCATCTAATGCAGCACTCCCATCACTCTCCTTCTTGGCAAAATAGCCCCTACACAGCCTGGAGATGTTTTGGGTCATTGTCCTGTTGAAAAACAAATGATACGCCAACCCATCTGGTTTGGGATTAGTGGGACTATCACTGCAGAATGCTGTGGTAGCCATGCTGGTTAAGACTGTTAAACAGCCTTGAATTCTAAATAAATCACAGTGTCACCAGCAAAGCACCCCCACACCATAACACCACCTCTTCCATGCTTTACGGTGGGAAAAACACTTGCAGAGATCATCCGTTCACCCACACTGCGTCTCACAAAGACGCGGCGGTTGTTACCAAAAATCTCCAATTTGGACTCCAGACCAAAGGACAAATTTCCACCGGTCTAATGTCCATTGCTTGTGTTTCTTGGCCCAAGCATGGCTCTTCTTCTTATTGGTGTCCTTTAGTAGAGGTTTCCTTTCAGAAATTTGACCATGAAGGCCTGCCTGACTCACACAGTCTCCTCTGAACAGTTGATGTTGACATGTGTCTGTAACTCTGAAGCATTTATTTGGGCTACAATTTCTGAGGCTGGTAACTCTAATGAAGTTCTTGACGTTTTCTGTATTGACTGACCTTCATGTCTTAAAGTAATGATGGACTGTTGTTTCTCTTTGCTTATTTGAGCTGTTCTTGCCATAATATGTACTTGGTCTTTTACCAAATAGGGCTTTCTTCTTACTACCCCCCTACCTTGTCACAACACAACTGATTGACTCAAACGCATTAAGAAGGATATCAATTCCACAAATTCACTTTTAACAGGGCACACCTGTCATCATAGCAAAGGGTGGCTATTTGAAAAATCTCAAATATAAAATATCTTTGATTTGTTGAACACTTTTTTTGGTTTACATGATTCCGTAATGTGTTATTTCATAGTTTTAATGTCTTCACTCTTCTTTTATAATGAAGAAAATAGTCAAAATAAAGAAAAACCTGAATGAGTAGGTGTTCTAAAACTTTTGCCAGGTAGTGTATAAAAAATAAAAAACATACCTTATTTACGTAAGTATTCAGACCCTTTGCTATGAGACTCGAAATTGAGCTCAGGTGCATCCTGTTTCCATTGATTGTCCATGAGATGTTTCTACAACTTTATTGTAGTCCATCTGTGGTAAATTCATTTGATTGGACATCATTTGGAACGGCACACACCTGTCTATATAAGGTCCCACAGTTGACAGTGCATGTCAGAGCAAAACCAATCCATGAGGTTGAAGGAATTATCTGTAGAGCGCCGAGACAGGATTGTGTCGAGGCACAGATTTGTGGAAGGGTACCAAAAAAATGTCTGCAGCATTGAAGGTTCCCAAGAACAAATTGAAGAAGTTTCAAACCACCAAGACTGTCCCTAGAGCTGGCTGCCCAGCCAAACTGAGCAATCGGGAGAGAAGGGCCTTGGTCAGGGAGGTGACCAAGAACCTGACTCTGACAGAGTGACCATCGGAAGAACCTTCCAGAAGGACAACCATCTCTGTAGTACTCCACCAATCAGGCCTTTATGGTAGAGTGGCCAGACAGAAGCCACTCCTCAGTAAAAGGCACATGACGGCCGGTTTGGAGTTGGCACCTAAAGGACTCTCAGACAATGAGAAACAAGATTCTCTGGTCTGATGAAACCAAGATTGAACTCTTTGGTCTGAATGCCAAGCTTCATGTCTGGAAACCTGGCACTATCCCAACAGTGAAGCATAGTGGTGTCAGCATCATGCTTTGGGGATGTTTTTCAGTGACAGGGACTGGGAGACTAGTCAGGATCGAGGCAAAGTACTGAGAGACCCTTTGAAGAAACCCTGCTCCAGAGCTCTCAGGACCTCAGACTGGGGCAAAGGTTCACCTTCCAACAAGACAACGAACCTAAGCACACAGCCAAGACAACGCAGGAGGGGCTTTAGGACAAGTCTCTAAATGTCCTTGAGTGGCCCAGCCAGAGCACTTGAACCCCATCAAACATATCTGGAGAGACCTGAAAATAGCTGTGCAGCAACGCTCCGCATCCAACCTGACAAAGCTTGAGAGGATCTGCAGAAAGAATGGGAGAAACTCTCCAAATACAGGTGTGCCAAGCTTGTAGCATCATATCCAAGAAGACTCAAGGCTGTAATCGCTGCCAACGGTGCTTCAACAAAGTACTGAGTAACAAAAACCAGTGGCAAAAAAGACCCCAACTCCAGCCTCTAAAAACCCACTGGGTTTGCCTTCAAATTGACTTTGACTGTAAATCCATAGGTGGATGCCAGCAGCCAGCTCAGTGCTGAATAGCTCAGAAACAAAGCTGATCTCATTGGAGGTTTCACACTGGATGCCAAGAACCAAAGTCTGAATACTCATGTTTTTTATTTTTATTTTAATACATTTGCGAAAAATGTCAAATAACTATTATAGGGTATAATGTGTAGATTGATGACGGGGAAAAAACAATTGAATCCATTATCTAATATGGCTGTAATGTAACAAAATGTGGAAAAAGTCAAGGGGTCAGATTACTTTCCAAAGGCACTTTATGTTCACAACCTATGCCCTTACAGTAATAGGTTCCATAGAGTTAGCATGGCTAAGCTAAGTGTAGCTACACTCTCCAGCTTGCCTCTTTTGAATGTTAGCCAGCCACAATGACTCTCAGTCAGTGGTTTGCAGGTCCCAGAGTCAAGCTAGCCTTGCTATAAACAGAACACCATGTGTTGCAAATAGAGCCCAGTGGTGCTATCACCATTGAGCACTCATTCATTACACCACCTCTCTTATTCTCTCTCTTGTTCTCTCTCTGTCAGTGTCCGTCCTGTCCCCCTCTACCCTCCCTGTAGCAGATCCCCCTTGCTGTTCTCCCAGTGACTTTGGTTCTTGGCATCCAGTGTGAAAGCTCCAAGGAGATCAGCTTTGTTTCTGAGCTATTCAGCACTTTGAGCTGGCTGTTGGCATCCGCCTATGGATTTACAGTCAAAGTCAATTTGATGGCAAACCCAGTATGTTTTTACAGGCTGGTGTTGGGGGGTCTTTTTTTGGCTCTGGTTTAAAAAAAGAAGACAACATATTATTTGATATTCATCTTTGATAGGACACTAAACTCAGATGTTCTCATTTTTGTATAGTGTCTTTTGTAAGTTATACCGTTCATCTAAACAGAGCTTGAAGTTCTGTTTGTTAGCAAGGCTTTTGGTGAAGATGTACATTTTTTGCTGTAGGACATAATTGATCTTGGTCAGTCACTCTTGATTGAAAACATGATTTTAAAGATTCTCATATCTAAATAAATATCTTAAACCATAGTAGTTTCTCCTCACAAAGGGGTTATTCACTGCAGTGCCTGGACAGTGGAGTGGGGCATGGGAATAAGTGGAGATGGGAGGAACGTATGTTGGCACAGAAGAGGGCAACTCCCCATCAGAACAAACCAACCCAAAGCCACTAACAGGCCTTCATTAGTCATTCTGCTAATCACTACCCATGTCTGGTTGCCCCCACTGTGGCAGAAAGGTTGGGGTTGGGCTGTGGGGTGGGGTAGCTATCTGTCCCTCATTCTCTGTCTCCCTCTCTCTCACATTCTGTGTTGTATTGAGCCATATTGGCCCTGAATAGTGCATATGTTCACTTCTGGGAAAGCCCAGAGAACAATGTCCAGCACTCCGGCAGAAAATGTCTCTTTCACATCCTGGGCCCTGGCAGAACACAGCGGAGTCATGGAAATGAAATTATTATGTATCTTAGCTAAGTGCTGGCAATCCTCTTCGACTGTGTGTTATGTAAACTCTTGGCATCTACATTGGTTTTGTGTGTTTGTCTTTGTCTTTGTATGTAATGCTGCCCAGGTTTGCAATTGAAAATGTCCTGAGAATGGAATTATAGTTGATGAGGGAGATTTTACTTCCCATGAAAATATGTAGCACAACTTGCACTGGAGCTCAATGTATCTGACATGGGTAGCAATTAATTTAATCAAACAAGCGAAATGTCGGTATAGGGACAAAGTGGAGTCTCAATTCAGCGGCTCAGACACAAGACGTATGTGGTAGGGTCTACAGGCAATTACGGACTACAAAAAGAAAACCAGCCACGTCACGGACACCGACGTCTTGTTTCCAGACAAACTAAACACCTTTGCCCGCTTTGAGGATAATACAGTGCCACCGACGCGGCCCGATAACAAGGACTGCGGGCCCCCCATCTCCTTTTCCGTGGCCGACGTAAGACATTTAAACGTGTTAACCTTCGCAAGGCAGCTGGCCCTTACGGCATCCCTAGCTGTGTCCTCAGAGCATGCGCAGACCAGCTGGCTGGTGTGTTTACGGACATATTCAATCGCTCCCTATCCCAGTCTGCTGTCCCCTTCAAGATGGCCACCATTGTTCCTGTACCCAAGAAGGCAAAGATAACTGAACTAAATTACTATCGCCCCGTAGCACTCACTCATCATGAAGTGCTTTGAGATCATATCACCTCCACCTTACCTGTCACCCTAGACCAGGGGTGTCAAACGTCCGGCCCGCGGGCCGGATCAGGCCCGCAAAGGGGTTTAATCCGGCCCGCGAGATGGTTTTGTAAAGTATAAAAATGAGCTGCAATTTTTCAATAAAAGAAACTGCTGTTCCAATTGCGTCCACTGGATGGCGCAATAGCAATTGTGTTAAGCAAGCAAACCGTTTATAACGGAGCAGAGCAAGTAGGTCAAGCAAGTGCAGCCAGTCCAGATGAGCTACTTTGTTTTGCCCGCGATATTTATTACGGCTTCTACTTTTAACATTTTGTGCTTTGGCACCATCATTGCCCCAATATGTCTCTGTCAAAAAAGAGAAAAGTGGACGCAGAGTGCAGAGTGTTCCAAGAAAAATGGTCATCCTCCTATTTATCCACGGAATTGAATGGGAAAGCTGTATGTTTGGTGTGTTCACAGCATGTTGCAGTGCTGAAAGAGTATAACCTTCGTCGCCACTATGTGAGTCTTCATGCCGACAAATATGACAACTTTCAAGGACAGCAGAGAAGAGAGAAGGTGAATGAACTGTTGGCGGGTCTGAAGAAACAGCAGTCTGTGTTTACTCACAGCCGAGACATCAGTGACGCTGCAGTGAAAGCTAGCTACCTCATTGCTAATGAAATCGCAGTGGCTTCAAAACCATTTAGTGAGGGTGAATTTGTAAAAACATGCATGATGAAGGCAGCGGAGATTGTGTGCCCTGAAAAGCGCCAGGCTTTTGCAAATATCAGCCTGACAAGAAACAAAAAATATCAGCCTGACAAAAAAAGTAAAGTCATTTATTGGGTTTTCAGTTGCAATTGATGAAAGTACGGACATTACAGATGTTGCACAACTGGCCATTTTCATCCGCGGACTTGATGACACATTGACCGTCACCGAGGAGTTCGTGGAGTTGGTGCCGATGACAGATACAACGACAGCAGCTGATATTTTCTCCGCACTCGTCGGCGCGCTGGACAGGGTCGGAGTGGACTGGTCCCGCGCTGTCAGCCTGGCTACAGATGGTGCGCCCTCAATGATCGGGAAAAAAGCAGGCGTTGTGACAAAGTTCAGAGAGAAAGTGCAATCTGCAAATGGAGGACGTGATTTTTGGACTTTTCACTGTATTTTGCACCAGGAGGCTTTGTGTTGCAAGTCATTAAAGATGGATAACGTCATGAAGGTGGTCATCCAAACTGTTAATTTCATCCGATCCAGAAGCCTGAATCACCGTCAGTTTGACAGCCTTCTCAGAGAGAAAGACCACATCCATGGCCTGCCATACCACACTGAGGTAAGATGGTTAAGCCGAGGTGCTGTGCTTAGGCGTTTCTTTGATTTACGAGAAGAAATTGAACAGTTCATGGAAGAAAAGGGCAAACCAGTGTTAGAATTTCATTCCGCAGAATGGATGCAGGACCTTGCATTTATGGTGGATGTTACAGAGCACCTGAATAACTTGAACAAACAGCTGCAAGGGCGCAACAAAGTCGTCACGCAGTATTATGACAGCATACGTTCTTTCAAGTTGAAGCTGTCATTGTGGGAGACGCAACTCGCCGGTGGTGATGCAGCTCACTTCCCCTGTCTGAAAAATGTGTGCGCGACCCAACATGTGGCAGACATGAAGCGGTTCAAAGATAAAATAACGGCACTGTTACGGGAGTTTGAGCAACGCTTTCAGATTTTTGGTGAACTGGAGAAAGACTTCAACGTTTTTTGCTCGCCATTCACCGTGAATCCCTCTGATCTGCCCGTCAGCATCCAACTTGAAATAATAGACTTGC
This sequence comes from Salmo trutta, assembly GCF_901001165.1. NCBI lineage: Eukaryota > Metazoa > Chordata > Actinopteri > Salmoniformes > Salmonidae > Salmo > Salmo trutta. The sequence goes on along the minus strand of NC_042970.1, from coordinate 54,528,491 downwards.
AGTGTGACTCGGATATGAAGGGCAAATTTGCCGCAGCTGGCTTGGACACATTTTATCAGAATCTCTTGCCAGGTTACCCCAACTTGACAGCCCTCGCTGCAAAACTGTTGTGCATGTTTGGAACCACATATCTTTGTGAGCAAGTTTTCTCTGTAATGAGCATAAATAAAACAAAGCTGCGCTCAAGGCTCACGCACAAGCACTTGAATCACATCCTGAAGTTGGCTGCCACTCAGGATGTGACGCCTGATATTGATGTGCTGGTGAAAGCTAAAAGATGCCATGTATCAGGAGTCAAATAAACTATGCAACCCCACTTAAAGTGCTGCATGAGACACCCTGATATATTTCTGTGATCTGTGATATACTTCTGTGAATCACTGAGGCATTGTGTGTTTGTGTGTTCTTTTTCTTTAGAATTTTCAAATAAACTTGAGGTGTTTTATGATTAATAGTGATGTTGTGCTTGCACTATTGTGGACACGCTGTCCTCAGGCTCCAGCTTTATGTTTTATGTTGATCGTATTAAAACAAAGAAAACAATCTGAAGTTGTTGTTTTTAAGTTATATATACCATGATTTTACCGGTCCGGCCCACTTGGGAATAGATTTTCCTTCATGTGGCCCCTGAGCTAAAATGAGTTTGACACCCCTGCCCTAGACCCACTTCAGTTTGTATACCGCCCCAACAGGTCCACAGATGATGCAATCGCCATCACACTGCACACTGCCCTCTCCGATCTGGACAAGAGGAATACCTATGTAAGAATGCTGTTCATTGACTACTCAGCATTCAATACCATCATACCCTCTGAGCTCATCATTAAGCTGGAGGCCCTGGGTATAAACCCTGCCCTTTGCAACTGGGTCCTGGACTTTCTGACGGGCTGCCCCCAGGTGGTGAAGGTAGGAAACATTTCCACTTCGCTTACCGTCAACACTGGGGCCCCACAAGAGTGCGTGCTCAGCTCCCTCCTGTACTCCCTGTTCACCCATGACTCCATGGCCATGTACGCCTCCAACTCAATCATCAAGTTTGCTGACGACACAATAGTAGTGGCCTTGATTACCAAAAACTACGAGACAACCTACAGGGAGGAGGTGAGGGCACTCGGGGTGTGGTGTCAGGAAAACAACCTCCTCAACGTCAACAAAACAAAGGAGATGATCATGGACTTCAGGAAAGCGCAGAGGGAGCACCCCCCTATCCTCTTCGAAGGGACAGTATTGAAGAAGGTGGAAAGTTTTTTTTTTTAAATTTTTTTTTTTTAAGTTCCTCGGCGAACATATCACAGACAATCTGAAATGGTCCACACACACAGACAGTTTTGGTGAAGAAGGCGCAACAGCGCCTCTTCAACCTCAGGAGGCTGAAGAAATTGGGCTTGTCACCAAAAACACTGACAAACTTTTACAGATGCACAACTGAGAGCATCCTGTCGGGCTGTATCACCGCCTGGTACGGCAACTTCACCGCCATCAACCGCAAGGCTCTCCAGAGGGTGGTGCGGTCTTCACAACGCCTCACCGGGGTCTAACTACCTGCCCCTCAGGACACCTACAGCACCCGATGTCACAGGAAGGCCAAAAATATCATCAAGGACAACAAGCACCCGAACCACTGCCTATTCACCCCTCTACCATCCAGAAGGCGAGGTCAGTACAGGTGCATCAAAGCTGGGACCGAGAGACTGAAAAACAGCTTCTATCTCAAGGCCATCACACTGTTAAACAGCAATCACTAACTCAGAGAGGCTGCTGCCTACATATACTCACTAGTCACTTTAAACAATGCCACTTTAATAATGTTTACATATCTTACATTACTCATGTCATATGTATCATGCCTATGCCTCTCGGCTATCGCTCATCCATATATTTATATGTACATATTATTTTTCCATCCCTTTAGATTTGTGTGTATTAGGTAGTTGTTGGAGAATTGTTCGATTACTTGTTAGATATTACTGCACTGTCGGAACTAGAAGCACAAGCATTTTGCTACACTCATTAACATCTGTTAACCATGTGTATGTGACCAATACAATTTGATTTGATTTGAATGTATGGCAGGGCACGACATTAACGCTTGTCCAGGACACATAAAAAAATATATATATAAAATGTTGGGCAAGCAGAATTTAGATTTAAGCTGTCCGAATGGGAAAGTAAATACAAATCATACAATATAAAACAATTACTCTGATCAGAATTGGATCAGTGTCCTCCAGATGCAATGTTTTGCACCGTGTTCTACTATTTCTGCAGATTGCATTGACAGGCATGAGCAGTCTTTTTCAATTACCTTTTGAGATCAAATCACCAATTACCTTTTGAGATCAAATCACAGAGCTGCATGTAGCCTCGTGTGCACTTTTGTTGATATTCGTTGCTAGTTTACGTTATTTGCCCAATTTATATAATTTTTGCAGCAGCAGGTGGGTCATTGCTACAATGCGGTGCCTTTTCTGTCCCCAGGAAATATTTGTTCATGATTATTGTATTTAAGATTTTCTGTGTCCCTGGTTTCACTTTCCACCATGTTTTTATTTTTTATTCCACTTTAAAAAAAAATAGCCCCTTCCCAGAATGACATCACATTCAGGAAGTGTCATAATGCTGGCCTTCTAGGCAGAGTTCCCATCTTAATCTTGTCATTTTATTGGCCAGTCTGTGATGTGGCTTTTTGCAACTCTGCCTAGAAGGCCAGCATCTTTGAGTCGCCTGTTCACTGTTGACGTTGAGACTGGTATTTTGCGGGTACAATTTATTGAAGCTGCCATTTGAGGACATGGGAGGCATCTGTTTCTCAAACTAGACACTCTAATGTACTTGTCCTCTTGCTCAGTTGTGCACCGGGGCCTTCCACTCCTTTCTAATCTGGTTAGAGACAGTTTGCGCTCTTCTGTGAAGGGAGTAGTACACAGCGTTGTACGAGATCTTCAGTTTCTTGGCAATTTCTGACATGGAATAGCCTTAATTTCTCAGAACAAGAATAGACTGACGATTTTCAGAAGAAAGGTCTTTGTTTCTGGATATTTTTGAGCCTGTAATCGAACCCACAAATACTGATGCTCCAGATACTCAACTAGTCTAAAGAAGGCCAGTTTTGTTGCTTTAATCAAAATAAGTTTTCAGCTGTGCAAACTTAAGTGCAAAAGGGTTTTCTGATTAATTAGCCTTTTAAAATTATAAACTTGGATTAGCTAACACAACGTGCCATTGGAACACAGGAATGATGGTTGCTGATAATGGGCCTCTGTACGCCTATGTAAGTAATCCATTACAAATCGGCCATTTCCAGCTACAATAGTCATTTACAACATTAACAATGTCAACACTGTATTTCTGATCAATTTGATGTTATTGTAATGGACAAAAAATGTCCTTTCCTTTTAAAAAAAAAAAAGGACATTTCTAAGTGACCCCAAACTTTTGAACGGTAGTGTATTATAATTAGTGTTTTATTAGTGACTCGAGCTATTAGCACCAGGCAACATGACTAACCTAGCATTGCAGTGTATGATTTAGCTTGCACCATTGCTAGCTCCAAAGTAGATCCTTCACCATTTAGGCCTAGATTTTTAGTAGTCTTGAATCTTTGTGCAGTAATTAGCTCTATTTCTAGTCTATTACAATTTTATGTTGAGCCCTATGGTAGCTTAGTGCTCAGCCAGTGCAATATTTGGCTTTATCACTAGCTTAGAGGCTAGCTTGCTAGTGCCCCTCACTGCAGGTGAACCTGAAACAGATTTTCCGTTACCTGAGCTGTTAATGGTGTCCGACCGGTGAGTGAGTGAGTGAGTCTCCTTCCCTAGCTGCTCTCGACTGGCCTTTGTTTAGCAGTCTAGACATGATGCAAAGGGGAATACAGTAGTACCACGACTCAGACAGACACTGAGACCTCCTAACCCCTTGCCTGTCACTCCCAAAAGTCGTCCGGGCCTAATATATTCATGTATGTGTGTAGGGGGCAGGGACATGGGAAATTGGGCCTTATATGTGCTATGCATAATCTGCATACTAGATGAGGTTATAGAGGGGCCCCAAGCATTGGACTGGTGGCATAGCCATGTTTTTCCCACAAATTTGAGTTCAGCCATTCAGGTTTTTTTTGTTGTTACTGCCCGTGTGATATTTTAGCCTTTTGAAATGGTTAAATGGTTACTGCATTAGATTACAGCAACGACTGAGGTAAAAAACGTATCTGTGTCATGACTCTCAATATAACTTTACAATGGCTACACACACAGAACTACAATTCTCTTTTGTGACTAATATAATTTTGTAGGAATGAATAGAAGGTACAGTGCCTTTGGAAAGTATTCAGACCCCTTGACTTTTTAAATTTTGTTACGTTACAGCCTTATTCTAAAATTGATTTAAAAAAAATAAAATCAGCAATCTGCACACAATACTCCATAATGACAAAGTGGAAAAGTTTTCGATTTTTTTTGCAAATATATACATTTTTTACAGATACCTTATTTACATAAGTATTCAGGCCCTTTGCTATGAGACTCGAAATTGAGCTCAGGTGCATCCTTTCCATTGATCATCCTTGAGATGTTTCTAGAACTTGATTTGGAGGATTGTGTCGGCACAGATCTGGGGAAGGGTATCAAAACATTTCTGCAGCATTGAAGGTCCCCAAGAACACAGTGGCTTCCATCATTCTTAAATGGAATAAGTTTGGAACCACCAAGACCCTTCCTAGAGTTGGCCTCCCGGCCGAACTGAGCAATCGGTGTAGAAGGGCCTTGGTCAGGGAGGTGAACAAGAACCTGATGGTCACTCTGACAAGCATTTCGTTACACTCGCAATAACATCTGCTAACCATGTGTATGTGGCCAATAACATTTGATTTGATTTGACAGAGTTCTAGAGTTCCTCTGTGGAGATGGTTGTCCTTCTGGATGGTTCTCCCATCTCTGCAGCACTCCACCAATCAGGCCTTTATGGTAGAGTGGCCAGACGGAAGCCACTCCTCAGTAAAAGTCACATAACAGCCCGCTTGGAGTTTTTCAAAGGCATCTGAAGACTCTCAGACCATGAGAAACACGATTCTCTGGTGTGATGAAACCAAGATTGAACTCTTTGGCCTGAATGCCAAGCGTCACGTCTCTGGAAACCTATCACCATCCCCACATTGAAGCATGGTGGTGACAGCATCATGCTGTGTGGATGATTTTCAGCGGCAGGGACTGGGAGACTAGTCAGGATCAAGGGAAAGATGAACAGAGCAAAGTACAGACAGATCCTCAATGAAAACCTGCTCTAGAGCGCTCAGGACCTCAGACTGGGGCAAAGGTTCACCATCCAACAGGACTACGAACCAAAGCACACAGCCAAGTCAACGCAGGAGTGGCTTCCGGACAAGTCTCTGAATATCCTTGAGTGGCCCAGCCAGAGCCTGGACTTGAATCCAATCGAACATTTATGGAGATACCAGAAAATAGCTGTGCAGCAATGCTCCCCATCCAACCTGACAGAGCTTGAGAGGATCTGCAGAGAGGAATGGTAGAAACTCCCCACATCCAGGTGTGCCAAGCTTGTAGCGTCATACCCAAGCGGACTCGAGACTGTAATTGCTGCTAAAGGTGCTTCAACAAAGTACTGAGTAACGGGTCTGAATACTTATGTAGATGTGATATTTTATTTTTTATTTTTTATGCATTTGCAGACATAAAAAAAAAGTTTTTACTTTGTCATTATGGGGTATTGTGTGTAGATTGAGGGGGGAAAACTATTTAATCAATTTTAGAACAAGGCTGTAATGTTACAATGTGAAAAAGTCTAGTGGTCTGAATACTTTCCGAATACACTGTATACACTATAGGACAGTGGTGTGCCTGAACAAGTCACATTCCTCTCTCCATGTAACTCAGTGGTAGTAATAACACGTATAACAAAGATGAGAGTTATAAGGCCTAACCAGTTTTCCAGTCCTCTTATATTGTGTAGTAGGTTGTATTGTCTGTGAACATTCTTCTCCTATGTGTGGCTATGAGGGCTGTCACCTAATAAAACCCAACTGGTCACACAGACCAGAGCAAGAGGCCCCAGGTCCCACCTCCCAGTCCCATCCACCTTTCCCTCTATGATGATTGGCTTAGGAATTCTGATGTATGTAAATTAAGTTTTGCATATGAAACCAGGCTTGCCGTGCATCAGAGGGGAAATGGGAAGGTCTGGGGGAAATTGAAAAAGGGTGGGGTTAGGGTGTCTCCTGGCAACCTGGCTGTGTCTCGGGGGGAAGGTCATTGGTTATTATGGGGTGGCACCCCTGCAATCAAAGCAAAGGGTTCATTGTCAGAATGACTGGGGGTTGGGGGTGAGCAGTGCTTTTGTGGTGGGGGTAGTTTTTGTTGCCCTAACACCACAGAGCTAGCCTTATCAGCCCTACCACCCCCTCTGTTCTCTACCCCTGTTCTTTAATATTACACTCACAATTGCAGCCATCATTTCAGAAATACTCTAATTTAAAAGTATTTTCCCACATCCCCCACAATCGTTTTAAAACCCACAACATTTCCTTTCAATTTTGTCCTCCCAGTGGAGGAATACATGACATGACACAAAATGTTCCTCGATACTAGTCTGCGAGAGATGGTTTCAGTTGCTCAAGTTTTGTCCTGCCCCAACATCTCGCCCAGAACCATCCAGACGGAAGTCATCTGAACTTGAGGCTCAGGCATGAGTAAGCGCTGACAGAGTTGAAAGTAAAGCCCTTTCTCTCCTCCCCTCGAACGGAGCTATAAAAGTTTAAACCCAGGAAGCAGCCCTCTGGGCCCGATGTGCTCTTCCTGAAACTGACTCATGGCTGCTTGATTTGCCTCCGTATGGAGCAGAGAGGGGCTGCTGGCTGAGGTTTGTGTGCGTGCGTTCATGTGTGTGTGTCCATGTCAGTGTGTGTGGGAGTGTGTATGTCCCAGCTCCTAACCTCCCAGCTGGGGCATTGTGCAGAGTGCAGCTGAACAGACTCACCCAGACCATCCTGCACAGTACAGAACGCTTAGCTGTCTGTGTCCAGTGTGACGGATCAATCTCATTAACCATAGTCATACACATCCGCTTCCTGTGTTCTCTGCCCTATGTGGCTAACTTGGGTAGCTTACATGGACCATTTGCAGAGATTTTGACTCTTTCCAGTGATGCGACAAAACCATAACCCTTTATATTGCAATCAAATCGCCTTGTTTATTATAGCCCAAAACTATGGGAGAATAGTGAAGCGGAGAGATGCGTAAACCTTAACCCTGCATTATTCATTAAGGGCAACATGGCTGTTCAAACCTAATGAAGTTTAGTTCAACCGCCCAAGGATAATGTCCTCTGAAATCTTAAATGGCAAGTGTAATAATATTTGCACAACCCTGGCTCCCCAAGGTCCTAGCTTGACGATTGGACATGTATTATGCATTGCTTTTTAGCACAGCCGGCTTTGCAATTGTCTAAATTAATTTCCTTTTTAATTACCATTAGGCTGTCTGCAGTTAGCGTCAGCGGCTAATGTGCGGCCTAAAGAGGTCAGAGTGAGGTAAAATTCCCCCCTCTGTTTTTTTCCCTCAAACTTGAAATTCTTATAGCATTCTACAGTTTATTTAGGAGACAATCTCTCAAAGTTATTTTTACCTGGTTTTATGTATTTTGACTTTCATGATTTAACGAAGGCCTAAAGCTTATTGAGGACTTATTTCCCCTTCCTTTTAAGCCGGTAAGTCTGTTGCTTCCAACTAGAATAGGGGCAATTCCACTGTAAGAGAATGATTCTAAGACTCAGATTTTTCACTTTAAAAGTATGCCAAACAAAAAACATTGATTGCAAAGTTAAACTATACAAGGACTACAATTCTCACAGAACATTTTACACAAAACATTGCAGATGTAAAGTTTGGTAACAGAATGATTGTAAACTCTTCCTTGGTTTGTGACCATGTGTTCTAAAAACTCTTATATCTACTCTGAATTAAGATTCAAAGATGTCTGCAGAAGGATTGGGATGTCAGCAATGATATGACATGTTGAGTTTGGAAAAATATATTTTGGTTATTGAACTACTGTAAGTGAAGTGGATTAACACCCGGTAACAGAGTGATGGTAACAGAATGACATCATGGGTCCCTGATCTGTACTATACAGAGATGCATAATTATGAATGTAATTTTCTTCATGGTGATGTATCCTGAATAGGAACACAAAGGTTGAAAAATGAAATATCCTTCTTTTGGGTTTTATTCTACATACTAGCTATTATTTTAATGAGCTCTGCTCCCAGACAAGACCAAATTTAGTTGTTCTAGACCGCACCAAAATCTGTACCAATCATAGATGTCTATGTTTCACAGGTTTGGACAGCAAATCAAAAGTTTAATTGTCACGTGCGCCGAATACAACAGTGAAATGCTTACTTACAGGCTCTAACCAATAGTGCACAAATGGTGTTAGGTGAACAATAGGTAAGTAAAAAAGACAGGCTATATACAGTAGCTAGGCTATAAAAGTAGCGAGGCTACATACAGACACCGGTTAGTCAGGCTGATTTGAGGTAGTATGAACATGTAGATATGGTTAAAGTGACTATGCATATATGACAAACAGAGAGTAGCAGTAGCGTAAAAGAGGGGTTGGTGGGTGGTGGGACACAATGCTGATCGCCTGGTTAGCCAATGTGTGGGAGCACTCGTTGGTCGGCCCAATTGAGGTAGCATGTTCGTTACACTCACTAGTTAAAGTGACTATGCATATATGATAAACAGACAGTAGCAGCAGCGTAAAAAGAGGGGTTGGGGGGGCACACAATGCAAATAGTCCGGTTAGCCATTTGATTACCTGTTCAGGAATCTTATGGCTTGGGGGTAAAAACTGTTGAGATGCCTTTTTGTCCTAGACTTGGCACTCCGGTACAGCTTGCCATGCAGTAGTAGAGAGAACAGTCTATGACTGGGGTGGCTGGGGTCTTTGACAATTTTTAGGGCCTTCCTCTGATACCGCCTGGTGTAGAGGTCCTGGATGGCAGGCAGCTTAGCCCCAGTGATCTACTGGGCCGTACACACTACCCTCTGTAGTGCCTTGCGGTCAGAGGCCAAGCAATTAAAGGACCAGGCAGTGATGCAACCAGTCAGGATGCTCTCGATGTTGCAGCTGTAGAACCTTTTTGAGGATCTTAGGACCCATGCCAAATCTTTTTTGTTTCCTAAGGGGGAATAGGCTTTGTCGTGCCCTCTTCACGACTGTCTTGGTGTGTTTGGACCATTCTAGTTTGTTGTTGATTTGGACACCAAGGAACTTGAAGCTCTCAACCTGCTCCACTACAGCCCCGTCGATGAGAATCGGGGTGTGCTTGGTCCTCCTTTTCCTGTAGTCTACAATCATCTCCTTAGTCTTGGTTACGTTGAGGGATAGGATGTTATTCTGGCACCACCTGGCCAGGTCTCTGACCTCCTCCCTATAGGCTGTCTCGTCGTTGTCGGTGATCAGGCCTACCACTGTTGTCATCTGCAAACTTAATGATGGTGTTGGAGTCGTGCCTGGCCATGCAGTCATGGGTGAACAGGGAGTACAGGAGGGGACTGAGCACGCACCCCTGTGGAGCTCCAGTGTTGAGGATCGGTGTGGCAGATGTGTAGCTACCTACCCTCACCACCTGGGGGCGGCCCGTCAGGAAGTCCAGGATCCAGTTGCCGAGGGAGGTGTTCAGTCCTAGGATCCTTAGCTTAGTGATGAGCTTTGAGGGTACTATGGTGTTGAACGCTGAGCTGTAGTCAATGAATAGCATTCTCACATAAGTGTTCCTTTTGTCCAGGTGTGAAAGGGCAGTGTGGAGTGCAATAGAGATTGCATCATCTGTGGATCTGTTTGGGCGGTATGCAAATTGGAGTGGGTCTAGGGTTTCTGGGATAATGGTGTTGATGTGAGCCATTACCAACCTTTCAAAGCACTTCATGGCTATGGACGTGAGTGCTACGGGTCTGTAGTCATTTAGGCAGGTTGTCTTTGTGTTCTTGGGCACAGGGACTATGGTGGTCTGCTTGAAACATGTTGGTATTACAGGCTCAATCAGGGACATGTTGAAAATGTCAGTGAAGACACCTGCCAGTTGGTCAGCAAATGCCCGGAGCACACGTCCTGGTAATCCGTCTGGCCCCGCAGCCTTGTGTATGTTGACCTGTTTAAAGGTCTTACTCACGTCGGCTACGGAGAGCGTGATCACACAGTCATCCGGAACAGCTGATGCTCTCATGCATGCCTCAGTGTTGCTTGCATCGAAGCGAGCATAGAAGTGATTGAGATCGTCTGGTAGGCTCGTGTCACTTGGCAGCTCGTGGCTGTGCATCCCTTTGTAGTCTGTAATAGTTTGCAAGCCCTGCCACATAAGATGAGCTTCGAAGCCGGTTGTAGTACAATTCAATCTTTGCCCTGTATTGACGCTTTGCCTGTTTGATGGTTCGTCGCAGGGCATAGCAGGATTTCTTGTAAGCTTCCGGGTTAGAGTCCCGCACCTTGAAAGCGGCAGCTCTACCCTTTAGCTCAGTGCGAATGTTGCCTGCTTCTGGTTGGGGTATGTACGTACAGTCACTGTGGGGACGAAGTCCTCGATGCACTTATTGATAAAGCCAGTGACTGATGTGGTGTAAAGTTCAGTAAGGTAAAACAGTCGAGCATATTTCAATACAGTAAAGTACAGTGCAACACAGTAAATTGTACCTCTAGTGTGCTCTATTGTATTATACTAAACTCTACTGCTCTTCTTTACTCTACTGTTCTGTCCAAACTTGTGAAACAGACGTCTATGATAGGTTCAGATTTGGACGGACCATAACTACTTTTCAAGGTCCGTGGACGTCCGGTGATCAGTGGGTGAGAGGGTTGGTTACAGTAAATGGAAGAGAGGGGGCTCATGGGTAGGTGTCTGTAAGAGCCAGGAGAGGTGACATTAACGAGAGAGCGCGAGAGAGAATGGTTGACCTGTTTTCACACTCTTGCTTTGACCCCCACGCGACAAAGAGAAAGATAGTTGTTATGTGCTGAACATAACTAGTATGCCAGTGGAACTGAGGACAGTAGCAGGTGACCCAACTGAAGTTTGTGACTAGTATGAATTCCCATTTGTTCATTCTGTTACCGATTTGGTAACATAATGACGTGTTTTAATCACTTATTAAATCATCTAAAATGTATCAGTAAAAACACTAAGTAATTGGTTGGTCTACCTTCACTCGTTACTTCTGTGCACTTTCATTATCCTCCCTCTTCATGAGGGTGAGAAGTTAGAAAATATCTTAGATGTGTTGGTTTTTGCTAACAGCATGACAAGAAACTAGGCAATATTTCTTAAAATTCCATCTGTTTGAACAGAAGTTAAATCCTCTTAGCTTTCATTTGACAACAAATTTGATGTGCTCGTATGAACTTCACATTTTAGTGCTCATGGGGCTTTTTACATGGAAATGCCTGTAGACTTTCCAGACAGTCACAATGGGAGAGAAATTAGATGGGGGGTTATTTTAAGCTTTCCTGATGATTGTGGTTGAGGAGGATTTTGAATTTGAAGTAAATTGAATCAAGTCAACACCTGTCACTCCCATTCTCTCTGTGAAGTTAAAAATGTCACTTCATGCTTTGATCAAACATTGTTGATTTTAAAGCTGCAATATGTAACTTTTCGCACTTGTTTAGATGGTACAATGATTCTCTACACTACACTTGCTTGTTTAGTCACATAAATGGAAATTAGGCGAACTATTAGAATTTGAACAACCAAGGAAAAGACAGCGATTTCTACAGTGCATCTTTAAATATTTTTATAAGAGTTTGGCTGCAGTCAATTTGCCTGCTAAGCATAGTACCGCATGTCAAACTTTTATGTTGGTGATTGTGTGTGCTCCCGTCTGGTCTGAAGTGGCCATTGTTTGTGGCCTTGTCTAGACTGGCTGCCGACCGGGCTTACTTGCTGATGCAGGCAGCAAACAATGCGGCAAGCTGCTGAATGTGTGTGCGCCCCATAAAGGAATCCCACTCTGAGAGTGAGTGAGTGAGTGAGTGAGTGAGTGAGTGAGTGAGTGAGTGAGTGAGTGAGTGAGTGAGTGAGTGAGAGCTCCTCCCACCACCACCCTCAAAATAGGAAACAGCTGGGACTGTCTAAATACCATACACACTCATCTGAATTGTTCACTATTGTTTGTCTATAGGGGGCGGATGTCTGGTGCCCTTTGCAGATGTTTAATGCAATTTGTTAATTTGTCCTTCCCTTTCTTTTCATAGCTTTCTCTCTTATTTGCCAGAAAAGGCAGCACCCGTAGTGAAACTTCAGAAGTCCTCATTATTGATTCCTGTACAGTTATCGCTAGTCCCCGCACAGAACATATTTGACAAATTGTTTTTGAGGTAAATCACAACCACCTGCTGATGATTGTAATGCTTCCGCGGGTTCATCAACCTAAAACCTTGGAACGGGTGTTGTGACATAACAGAGAGCTTAAACCCGCCAAACGGCTTCCTCTTGTCTTTTTGGGTTGAAAAAGGCTGTGATTCCATAATCTCAAAAAAGGAGGGCTCAGACAAAGAAATGCCTCACCTAGACTGAATTCAGCATGGGCAATTAAGAGCAGCTGTAAACCATCAATCTAGGCCTTTGCAGAACAGCAAATCTCTTCTTGGAAGTGCCTTTCGAGAGCTGCCTTTTTCCTGGGGTCATGTATTGGCTCTCCCAACAGAGGCCTAGAGAGAACGCGATCATAGGGAGTGAGGGAACGAACGAGTGTTGGCCACACACTGGCTCCCGTGCACCTGTGTTCACTTCACGCTGGCAGTGGGGTCTGCTGTGCTTCCTTCATCACTCATTCCATTTCTGCTCCTCCCCCCTACTCCCGCCTACAGCCATAATTCTAACCTGGCACATGGAGCTCTTGCTGTTGTTATTGTTATTTCTCAATCCTGGCAGATGTCTTCATCTCCTGAAATGACTCATTTGGACCTCCGCAGCGCTGGGCAAGAGCACGTAATGAAGTACAACATGCTTCACGGCCGAGGTTCAACCAGTTATTAGAAGCGGTTTATGGGGCTACGTTCAAGAACCAACACAACCCAACTAAATACCAAAAATGTCTTCATAACATTGAACAAAGCTTAACCACACCGGTTGTGTTGTTTAACACCATTGACCTTGTAATCTAAACACATTTCAGACATGTTAGACTTGTTCAAGCTACCATAAATCTGTAGAATAAATGTTGTAAAGCCCTTGGCATATAATGACTAGTTTCCACATTAGGTGTTAAGCTAGTTGCTTTGATGTTGTGACTAATGCCCTATGAGTCTCAGCAGCCCTTGTGGCTGCCTGCCACATGTGTTCAGCTCGCTATGTTTCCTGACCAAAGCAAACAACTCTGCTTTTATTTTTACTCCACATCTGCACCATTTAGCCTTCCCAGTTAGCGCTAGCATGGAGGGCTGTTGTGTATATCTCCAAGCTTGATTATGTGCAAAGACGAGAAGTCCATCCAAGTCCCAGCAGTACACCACCACAAATGACTGGATTTGAGACACGTTTCATTATGTACCTAGAGGGCTTTAGCTCATAAAATTAACGTTCGAAACAATATCGATGAGTCATGGTGTAAACACTGACTATACAGAGCCCAGGGGGAAATTGTGTCGGATGTTGAGCCAAAGTCCACTTTTTTGGATTTGAGAAACCAGCCGACTAATGTGCCTCATCCTGAGCCAAGTAATTTTTTCCATTGGGCGAGCCCTTAGTCGTCAGAGCTGTGGGAATATTTCAGTAAAGTAAATGCTGAGGTTACTGGACTTTTCTCCTCTAATCTCTTGTCTATGTTTAAGGAAAAAATACATTGTTCCTTTTAATGTCTGGGCAGTGTCTATGATTCCAACCCCAATTCAGATCTTCATCGTCCTTCATTCAACCTCACTCATCCGAGCATACATTCATTAAGTGGGATTTGTGTAGCTGGGGTTTGTTTTGTCTAGTTCCCTCCCCAGATGAAAACTAACCAGATTCCTGCCAGGGTAGTTAGACGAGTTTGACTGTGGTGGTGGTGGAAGTGGTGTTCTCTCTCTAGACAGACACTGTTATGTCTGGACGAGTGTTGAGTCTGTCTGCAGCTGCTGCTGACGGGTATGGCAAGTTTTCAGCTCTGGAAAAACTTGGCAGCCATCTGTTTATAGATGAGGCTGCCATGTTGGGGAACGTCTGTGTTCCCTCCAAGAGACAGTTTACACAGCGCAGACCTGGAACATAAAACCCAGCACCTGGAAATGGCCTCTCTTTATCGGCCTCCAAGGCCTCCAGTCATTAGCCGTTTCGTCTGTTCCCACAAGCTCTTAAAGTCAACACTGGTCCAGACTGTTGTTTTTTTATTATCAAGGTGAACGCGAAACATTTTCGCTTGAACTCTTGAACTTTCTATTCTCATTAGAATCCCTTCCTATATACGGCCAGGCTATATTTAATAGTTTTCCCTACAATGTAATTTCTTATGTCTGGACACCCGTTGGCAAGATTAACTGTAGGGAGAAATTCACAGTGGACAGCTTCTAGGTTTGTATGTCTGTGTATATGGATGTTGTTAGGGGAGACAAAGCACATCCCACCCTTTTCAGACTGTAGCCTAGATAATAATTATGTCTAGCACCACTCCAGCTCAAAACGGGAATGACTGTCAGACAGAGCGAGAGGTGCGTCCTTATTGGAGTTAGCCAAGCGCTGGATGACTTGCTCTTTGCTCCCCAGTCTGGCTCCTCATGTTTTCTTATTCAAATGAAGGAGAGCGTGGCTGTGTGCCCTTGGTGACAACAGATAAATGAGGTGGCAAGCCAGGGACCGGGGGAGTGCGAGACGAGGTCTAGGCTAGCTCCCGCTGGCTAGAATAACAATGAGCGTCACCCTGCTCAGCCCGCAGACAGGCCAGCTGATAACAAGGTTAGATTTTCATAAGCTACAGACAGTCAGACAGTCAGGTCCGGGGGTACATGCCGGTGGGTGAGGCAGGCTCAGTCCCGCAGTGAGCAGTGCGCTAATCGTCCGCTGAGCTGTGAATGATGGCACGGAGGAGGAAACTCAATTTGAGATTCTGCCATGATTCTTTTAAAACACTGGGCGCAGACGGCTCTCAAGCTGTTCTGCCGGCTTTCCTTTTCAAACTTTAGAAGGGATGTTTCTTTTTGTGTGTTTAACACCACTATTGTGCTCCGTATTGTGACGTTGCTTACTTTTCCTCCATATTGTTTCAAGGGTGGTGAATAACAAGGAGGGTATGTACAGTAGGACTATACCTTAGGCCACACACACTGTAAAGGCGTTAACCTGCAACCTCCCACACTCCCATCCCATGATCTGTCTAGCCAAAACCGGACCTTTCGAAACTCCCTTTCCTGTCCTGTAGCCACAGAATCGAACAGATCTATTCTTCCTATTTTCAGAGCTCCTTCATCCATACAACTCCTTTGCTTTAGGACACTCTTCTAGCAATGTGGAAGTACTCAAGTTAATCCAGTAGTCCTGCTCATCCTTTGTTCTTCCCTTCACTTGTCTGTTTCAGTAATTCGCCAGCCAGGCCTCCCCTGTGGGTTCTAATAGGTGGGGGTGGGATTTAGTGGCGAGAGTAGGTGGGGCGGTAGAGGGGGGATGTAGTCTAGGATTCCCTGAAGCTGCCAGCTCTGTCTAGTCAGGGAGAGGAGAAGGAGGGGGCGATGTCTGTCACCCTCCTCCCTTGGGACGAATCTGAGATGAGCGAGAAAATGAGTGTGTTTATTCTATTTATGTTCTAACAGGGTCGTTCCACCTCAAAAAGCATAAGAAAGAGGTTTTCGATGCCCACCATATCAGATTGTTCTGAAATCATTTATGTAGTTAGTAACAGATACGATTAGCATTCCTGAAAAATTATTTTGTTAAAATATAATTTGATCTCTGAGAAATTAAGCTACTTGATTGCACCCAAATTGGCCATTTTCATTTATAGGATTCAGATAATATTCAATAAATATAGTATCCAACATCCAATTTGGAACAAACTTCTTCCTACCAATGAGTAAGACATGAGGAATCCCCCCCCCAAAAAAAATGTCAGAAGCCACCCACGGACCCCCCCAGACCTCATACCAATCACACCCCAACAACCAGTATACAGTTTCAGTTTTCTATGTTTGACAAGTAGTATGACTCTGTGGCTTAGAGTATTGCTTCTCCATACTCTGTAATGTAGTCCCTGTGAATCTGGTGATGTCCCCCCCCCCCTCCATCTGTTCAGAGAAATAAGCCACTGAAATTGCTTGCATCGCTTATTTACCATAAAGTAGTGGAAAAGTACCAGGTTTTGACCACCTAGATGCCGCTGTTCCTGCTATACTGCCACACTCTTTTATCCGTTATGCTCGTCTCTTGTGTTTATTAAATAGATCACATTTCCTTTGCAACTTTGGGTAGAAGACCAATAGATTTGTCACATTATGAAAATAAATTGTGGTCATCCTCACATTTCAAGCCAGTCCTCCATGAAAGCAATTCAGTTTGTCCTAATAGCAACCCAATGCTTCAACCCAACTCTCCTTGAATAGTCCAACAAGTGGTCGCTATCAGAGGGTTATCCTTATGCAGTTCTCATATGATTGTAATAATTTTATTGTGAATAAGAATAGAATATGTTTCTAAACACTTCTACATTAATGTGGATGCTACCATGATTACGGATAATCCTGAATGAATCGTGGTTATCCTTAATCATGGTAGCATCCACATTAATGTAGAAGTGTTTAGAAACATTCTATTCTTATTTACAATAAAATTATGACAATACATTATGTACCATTCATTTCTATTGGGCACAAAATAATCTGAAACACAACCAAAGCAAACACAAATTCATCCAACAAGTTTGTAGAGTCACAAACTTAATGTAGTCATTGCGTACTAGAAATATGGGACCAAATATAAACTATAGTTGAGCCGACTCTGAGCTGGGGTAGTTCATTTCACGTCTCAGGGCCTCAGCTGTTTGAGAGAGCGGTGAATGTGCTGCAAATCCAGGGGGACGCAGGCGAACATAACAAACAAACCACTGTTCATGATTCCACTCGTTCGAAAAGAGGCAGGTGTGATTAGAACTCGGTCAGATCAAGGATCTAAGCGCTTTGAGCATTGATCAACGCTAGGGATCCTCATATGTAGTTACATTCCTGATTAGAACTGCTGTAGCCTAATGGTTTGCTTGTTCACCAGGAATGGTCTAACAGTTACTAATCTAGACCTTTTTTGAAGGGAATAAACCACACACAAAGGGGCCGTTTCCTGGGCACATATTATCGGTAAAGAGCGACAAACTGATTCGCTTTCATGGAGGACTGGCTTGAATTCTGAGGATGACCACAACATGTATTTTCTTCATGAGCCACATCTATTGGTTTCTACCCAAAGTTACAAAGAAAATGTTGTGATCTACACTGAACAAAAATATAAACGCAATATGTAAAGTGTTGGTCCCATGTTTCATGAGCTGAAATAAAAGATCCCAGAAATGTTCCATACCCACAAAAAGCTCTCAAATGTTATTTACATTCCTGTTGGTGAGCATTTCGCCTTTGCCAAGATAATCCATCCACCTGACAGGTGTGACATACCAAGAAGCTGGGGACAATAAAAGGCCACTCATTGTGTTGTTTTGTCACACAA
The DNA here is from genome assembly GCF_901001165.1 of Salmo trutta. NCBI lineage: Eukaryota > Metazoa > Chordata > Actinopteri > Salmoniformes > Salmonidae > Salmo > Salmo trutta. The sequence continues at coordinate 54,510,802 of NC_042970.1, read as the reverse complement.
CACAATGCCACAGATCTCAAGTTTTGAGTGAGCGTGCAATTGGCAAGCTGACTGCAGGAATGTCCACCATAGCTGTTGCCAGAGAATGAAATGTTAATTTATCTACCATAACCCGCCTCCAATGTCGTTTTAGAGAATTTGGCAATACGTCCAACCGGCCTCACAACCGCAGACCATGTGTATGGCATTGTGTGGGCGAGCTCATGGCAATGTTGTGAACAGAGTGTCCAATGTTGGCGGTGGGGTTATGTATGGGTAGGCATAAGCCATTGACAATGAATACAATTGCATTTTATCGATGGCAATTTGAATGCACAGTGATACTGTGACGAGATGCTGATGCCCATTGTCATGCCGTTCATCCGCCACCATCACCTCATGTTTCCGCATAATAATGCAAGGATCTGTACACAATTCTGAAAATGGCCCAGTTCTTCCATGGCCTGCATACTCACCAGACATATCACCAATTGAGCATGTGTGGGATGCTCTGGATCGACGTCTACGACCGCGTGTTCCAGTATCCAGCAACATGGCCTAGCCATTGAAGACGAGTGGGACAACATTCCACAGGCCACAATCAACAGCCTGATTAACATTATGCAAAGGAGATGTTGCACTGCATGAGGCAAATGGTGGTCAAACCAGATACTGACTGGTTTTCTGATCCACACCCCTACCTTTTTTTAAAGGTATCTGTGACCAATAGATGCATATCTGTATTCCCAGTCATGTGAAATCCATAGATTAGGGCCTAATGAATTCATTTAAATTGGCTGATTTCCTTATATGAACTGTAACTCAGTAACGTCTTTTAAATTGTTGTATGTCGCGTTTATATTTTTGTTCAGTATATCAATATATTTAATGAACTGGATAAAAGAGTCTGGTGGTATAGAAGGAACAGTGGCATCTAGTGGTCAAAACGTGGTACTTTTACACTATTGTATTGTAAATAATGCAAGCAACTTATATTACACATTTCTCTGAACGCGGTGGGGGGGGGGTGAGAAACATCACCAGATTCACAGGGAATACATTACATAGTATGGAGAAGCAATATTCCAAGCCTCATACTACTCAAATAGAGAACTGATAGTGCATACTGGTTGTTATGGTCAATTGGTGTGGGGGTCCGTGGTTGACTTTAGCCAATTTTTTGGGATTCCTCATGAGTTACTCATTGGTAGAAAGAAGTTTGTTCCAAATCGGATGTAGGTTACTATATTTATTGAATATTATCTGAATCCTATAAATTTAAATGGCCAATTTGGGTGCAATCAATTAGCTTAATTTTCTTGAAGATACATTTTAATTTAAACAAAATAATTTTTCATGAATGGCAGTTGGCTTGCTGAAATGACATTGAACGACTCACACACGTTCAGGGAGTGGTCAATCCCAGCAGACATGCAACATATTTCACGAGTTCGATGGGGCACAGGCTTGGTAAAGATGGCGTGGTTCTAGTTTTTTGGCACCTTGACCTTGTTACGATGAGATTGCACGTATTTGAAGTCTGTCAGATTCACTCCAGTCTGCTAGACGAGCATCATCGGCCACTGTCGCAGATCGAAAGTGGGTTAGCACAAGCTGTGCACTGGGACAAACATTGGCTGTGCTTATTCTGCTTTTTTTTTCTCTCAAGGTGTACCTCCCAGCCAACAATCTATCTAGTCACCAAATGTGTGCCCAGTTGACCTGTCTCATCATTCCAGTGAGATTATTAATTTCCTTCATCCCTGGTGTAAGATCAGTTCAGAGTTGTATGTCTCTACAGTGGACTACATTGCACTGTTTGGAGCACAGTTGCTTTCTGCAATTCATTTGCTTCTCGAGGTAATTCATTGTCCTACATTGGGCTGGGACTGTGTGTTGCCTGGTGTACTTTGGCAGAGTTGCATGAGGCTCAGTGTACAACCCCTGCATCTCAATAACCAAGTGTCCGCCACACACACTAATGGCATGATGGCTCGAGTCCCTTCCTGGTGCTTCACTACAGTGGCTTTAGTTTTTTCTCTCTTTTGCAATGCAGCTCTTGTTAAAATGTTTTGGTCTGAAATACATTTTATATCCCTTCATGGGACAAACTGGTGAAATAAAGGTACAATTAAAATAGCGCTGCACGTATCATTTTGTCAAGTCTGCCTGTGTATCTCTCTTATAGTGTTTGTGTGTGTTATGTCCACTTAGTGTGTGTGCATTCCCATATGTGCACATATATTTGTTAATGTCTCAAACCTGGCCTAGGAGTCTCATATTCAGCATCTCTGCAAAACTGTGTGGGGGGGGGGCGCATCCCGAGCATCTGCTGTTGTGTCTGGAAATGCTTTAGAGACATGCCGAGCAGCAATTGAAACTTGCTCCGAGATGTTAAGCTACGCCTGAGAGCTCAAAATGTAGAGAGGCGGAGATTTTAAAGAGCAACAATTCCGGTTTTGTTTGTCTAAATTTCCTCCCAACTAGATGACAACCATATTTCCACTAGACCTGTTTTCCGACAGCTCTTGCCCGGACTCGCCGTTCATTCTATCAAATCTACCTTGACTCTTCCATGTGTGCCCTTGTTGTTTGGGTTGAAATAATTACTATAACTTGATTTTGATTAAAGCACAGTCGGCTTTGTTTATTGAACAGTTGCTTCCCCCAAGACTTGTTCAAACAAAGACGCCAGGAAGGTTTCCCATTACTTTGGGCCTTCTCCTCACCCTCTCTCACTCCCACCCCTTAACCCACCAGACATGTGTGAACACACAGACACACACACTCACAAACACCCTTGAACTTCACCAAAGCTCCAGTTCTAAACTGGGTGGGTGGTACATGGTTTGCTTGTGGTTAAATTTGCTCTGCTAAATAAAATAAAACCAGTCTCAGAATTGTCACTGCACAGACTTCACTTAGTGTTAGCATCAGTGCTAATGTTTACACCAAGTTAGCAAAAGCTAATAACTCGCTTACTCACCTCCTGTTTTTCACCACCTATTGCTATAAAACTGTGTTTAACTAAAAGTTCCTAGCGTTTAGGCTGAGCCTACTCCACTTAGTAGCATTAGCATCTAGTGCTATCATTTTAACATATAAGGTATAGCTAATAATTCACTTAGCTCCCCCCCCTCCTCTTTTTTCCCCCACCCATATCAATAGTGTGAGTGTCCCGATCTAAAGTTCCCACACTTGTTGGCTGTGGCTGTATGACCGTGGCTCCAAAGTCAATGAAAAGGGGTTGCTTTGTCCCTCCCCCCCCTTCTGTCTCACTATTGCTCCCCGCTGTCTCGGTCTCTCCCTGCTTTGCCCTTCTCAGTGACTCTGCGCAATGCAGGCCTGCCCTGTTTGCTCCGAGCGCTGCACCCCATCCAACCCAGCCTTTTTAATGGAAATTGGCAAGCAAATGTTGTGCACCTCTGACCTACAACCAGCCGGCGGCACAGACACGCACACACACAAGCGCACACACCCATGTGAGCAGACAGTTTTACAGACTGATATATCCCCCTTTCCTTACACACACATCCACCCCACACCCCGCTATCTGGCCACTCCCAAATTCCCTAGACTAACAGTGTGTCGAGTCAGTAACAGGGAGGGAGAGACAGATGAGAGAGTGGAGTGCTAACCCTTCCCCCATCCCCCCCTCGTCCCGCTGTCTGTCTGTGTGCTTAGCGCTGTCTGGCTCAGCAGTGACCGCGAATGCCCCGGCCTGACACTGAACAAGGGAGGGAAAAAGAGATGGGGGGGGGGGTTGGTCTTCCTTCTTAGAGAGAGAGAGAGAGAGAGAGAGCTCGAACACACACACATTATTACTTTTCTATTATTTCTCTCTGCATTGTTGGGAAGGGCCCATAAGTCAGCATTTCACTTTTTGTCTACACGTGTTGTTGACAAAGCATGTGACAATTTTTTTTACATTTGAAAATCACACAAAAGAGGACCCTCCCCTGAACATCCTCCATGTCAGCTGGCTTGTGTGTGTGCGCACACAGGCCTAGTTTTGGGGAATGATAATTAATTGTTTATTTAACCCTTATTTTACCAGGTAAGTTGACTGAGAACACATTCTCATTTACAGCAATGACCTGGGGAATAGTTACAGGGGAGAGGAGGGGGGGATGAATGAGCCAATTGTAAACTGGGGATGACTAGGTGACCATGATGGTATGAAGGCCAGATTGGGAATTTAGCCAGGACACCAGGATTAACACCCCTACTCTTACGATAAGTGCCATGGGATCTTTAATGACCACAGACAGTCAGGACACCCGTCTTCAGTCCACCTGCTGTCCCCAGTCTACCTGCTGCTGCTCCAGTTTCACCTGTTCTGCTTGCGGCTATGGAACCCTGACCTGTTCACCTGACGTGCTACCTTGTCCCGGACCTGCTGTTTTCGACTCTCTCTATATCGCACCTGCTGTCTCTAACTCTGAATGATCGGCTATGAAAAGCCAACTGACATTTACTCCTGAGGTGCTGACCTGTTGCACCCTCTACTACCACTCTGATGATTATTATTTGACCCTGCTGGTCATCTATGAACGTTTGAACATCTTGGTCCTTGTATTGTTATAATCTCCACCTGGCACAGCCAGAAGAGGACTGCCCATCCCTCAGAGCCTGGTTCCTCTCTAGGTTTCTTCCTAGGTTCCTGCCTTTCTAGGGAGTTTTTCCTAGCCACCGTGCTTCTACATCTGCATGGCTTGCTGCTTGGGGTTTTAGGCTGGGTTTCCGTATAGCACTTTGTGACATCGGCTGATTAAAAAGGGCTTTATAAATACATTTGATTGATTAACGTCCCATCCGAAAGACGGCACCCTACACAGGACAATGTCCCCAATTATTGCCCTGGGCCATTGGGAAAGTGTACCTCCTCCTGGCCCTCCACAGCACCACTTCCAGCAGCATCTAGTCTCCAATCCAGGGACCGACCAGGACCAACCCTGCTTAGCTTCAGAAGCAAGCCAGCAGTGGGATGCAGGGTGGTATGCTGCTGGCATTATGAGCAACTCTTGAACCGTTAAACAGTGTGTGTATCTGTTTGTGTGCGTGTGTTTAAATTTAGCCCGGGCTTTAGTTGTTGTTGCTGTTGTTTCCCTTTTTCCGGACCACTGCAAAGTCTCCTCATTGCGCAGTTTTTTCCACAATCTGTTCCTAGGGATTTATTCTGGAAGCTTTGTTGGAAAGCTTTGGTAAACTTCTCTGTTTGGTCTGGCAGCAACCGCTCAGAGGCCATTTTCTCCTCAACCCTGACTATCCCTTTTTGAATGTTTCCATTTGCATTCCTTAAGATAAGCCATTTCAGGAGCATGAAGGCTTGCTTTTCTCAGAACAACATTCCTCTCCTCTCTTGCAATGCTTTCTCTATTAAAAATACCCAGAGAAGATGGACTACTTGAATAAAGTGCATTCATGTCTATAATTAATAGCAATACAAAAAATACTTCTCACAAGACACTATGTTGGTGGTGGACAATGTAGCGGCTTTCATTTGTTTCTATGATAGCCTATGATATAGGTTAGGCCTAGTATAGGATGTAGGCCTACCTTATGATATATGGTACTCAATAACACCATGACCCTGGTAGTGGTGTGAATGTTTAACCATTAAAACAATTAAAGAAATTGGGATCCTTAACATTAATTAAAATCCCCCCCACAAAATTTAAATCACGGTGCAGTTATTACAAAACATATTATTTTCCATGTAATAGTTGAACTAGATGATAGGCTAGAAACAGGGGTACCTGGAGAAGTGGGTATACTCAAATTCTTCAAACGGCCCACTTGGTGAAGGAAAGGTGCCCTGTGTGGAAAACCGGAAGACCCATGGGGCGGATCACAATTGGCCCAGCGTCGTCCGGGTTAGGGGAGGGTTTGGCCGGCAGGGATGTCCTTGTCCCATCGCGCTCTAGCGACTCCTGTATACGGTGTTTCCTCCAACACATTGGTGTGGCTGGCTTCCGGGTTAAGCGGGCATTGTGTCAAGAAGCAGTGTGGCTTGGTTGGGTTCTGTTTTGGAGGACGCATGGCTCTCGACCTTCGCCTCTCCCGAGTCCATACGGGAGTTGCAGCGATGAGACAAGACTGTAACTACCAATTGGATACCATGAAATTGGGGAGAATAAGGAGTAAAAATAAAACAAGTCACAGGTTTCAGTTTTTTTTAATACGCATCAGAGGGTATTAAGAAGTGAGTAGATGCAATGCCCACTGAAATAAAAGTGGGTATACCTGCGTATATAGCCTCCATTACACGACTAGCTATAAAGGCCTGGGAAAAGTTCTGTAATTTAAAAAGTACACTCAGCGATATTTACATTTACATTTACGTCATTTAGCAGACGCTCTTATCCAGAGCGACTTACAGTAGTGAATGCATACATTTCATACAATTTCATACATTTTTTTTCTTTTTTTTTCTGTGCTGGCCCCCCGTGGGAATCGAACCCACAACCCTGGCGTTGCAAACACCATGCTCTACCAACTGAGCTACAGATATAAAGTAGATGCAGAAAGTATACCGCATAGTGGGTCAATTTCCGCAACAACTAAGAGTGTTGAAGCACAAGGCTCAACTTCTCTACTGTTTTGGTACCTGGCTACCATGCTGTCAACAGTGTGAAGCGAACCTGTGCACATGAGCAGATACAGGGTGTGACTATGTGATAGCATTGCATCTCGCTCATCTCAATATCCTAGCCTATTCATTGATGATAGGCACTGCTTTACTGAAGTTACAAGACATTGAAAGAAGAAACAAGAAATTGTGAGACAGCTTTTGATTGCAAATAGATACGCCTAGTGCACACTTCTGACTGTCTGCCTGGTGCCGACCTACTGTGCCCCTCCCCTCTCTCGCCGTCCCTCGCTAACAATGAAAGATGCAAGTTTGATTGTGTTTTCGGAAGGACAGTCTGCTCCGTTCCAAAAATACTGAATCTAGGAGTCGATTCTACTCTTGACACTCAGAAATGGGAGTCAGCACCGGGAGTCTGTGTAAGGAGTCGAGGAATCAATTATTTTGTAGTATACTCTCAACCACTATGTCATCGTTGTTAACAGTTCGAAAAAAGAGGCCTGTATGGCAATAGAGAGTGATGTGCCCAGCTACGCAGTCCTACCACCCTCTCTGCCTGCCTGGCACACACTGGCCCCACTACGTCGCCCTGCTGCTAGCCCTGCCATCTGTGTGGAGCCTCATCCCTGTGTGTGCATGCTGGTGTGTCCGTGCCCCCGGGCACCATGTCAGGGAATAAGGCTGTGCGGCAGCTGACAGGGCCGTTCCAGACAGTGGGTTTGCATAGTCGCTGGCACAGGCCACTGGCCATATATTAACCCTGATGCTTTAGTAGAGAGACCCTAGCAAGAACACTGTTTGTTTGTGGGAGCCGGGGTTAGGGTTGGGGTGTGTTTTGGTTTTATGAGCGTGAATTTACCTTAAGTCAATATTGAGGAATGAGGCCGAGAAACGAGGATTTCTCATAACATACATTCGTATTATCCTCCGGTTTGTGTATTTTAGGCCGTGAATGAATGTGGCATGTGTATATAAAGTACCAGTCAAAGGTTTGGACACACCTACTCATTCAAGGGTTTATCTTTATTTTGTACTATTTTCTACATTGTAGAATAATAGTGAAGATATCAAAACTATGAAATGACACATGGAATCATGTAGTAACCAAAAAAGTGTTTGAGATATTTGATATTTATATTTGAGATTCTTCAAAGTAGCCACCCTTTGCCTTGATGACAGCTTTGCACGCTCTTGGCATTCTCTCAACCAGCTTCATGAGGTAGTCACCCGGAATGCATTTTAATTAACAGGTGTGGCTTATTAAAAGTAAATTTGTGGAATTGTAGTAAATAGTAAAAATAAAGACAAATCCTTGAATGAGTAGATGTATCCAAACTTTTGACTGGTACTATATATGACATATATATATATTTATGAATGTGCTTTGCCGTAGTAATTCTGGTAATTCTGTCTAGTCTTTCTCTCCCTCTTTCTGTCTCGCTCCCATCATTATTCTCTTCATCTCTGACCCATCTGTCTTTCTTTGGATTGTGCCACCACTCTCCCTCTCCCTTTGGAAAACATTTTTTTTTCACCCTATTGTTCGGAGCAGTAGGGGACAATCATTTTGTGTGTGTGTCGAGTAATGTGTGTGAGAAAGTGGGGACAAGGCTGCAGACCTTTGCGGGCCGCAGTGTGTGTCGTTCTGCTCAGTGAGCACACAGGTTGGGGCTCTCGCCAAAGTTGAGGTATTAGGGGTAACACGATGCAGCCGGTCTCAGGGGGTCCCCACCACCACCATAACTGCGTACAAACTCAATGTAGCGGTGAGTTGTGCATTAATCGTTACTATCTTGGATTTTAATATTTGTCTATCTTGGATTTTAATCATTGGGTAAAATCTGCAGGAGTTAGTTTCTTCTCTTCATGCATTAGTTTTTTCTCTTCATGCATTAGTTTTTTTTTATTTCCAAGTCAAAAGTCCAATGCGATGAGTCATTGATCTCGTTTTCTAGACCATCTTGAATTTGAGTTTCTTTGCCAATTGTGTGGTTGTCTGTGTATAACTAGCGTGATAAAAGCCTTTGTTGTTGTGTGAGGATGGCAAACTCTCCTTTAATGCAGCTGCAGGTCAGACATGGTTGTGTAATAGTCGCTGGTAAGACTTCTGGAATGTTGGAACAAACTATTATCAAGTCTCTCTAGCCTGCGAGAACATTTCAGTATCTGGGTTATGAGCACACTGCATAGCTTGGTCTCTGTTGTTTTGAATAGAATAGGTTAGGGGCAAATCCATGACAACAGAATTACACTGAGACTCAGCTTTTTCACTTTAATGTATACAAAACAAAAACATTGTTTTCAAAGTTTAACAAACTATGCAACTCTATGCACAATAACTACTTTGAAGAAATTACACAGTACATTTCACAAAAACACATTTACTGGAAGAACAGTGCAGATGCAAAGTTTGGTAACAGAATTACAGTAAAATCTCCCTCCGTTTATGCGACCATGTTTTCCAAAAACTCTTAAATACTGTTAAATATCTTCTCAAAATGAAGATTCAAAGATGTCTGCAGAAAGAATGAGGTATGAGCTGAACATAACAGTATGCCAGTGGAAGGAAGGACAGTAGCAGGTGACCCAACTCTGGTTTGTGACTACTATGGTTTCCCATTGTAGCCAATTCAATTGCAGTAATTCTGTTACAGATTTGTTGGTAATTCTGTTACGGATTTGGTAACAGAATTATGAGTTTTAATCACTTAAATAATGTTTTACTAATTACTTGTTACTTCTGTGAACTTTTGTTATCCTCTCTCCTCATGGGGATAGACATTAGAAAATATATTTAACATACAGTGCCTTCAGAAAGTATTCACACCCTTCACTTTTTCCATATTTTGTTGTGTTATAGCCTGAATTTAAAATGGGTTTAAATTGAGATGTGTCACTGGCCTACACACAATACCCCATGTCAGTGGAATTATATTTTTTGACATTTTTACAAATTAATTAAAATTGAAAAGTTGAAATGTCTTGAGTCAATTAGTATTCAACCCCGAGCCTAAATGCGTTCAGGAGTAAAAATGTGCTTAATGATGCACTACGCCTTTTTCTAATTGCTAAAATTTGAATAGTTTGCCTAATTTCAGTTTGTGACAAAACAAGCAAGAATAGTGTAGAGAATCATTGTACCATCTAAACCATTGTGAAATATATTTTCCATAACCAAGCTGGTGTACAAAACCAAAAGTAAAAGACGCAAAAATTAAACTTAAGAACAAGAAGCATAGAAATAACACACAGAGAACAGATCTACTGCTTCTTAAACTTGCTTTGAATGAGATTGACAGATCTATAACTCACCTTTCTACGTGAATTTGGTCAGGTTTCCAAAAACGTCACATATTGCAGCTTTAACAAGTCACATAATAAGTTGCATGGACTCCCTGTGTGCAGTAATAGTGTTTTACATTATTTTTGAATGACTACCTCAAACAAACAAAAAACAGGCATTAAATATGTGGTGAAGTTATTAATTACACTTTGGATGGTGTATCAATACACCCAGTCACTACAAAGATGCAGGTGTCCTTCCTAACTCAGATGCCAGAGAGGAAGGAAACCGCTCAGGGATTTCACGATGAGGCCAATGGTGACTTTACAACCGTTAGAGATGAATGGCTGTGATAGAAGAAAACTGAGGATAGATCACCAACATTGTAGTTATCCACAATACTAACCTAAATGACAAAGTGAAAAGGAGGCCTGTACAGTATAAAAAGTATTCCAAAACATGCATCCTGTTTGCAATAAGGCACTAAAGTAAAACTGCAAATAACGTGGCACTGAAATTAACTTCATGTCCTGAATACAAAGCGTTGTGTTTGGGGCAAAATCAACACATCACTGAGTACCACTCTTCATATTTTTAAGCATGGTGGTGGCTGCATCATGTTATGGGTATGCTTGCCATCGGCAAGGACAAGGGAGTTTTTGTGGGATAAAAAGAAACAGAATAGAGCTAAGCACAGGCACAATCCTAGAGGAAACCTGGTTCAGTCTGCTTTCAACAGACACTGGGAGACAAATTCACCTTTCAGCAGGACAATAACCTAAAACACAAGGCCAAATATACACTGGAGATGCCTACCCAAGACAACGTTGAATGTTCCTGAGTGGCCTAGTTACAGTTTTTACTTAAATCAGCTTGAAAATCTATGGTAAGACTTGAAAATGGTGGTCCAGCAATGATGAAACACCAACTTTGATAGAGCTTGAAGAATTTTCTTAATAATAATGTGCAAATATTGTACAATCCAGATGTGAAAAGTTGTTCTAGATTCTAGAAAGACTCACAGCTGTAATCATTGCCAAAGGTGATTCTAACGTGTTTTGACTCGGGTGTGAATACTTATGTTAGAGATATTTCTGTTTTTCATTTATTTTTTACTTTGTAATTATGGGGTATTGTGTGTAGATGGGTGTTGGAGAAAAAAATCTATTTAATCCATGTTGAATTCAAGCTGTAACGCAACAAAATGTGGAATAAGTCGAGGGTTATGAATACTTTCTGAAGGCACTGTATGTGGGTTTTTGGTAACAGAATTACAAGGTACAAGGCAATGTTGCTTAAACTTACAGAAGGCAATTCATTTCTCCAAAACTAAATATAAGTGGTGATATTAGCTGGCAGGGGTCTTCAACATTATTGTGTTTTGATGAATTGTAATACCTATTTTCTGGTAGGGGTTTTCTAAGAAGCTTTTTCAATCTGTTTGAACAAAAATCAAAGCCGTTAGTTATGCCTAATTTTTAAGATGGATAATGGTTGAAATTTGTATCTATGCCTTCATTTCCCCAAGATATAGACTCAGCTTTATTTTGTCACGTAATTTCATATGCTCCTATGAACTTCATATGTTGGTGCTTTTACATGGAAATGACTTTAGGCTGTTTCACAGAGGAAGCTACTGTGTTAGCTTATGCTTTGCTTATCTGCTCAGTTAGACTGTCTGTGTTTGGTTTGAGTTGTTGCTTGGGGCAGAAGTCCCTGCTGGATGTTTTATGTGGGGCTGTCCGTGAACTTTCTCTCTCTCTCTCTCTGACTGTTGAAGTGTGAGAGGAACACAAAGTATGTCTGATTTAGAAAGTGTGTGTGTGTGTGTGCGCGTGCGGAGTCCTACATTTGTGTTTCTCTGTCTGCTTCTGGGTCTGTTTGTGTGCTCCGTCTGCCAGGGTCACGTGGGGGGAGGGGAAGGTCAGGCTGTCCTGCCCTGTCTCCAAACAAAGATTACTCTGTCCACCTCGACACTGTTGTGAACTCTTCTGGGATAAGAGCTCCCGTCGTCTCGGAATCAATAGAGCCTCTGAGCTGACCAATAACTCTACTCATTTTACTACACGCGCACACGTGCGCTATGGTGATAATATTCAAACATGTCATAAGACTGGAAGCAGCCAGTCATGATGACAGTATAAGTTGTCATATCAGTGACATCATACCTGTCATAATACTTGATGTCTTGCATATCTTTGATGATGTGGTACTTAAAATAGTTCCTGTTTGGCTTTTCTATTGAGTAGGATATCATATGTGCCTACTTTAAGAGTTGTTATGAATACTAAGGGTTTGTTTCAAAATAATTTTCAAAATATTGGTCCCAAATATATAGCTTGGCGATATGGACAAAACGTTTTATAGAGATAAATGTAACTATTTTAATCTAATGATAAATACATCAATAAAATAAAAAATATTAGCAGCAGGATTTATTTTTATGCCAATTAAGACAACTGAGATGGTATGCTATGTTATTAAAATTAAGCTATTTCATCTAACATATCCCGGGAATGCATCACTGATATTTTGATGTGCAACCTGTCATAATAGGATCCAGAATGATCAAATTCTTTTTGGGCTCTTGAGAGATTAATTTGCCGACATCTTTGTGCATGGGCCTATTGGCAAAGGCTATATTAGCCTATTCACCACCTGAGAAAGTGCAAACTCAAAACACTTAGTAGATTGCTAACTCTAAGATCTTGTTGCTAGATAGCCATGTATACTAATTGATTAATATATCAGTAAATGTAATGTCCTACAAAACATTCCAGTGCTAGGCCTAAGCTACTTGACTTGGGCCTATTCAGTGCAAATGGCATGTTCCACTCGGCTCTGCGGGCGCATCAAAATCATACTACGTAGCCTACTCCGGTTGGAAAGTGGTGCCATGAACTCAATATTGAGAGGTGAGAAATAAATGATATACTCAGACAGCTGTGACTCTCCTCTATGTAACAAGAAAAGCATATTTTTCTTGCAATTGCATTTTGAGCAATGGTCATATGCTTGTGTTTATCAGAATGCAGCTGTCCCTCCTCTGTGCGCACAGTCGTGAGAGGGCAGCCCACAGTGAAACAGGGACAGGCAGATACTTTCATAGCAGGAATGAACATAATGCATAGGCTATTACTGTTGACCAAAAATAATGGTTTTAGAACAAAAAATGGTCAGGAACATTGTTTAGCAAAATCACGGAATATTACTGACCTAAGCCAAATGCTTCGGTAGGAGGGCAATGTCGGTGTCGATAATTTTTGCTTTATCATCCCCGCTCTACCCAAACATACTTACTAGGAACCAAGCAAGGAAGTACTACATTTAGTAAATGAAAAATAACTAAATTGAATTATATAGCAGTCCCCTTTTGGCCAAAGGTAAGTATAGAGGACCTTATAAGTATAAGGTCCTCAATACTGACCTTTGGGACTTGAGAGGACTACTATATAATTACATTTTGCTACTTTGTATTTACTAAGTATGTAGTACGTACTTGTTTGGTACCTAGTAAGTACATTTGAGACCAAATAGTTACCATGTGTTTACTTTTTGTTAATAGGTATTTATCTAGTTATTGTCTAGTAATTACCGGGCTGTAAAATGAAGGGTTACCAAACATGCAGTGCATTCGGAAAGCATTCAGACCCCTTGACTTTTTCCACATTTTGTTACGTTACAGCCTTATTCTAAAATGGATACAAATATTCTTTTTTTCTCATCAATCTACACATAACACCCCATAATGACTAAGGGAATACAGGTTTTAATACATTTTTGCAAATGTATTAAGATAAAAAACAGAAATACCTTATTTACATAAGTATTCAGACCCATTGCTATGAGACTCGAAATTGAGCTCAGGTGCATCCTGTTTCCATTTATAATCGTTGAGATGTTTCTACAACTTGGAGTCCAGCTGTGGTAAATTCAATTGATTGGACATGATTTTCAAAGGCACACACCTCTGGTCTGATGAAACCAAGATTGAACTCTTTGTCCTGAATGCCAAGCATCACGTCTGGAGGAAACTTGGCACCATCCCTACAGTGAAGTATGGTGGTGGCAGCATCATGCTGTTGGGATGTATTTCAGCAGCAGGGACTGGGATACTAGTCAGGATTGAGGGAAAGATGAATGGAGCAAAGTATAGAGAGATCCTTGATGAAAACCTTCTCCAGAGCGCTCAGGACCTCCGATTGGGGCTAAGGTTCACCTTCCAACAAGACAACGACCCTAAGCATACAGCCTAGACAATGCAAGAGTGGCTTCGGGACAAGTCTCTGAATGTCCTTTAGTGGCCCAGCCAGAACCCGGATTTGAACCCAATCTAACATCTCTGGAGAGACCTGTAAATAGCTGTACAGCGATGCTCCCCATCCAACCTGACAAAGCTTGAGAGGATCTGCAGAGAAGAATTGGAGAAACTCCCCAAATACAGGTATGCCAAGCTTGCGGTGTCATACCCAAGAAGACTAGAGACTGTAATCGCTGCCAAAGGTGCTTCAACAAAGTACTGAGTAACTGGTCTGAATACTTATGTAAATGTAATATTTCAGTTTTTAATTTTGTACAAATTTGCAAACATTTCTACAAACCAGTTTTTGCTTTGTGTGTAGATTGATGAGAAGAAAAGAGAACATTTAATCAATTTTAGAGTAAGGCTGTAACGTAACAATGTGAAAAAGTTAAGGGTTCTGAATACTTTCCGAATGCACTATAGACCTATGCAAGTTGCTTTTTGTAACATCGGACTAAGTTGTCTTCAAATACCATGGTCCCAAAATGTCCCAAACACCCTTTCCCAAAAAACTGTGCAATGTACATATCCTCCTATCTGTCCTCTTGGGTTCTTCAACTTTCTATGAATGAAGGGAGTTTCACGCACATCCAATATAATAACCGGAGCTAGACTAAAAGAGGGTCCAATACATAGTATCCTCTCACTTCTGTTGCTCCCAAACATGATATGTTGATGAAGCTTAGGTGATACAATCATCAAGTATTCCACTTCCACTAGCTCTGACCTCTCCCTTCTCTCTCCAGCCCAGTTGGAGTTTGTGCAGATCCTGGTGATCGTGGTGGTGATGATGGTGATGGTGGTGGTGATCACCTGCCTGCTCAACCACTACCGCCTGTCAGCACGCTCCTTCATCTCCAGGCACAGCCAGGCTCGCAGGCGCCACCTACCACTGGCCTCAGTAAGTACTCTACACTGACCAGGACGTAGACTTTACTTTACAGCCTCCACACAGACAAGGGTGTAGACTATTTTACAGCCCCTATAAGTACTTCATAATTACATCTCACTGACCAGGGAATATACTTTACTTGACAGCCGCCACACAGACCAGTATGCAGCCTTGACCAGTGCTTCCCAAACTGTGGGTCAAGGCAGGGAAAGAGATAAAGGTCGCGGCATACACATTTTGGTGCATTGCACATTTTCCGGATGGACATAACACTTTCAGGGTTAACTTAAAGCTGCAATATGTAACGTTTTGGGCGACCTGGCCAAATGTACATAGAAATGTGTATTATAGATCTGTCCTTCTCATTGAAAGCCAGTCTAAGAAGCTGTAGATCTGTTCTGTGTGCGCTACTTCTATGCTTTCGGTTTTCTACACCAGCTTCAAACAGCTGAAAATACAATATTTTTGGTTGTGGAAAATATATTTCACAGCGGTTTAGATGGTACAGTGATTCTCTACACTATACTTACATGTTTTGTCGCATAAACAAAAATTAGGCGAACTATTACATTTTTTTGCAACCAGGAAATGGCAGTACTATTTCTGCATAGTGCATATTTAAATGACTATACCAGATATAAAGTATGCAGAAAAGATAATATACAGTTGAAGTCAGAAGTTTATATACACTTAGGTTGGAGTCATTAAAACTCGTTTTTCAACCACTCCACAAATTTCTTGTTAATTAATAAACTATAGTTTTAGCAAGTCGATTAGAACATCTACTTTGTGCAAGACACAAGTAATTTTTCCAACAATTGTTTACAGACAGATTATTTCACTTATAATTCACTGTATCACAATTCCAGTGGGCCAGAAGTTTACATACACTAAGTTGACTGTGCCTTTAAACAGCTTGGAAAATTCCAGAAAATGATGTCATGGCTTTAGAAGCTTCTGATAGGCTAATTGACATAATTTGAGTCAATTGGAGGTGTACCTGTGGATGTATTTCAAGGCCTACCTTCAAACTCAGTGCCTCTTTACTTGACATCATGGGAAAATCAAAAGAAATCAGCCATGACCTCAGAAAAAAAATGTGTACACCTCAAATTGTACACCTGGTTCATCCTTGGGAGCAATTTCCAAACGCCTGAAGGTACCACGTTCATCTGTACAAACAATAGTACGCAAGTATAAATACCATGGGACCACGCAGCCGTCATACTACTCAGGAAGGAGACGCGTTCTGTCTCCTAAAGATGAACGTACTTTGGTGCGAAAAGTGCAAATCAATCCCAGAACAAAAGTATCTATATCCACAGTAAAACGAGTCTTATATCGACATAACCTGAAAGGCCGCTCAGCAAGGAAGAACTGCTCCAAAACCGCCATAAAAAAGCCAGACTACGGTTTGCAACTGCACATGGGGACAAAGATCGTACTTTTTGGAGAAATGTCCTCTGGTCTGATGAAACAAAAATAGAACTGTTTGGCCGTAATTACCATAATTTATGTTTGTAGGAAAAAGGGGGAGACTTGCAAGCCGAAGAACACCATCCCAACAGTGAAGCACGGGGGTGACCCTACAATACTATTTCTAGGGTCAATTTTAGATCAATGTTATGCATTTTCAGCAATACCAAAACAAATGGTCTATTGATTCTGTATCCTCACAACAAAATCTGCAGAGCTGCAATGATTGCATGCCCCAAGTGCATGCCCCAAATATTCAACATTTTGTTGGTGGTAAGAATTCTGTACAATAATCTTTGCTGAAAAGCACGATGTCTTGAATCTTGTCATTTTTATTTTTTTATTTAACCTTGATTTCAACAGGAAGGCACATTGAGATTAAAAATCTTTTACAAGAGAGCCCTGTACACATTACAATAAAAACAGAATATTAAAACATACACGTGTATAAAACAATATAATTCAGCACACAATTAACAAAAATTAACATTTAATAAAAGCAATCCCATTCAACTACATAGAGGTCCTCAATCAATAATTTAAACTGCCTGAGTGGCACGTACATCTAGCTGCAGTGAACTCTGCTTATTGTTCCACAAATTAGGTATAAAAAACTAAATGTAGATTTTCCTAAGTCTGTGGAGACTGAAGGGATCTCTAGTGTTATCTATTCCTGTGAACGGGTTTGGTAACTTATTATTCTTATCTTAATTAATGAAGTTACATATGGAGGGAGTTTCTGTAAGATTGCTTTGTAAATAAATAAATGAGAATTCAGCTCTCTTCTTACAGACAGTGAGGTCCATCCCACATTTTTATACAGACTACAATGATGAGTCCTAAAATTGTCCCTGTGATAAAACATACTGCGGAATGGTAGACTGCGTCCAAGGGTTTTAAAACGGAGGTTGCCGTATGCATGTAAACGATTTCACCAAAATCCAATACAGGCAGAAGCGTTGCTTTAACAATATTTCTCCTATTTTTAATACTAAGGCATGAAATACATTCAAGTATAAAGCCTGCAGAGATAAAATGGCGATTAAATGCATTAATGATATAAATTTTGTCAGTAATAGGGACAGAATCTAAATTAATTTATTGGGGGAGAGAAGAGGGGTTTTACAACCCTTCAGTCATTTAACAGATTTCCAAAATTTTGCTGGGTTCCCTGTACATTCAGATAGTGTATTAACATAATAATCAGATTTTGCTTTTTTAACTAGTTTTACACACAGATTTTACAACCGCCTAAAAGACTGCCAGTCTGGGTCTGGGAGTCTGTGAATCTAGCTTTGGCCCAGGCAGCATCTCTGTTGTGTATGACTTCAGATAGCTCTGGACTGAACTAAGGGCAAAACCAATTTTTAATTCTACATTTTTTAAAGGGAGCATGTTAATCTACAATACATTTGAAAAGTGGTTAAGAACCAACTCTGGGTCAGGTATAGATGCAATACAATCAAAATCACCAAAATAAATGTCACAAAAAAGGCCTGTTCATTGAAAAGTTAAAAATTTCTCTTGTTGATAAAACAAGGTTTGGATCGAGGCATCCGTATATCCCTGACACATGCAATAGGACAGTGGTCACTAATATCCAAAGCAAATACCCCACTCCCAGCATATTTATGTGGAGTATTTGTAATTATGAGGTCAATCGAAGTCGACTTTGTAGGGTCCTTTTAAGTTTGAATGAGTGGACTTTGTAATCAGCTGGGTCAAATTTAGATTAGTACAAAAATTATTTAGACAATCAGCATCCTGCGTTCCCCATGCAAGATTAAAATCTCCAGCAATCAACACCTCTGGTGTAATAGAAATGGCAATTAAATCAGTGAGTTTGTTTAGTACACACTTCTTGGCGGAAGGTGGATGATAGATTCCTATAACTGTAATTCTTGAGTTGGAACACAACTGCAGATTTAAAGCCAACAATTAAAATAGTTTAGGACTGGAAGTAGCCTTTAACAGAGACACACAAATAAGATTATTTGTGTAAATAGCAACACCACCACCTTTGCCTTTCCTATCATCCCTAAACACATTGTAACCATCCATAGCAACATCCTATATCAACTCATACACCCTGTACCATGGAATCGGTACATCAAAAATCTCTATTTAGCAATCCTTATTGCACAGCTGTCAACATCCTGGTCCTCAAATGAAACCAGGATGTTTATGCTATTTGTATTCCTCCGCTCGTTTTGATCCTTTTATATTGGGCAGACAGACCAGTTCTACTCAAATTCTATTTGTCAAATGAGGCGAATACAACAGGTGTAGACCTTACCATGAAATGCTTACTTGCAATCCCTTAACCAACAATGCAGTTCAAGAAATAGAGTTAAAAAAATCTAATCAATCCAAAAGTAACACAATAAATGTACAAAACAATAACGACGCTATATACAGGGGGTACCGGTACCTAGTCATTGTGCAGGGGTACAGGTTAGTCGAGGTAATTTGTAAAGTGACTATGCATAGATGATAAACAGTGAGTAGCAGCAGTGTGAAAACAAAAGGGGTATGTAAAAGGGGTATAATGTAAATAGTCCGGCTGGCCATTTGATTAGTTGTTCAACAGTCTCTTGGCTTGGGGGTAGAAGCTGTTAAGGAGCCTTTTGGTCCTAGACTTGGCGCTCCGGTACCGCTTGCCGTGCGGTAGCAGAGAGGACAGTCTGACTTGGGTGACTGGAGTCTTTGACAATTTTTTGGGCCTTCCTCTGACACCGCCTAGTATATAGGTCCTGGATGTCAGGAAGCTTGGCCCCAGTGATATACTGGGCCGTACGCACTACCCTTTGTAGCGCCTTACGGTCAGATGCCGAGCAGTTGCCATACCAGGTGGTGAAGCAACCGGTCAGGATGCTCTCGATGGTGCAGCTGTAGAACTTTTTGAGGATCTGGGGACCCATGCCAAATATTTTCAGTCTCCTGATGGGGAAAAGATGTTGTCATGCCCTCTTTACAACTGTCTTGGTGTGTTTGGACCATGATAGTTTATTGGTGATGTGGACACCAAGGAACTTGAAAGTCTCGATGTGCTCCACTTCAGTCTTGACGATGTTAATGGGGGCCTTTCGGCCCTCATATTCCTGTAGTCCAAAATCAGCTCCTTTGTCTTGCTCACATTGAGAGAGAGGTGGTTGTCCTGGCCCAACACTGCCAGGTCTCTGACCTCCTTCCTATAGGCTGTCTCATCGTTATCTGTGATCAGGCCTACCACTGTTGTATCGTTAGCAAACTTAATGATGGTGTTAAAGTCGTGCTTGGCCACGCAGTCGTGGGTGAACAGGGAGTGCAGGAGGGGACTAAACACGTACCCCTGAGGGGCCCCAGTGTTGAGGATCAGCGTGGCAGATGTGTTGTTTCCTACCCTTACCACCTGGGGCCAGCCCGTCATGAAGTCCAGGATCCAGTTGCAGAGGGAGGTGTTTAGTCCCAGGGTCCTTAGCTTCGTGATGCGCTTTGTGGGCACTATGGTGTTGAACGCTGAGCTGAAGTCAAAGAACAGCATTCTCACATAGGTGTTCCTTTTGTCCAGGTAGGAAAGGGAAGTGTGGAGTGCGTTTGAGATTGCGTCATCTATGGATCTGTTGGGGCGGTATGCAAATTGGAGTGGGTCTAGGGTTTCTGCCTTGAAGGTGTTGACGTGAGCAATAACCAGCCTTTCAAAGCACTTCATGGCTACCGACGTGAGTGCTACAGGGCGGTAATCATTTTGGCAGGTTACCTTTGCTTTCTTGGGCACAGGGACTATGGTGGTTTGTTTGAAACACATAGGTATTACAGACTCAGCCGGGGAGAGGTTGAAAATGTTACTGAAGACACTTGCTTGTTGGCCCGGGCATGATTTGAGTACACTTTCTGGTAATCCGTCTGGCCCCTCGTCTTTGTGAATGTTGAGCTGTTTAAGGTCTTGCTCACATCTACTACGGACAGTGTGATCACACAGTCATCCGGAACAGCTGGTGCTCTAATGCATGCTTCAGTGTTGCTTGCCTCGAAGCCAGCATAAAAGGCATTTAGCTCGTCTGGTAGGCTCGCGTCACTGGGCAGCTTGCTGCTGGGTTTCTCTTTGTAGTCCGTAATAGTGTTCAAGCCCTGCCACATCCAACGAAGGTATTTGTATTTATTATGGATCCCCATTAGCTGCTTCCAAGGCAGCAGCTACTCTTTCTTGGGTCCAGCAAAATTAAGGCAGTTTATACAATTTTAAAAACATTACAAAACATTCACAGACCGTGTGCCCTCAGGCCCCTACTCCACCCCTACCTCATATATAGTACAAAATCCATCTCTACGTGTGTATGCATGTGTCTGTGCCTATGTTTGTGTTGCTTCACAGTCCCTGCTGTTCCATAAGGTGTTTTTGAAATCAGATTGTACTGCTTGCATCAGTTACCTGATGTGGAATAGAGTTCAATGTAGCCATGGCTCTATGTAGTACTGTGCGTATCCCATAGTCTGTTCTTGACTTGGGGATTGTGAAGAGACCTTTGATGGCATGTCTTGTGGGGTATGCATGGGTGTACGAGCTGTGTGCTAGTAGTTTAAACAGACACCTCAGTGCATTCAGTATGTCAACACTTCTTACAAAAACAAGTAGTGATGAAGTCAATCTCTCCTCCACTTTGAGCCATGAGAGATGTACATGCATATGTTCTAAACCAACCATGCTGCCCTGTTCTAAACCAATTGTAGTTATCTGGGGTTCCTCTTTGTGGTACCTGACCACACGACTGAACAGTAGTCCAGGTGCGACAAAACTCGGGCCTGCAGGACCTGCCTTGTTGACAGTGCTGTCAAGAAGGTAGGTGCAGCGTCTTATGGACATACCTCTCCCCATCTTAGCTACTGTTGTATCAATATGTTTTGACCATGACAGTTTACAATCCAGGGTAACTCCAAGCAATTTAGTCACCTCAGCTTGCTCAATTTATTACAAGAATTAGTTGAGGTTTAGGGTTTAGTGAAGGATTTGTCCCAAATACAATGCTTTTAGTTTTAGAACTATTTAGGACTAACTTATTCCTTGCCACCCACTCTGAAACTAACTGCAACTCTTTGTTAAGTGTTTCAGTCATTTCAGTCGCTGTAGTAGCTGACATGTATAGTGTTGTCATCCGCATAGACACTGGCTTTTCTCAAAGCCAGTGGCAATTCATTAGTAAAGATTGAAAAAAGTAATGGGCCTAGACAGCTGCCTTGGGGAATTCTTGATTCTACCTGGATTATGTTGGAGAGGCTTCCATTAAAGAACACCCTCTGTGTTCTGTTAGACAGGTAACTCTTTATCCACAATATAGCAGGGGGTGTAAAGCCATAACACAAGGTTTGCCAGCAGCAGACTATGATCCATAATGTCAAAGGCCGCACTGAAACAAAACAGCCCCCACAATCTTTTTATCGTCAATTTCTCTCAGCCAATCATCAGTCATTTGTGTAAGTGCTGTGCTTGTTAATGTCCTTCTCTATAAGCATGCTGAAAGTTTGTCAATTTGTTTACTGTAAAATAGCATTGTATCTGGTCAAACACGTCTTTTTCCAGTAAAGGGGGCTATTCTTAGGTAGTGGAATGACTTTTGCTTCCCTCTAAGCCTGAGGGCACACACTTTCTAGTAGGCTTAAATTGAAGATGTGGCAAATAGGAGTGGCAATATCATCTGCTATTATCCTCAGTAATTGTCCATCCAAGTTGTCAGACCCCGGTGGCTTGTGAGAGTTGTTAGACAACAATCAATTTTTCACCTCTTCCACACTAACTATACGGGATTTAAAATTACACTGCTTGTCTTTCATAATATGGTCAGTTATACTTGGATGTGTAGTGTCAGCATTTGTTGCTGGCATGTTATGCCTAAATTTGCTAATCTTGCCAATGAAAAAAATAATTAAAGAAGTTGGCAATATCTGTTGGTTTTGTGATGAATTAGCCATCTGTTTCAATGAATGATGGAGCTGAGTTTGCCTTTTTTCCCAGAATTTAATTTAAGGTGCTCCAAGCTTTTTTCTATCATCAGAGCCGGTGTAGTAGGATTCAAACTTAATCCTGTATTGACACTTTGCTTGTTTGATGGTTCATCTGAGGGCATAGCAGGATATCTTCTAAGCGTCCAGATTAGTGTCCCGCTCCTTGAAAGCATCAGCTTTAGCTCGATGCGGATGTTGCCTGTAATCTATGGCTTCTGGTTGGGATTTGTAGGTACGGTCACTGTGGGGACGACATCGTCAATGCACTTATTGATGAAGCTGATGACTGAGGTGGTATACTCCTCAATGCCTTTGGATGAATCCCGGAACATATTCCAGTCTGTGCTAGCAAAACAGTCCTGTAGCTTAGCATCCGTGTCATCTGACCACTTCCTTTATTGTGTGAGTCACTGGTACTTCCTGCTTTAGTTTTTGCTTGTAAGCAGGAATCAAGAGGATAGAATTATGGTCAGATTTGCCAAATGGAGGACGAGGGAGAGCTTTGTATGCTTCCCTGTGTGTGGAGTAAAGGTTGTCTACAGTTTTTTTTTATCTGGTTGCACATGTGACATGCTGTTAGAAATTAGTTAAGTTTGCCTGCATTAACATCCCCGGCCACTAGGAGCGCCGCTTCTGGATGAGCATTCCCTACCTCTTCCCGCTGGCACCTGCCTAGTTTTGGGGTAATGATGTAATCAATTGGTTGTAATCTTGGATTGAGCAGACCTTCCCATACAATTCTAATAACTCCATGAAAGACATAACTCTACCATTCCAATTTACAATATAATTTAAGAACAAAATACACTTTTCAAACATTCATCAACACAGGTATTTTATCAACCAGCACATTTGAGGTCAGCCATAATATTTGTTGTAATATTTGTTCTATCTTTTCAAGGGAATTAATTTGGAATTGTAGCCAGCTCTGCGATGCTTGTTTGAAAAAGTGAGATACTTTGAAAAAAAATTCAATTAATCGAAAATGAGACATGGCAATCTGCACAAAGACAAAAAAGGCAATTTTTAAACAATAGATGAGCTTTTCTTAGTAATATACCAATTAGGGTTCAAGTAAAACTTTTGTATAAGTGAAGCTTTTAGAGAGAGGTTTAGTGCTTTTATATTTAATCATCTCAACCCACTCAGTTCATATTCATTATATAGATAAGGCACGCTTTAATTTGCCTGGTTTAGCATCCCAGATAAAGCGTAATATTTTTTGCTCATATGATTTGAAAAATCAATCATCAGGAGTAGGCAGCGCCATAGGTAAGTGAGTAAAATAAGATATGACTAAGGAGTTAATCAGGGCAATTTTTCCATAAATAGAGAGGTATATACTTCTCCATAATTGCAGGATCTTGTCTATTTTTACAAGTTTTCTATTGAAATTCATTGTAGAGAGCTCATTTATATCTTTTGTTATATGAAGTGTGTCTACTTCACCGTCAGCCCATTTTATAGGTAAACTGCAGGGTAATGTAAAAGTTGTATTTTTTAAAGATCCAATGTGTAATATTGTACTGTTATCATAATTAGGTTTTATTCCAGAGAGTCCAGAAAAGTTATCTAGATCTTCAATGAGACATTGCAGCGATCTAGTTTGCAGACTTAATATAAAACTTGAGTCATTGGCATACATGGACACCTTTTGTTTTTAAGCCTTGGATTTCTAATCCTCTAATTTATTTATTTTTATTTCACCTTTATTTAACCAGGTAGGCTAGTTGAGAACAAGTTCTCATTTACAACTGCGACCTGGCCAAGATAAAGCAAAGCAATGCGACACAAAGAACACAGAGTTAGTTACACATGGAATAAACAAACATACAGTCATTAATACAATGGAAAAGGTTTATATACAGTGTGTGCAAATAAGGGAGGTAAGGCAATATATAGCCATAGTGGCAAAATAATTACAACATAGCAATTAAACACTGGAGTGATAGATGTGCAGAAGATGAGTGTGCAGGTAGAGATACTGGGGTACAAAGGAGCAAAATAAATAACAGTATGGGGATGGGGTATTTGGATGGCCTATGTACAGGTGCAGTGATCTGTGAGCTGCTCTGACAGCTGGTGCTTAAAGCTAGTGAGGGAGATATGAGTCTCCAGCTTCAGTGATTTTTGCAGTTCGTTCCAGTCATTGGCAGCAGAGAACTGGAAGGAAAGGCGGTCAAATGAGGAATTGGCTTTGAGGGTGACCAGTGAAATATACCTGCTGGAGCGCGTGCTACAGTGGGGGAAAAAAGTATTTGATCCCCTGCTGATTTTGTACGTTTGCCCACTTACAAAGAAATGATCAGTCTATAATTTTAATAGTAGGTTTATTTGAACAGTGAGAGACAGAATAACAACAAAAAAATCCAGAAAAACGCATGTCAAAAATGTTATAAAATGATTTGCATTTTAATGAGGGAAATAAGTATTTGACCCCTCTGCAAAACATGACTTAGTACTTGGTGGCAAAACCCTTGTTGGCAATCACAGAGGTCAGACGTTTGTTGTAGTTTGCCACCAGGTTTGCACACATCTCAGGAGGAATTTTGTCCCACTCGTCTTTGCAGATCTTCTCCAAGTCATTAAGGTTTCGAGGCTGACGTTTGGCAACTCGAACCTTCAGCTCCCTCCACAGATTTTCTATGGGATTAAGGTCTGGAGACTGGCTAGGCCACTCCAGGACCTTAATGTGCTTCTTCTTGAGCCCCTCCTTTGTTGCCTTGGCTGTGTGTTCTGGGTCATTGTCATGCTGGAATACCCATCCACGACCCATTTTCAATGCCCTGGTTGAGGGAAGGAGATTCTCACCCAAGATTTGACGGTACATGGCCCCATCCATCGTCCCTTTAATGCGGTGAAGTTGTCCTGTCCCCTTAGCAGAAAAACACCCGCAAAGCATAATGTTTCCACCTCCATGTTTGACGGTGGAGATGGTGTTCTTGGGGTCATAGGCAGCATTCCTCCTCCTCCAAACACGGCAAGTTGATGTCAAAGAGCTCCATTTTGGTCTCATCTGACCACAACACTTTCACCAGTTGTCCTCTGAGTCATTCAGATGTTCATTGGCAAACTTCAGACGGGCATGTATATGTGCTTTCTTGAGCAGGGGGACCTTGTGGGTGCTGCAAGATTTCAGTCCTTCACGGTGTAGTGTGTTACCAATTGTTTTCTTGGTGACTATGGTCCCAGCTGCCTTGAGATCATTGACAAGATCCTCCCGTGTAGTTCTGGGCTGATTCCTCACCATTTTCATGATCATTGCAACTCCACGAGTGAGATCTTGCATGGAGCCCCAGGCCGAGGGAGATTGACAGTTCTTTTGTGTTTCTTCCATTTGCGAATAATCACACCAACTGTTGTCACCTTCTCACCAAGCTGCTTGGTGATGGTCTTGTAGCCCATTCCAGCCTTGTGTAGGTCTACAATCTTGTCCCTGACATCCTTGGAGAGCTCTTTGGTCTTGGCCATGGTGGAGAGTTTGGAATCTGATTGATTGATTGCTTCTGTGCAGAGGTGTCTTTTTTACAGGTAACAAGCTGCAGTTAGGAGCACTCCCTTCAAGAGTGTGCTCCTAATCTCAGCTCGTTACCTGTATAAAAGACACCTGGGAGCCAGAAATCTTTCTGATTTGAGAGGGGGTCAAATACTTATTTCCCTCATTAAAATGCAAATCAATTTGTAACATTTTTGACATGCGTTTATCTGGATATTTTTTGTTGTTATTCTATCTCTCACTGTTCAAATAAACCTACCATTAAAATTATAGACTGATCCTTTCTTTGTCAGTGGGCAAATGTACAAAATCAGCAGGGGATCAAATACTTTTTTCCCCCACTGTACATGTGGGTGCTGCTATGGTGACCAGTGAGCTGAGATAAGGCGGGGCTTTACCTAGCAAAGACTTTTGATGACCTAGAGCCAGTGGGTTTGGCGACAAATATGAAGCGAGGGCCAGCCAACGAAAGCATACAGGTCACAGTGGTGGGTAGTATAATGGGCTTTGATGACAAAACGGATGGCTCTGTGGTAGACTGCATCCAATTTGCTGAATAGAGTTTTGGAGGCTATTTTGTAAATGACATGGCCAAAGTCAAGGATCGGTAGGATAGTCAGTTTTACGAGGGTATGTTTGGCAGCATGAGTGAAGGATTCTTTGTTGCGAAATAGGAAGCCGATTCTAAATTTCATTTTGGATTGAAGATGCTTAATGTAAGTCTGGAAGGAGAGTTTACAGTCTAACCAGACACCTAGGTATTTGTAGTTGTCCACATATTCTAAGTCAGAACCGTCTAGAGTAGTGATGCTGGATGGGCATGCAGGTTTTGGGCAGCGATCGTTTGAAGAGCATGCATTTAGTTTTACTTGCATTTAAGAGCAGTTGGAGGCCATGGAAGGAGAGTTGTTGTTATTTGATCTGATTTTATTAACTAACATTTCGATAGCCATAACGAATAGATATGTTGACAGCGGACACCCTTGTTTAACTGCTCTTGATAATTCAAAACTCTCTGAGAAGTAGCCGCTATTTACTATTCTTCATTTGGGGTTGTTATACATTACTTTTACCCATTATATAAGAGAATCACCAAAATTGAAGAAATCCAGGCATTTATAAATAAATTCAGTTCTTACTTTATCAAAGGCCTTTTCAAAATCCACTATAAATACCAGGCCTGTCGTCTTAGATGTTTCATGTTGTTCTTTTATGTCTAGTAGTTGTTGTATATTATCTCCAATGTATTGTCCATGTAAAAAAAAAGGTCTGATTAGGATGAACAATACCTGGTAAAAAAAAATCTTAATTTTGAGTGCTATGCATTTCACTAGTATTTTTGCATCAACATTGCAGGGTGTCAGGCCTCCAGTTTTTTAGACTGGATCTTTATATTTTCCATCTGGGTCTTGTTTTAATAATAGTGAAATCCAACATTTCTGCTGAGTACCTGACAGACTACCATTTCTATAGGAGTAGTTAAAACAAGCTAGCTATGAAGCTTTGAGAATATCAGAAAAGGCCCTGGGGTTTTTCCAGACTGAAAGGATTTTATAGCCTCAAAGTTCTTCATCTATAATTTAGTCTTCGCACTGATCTTTTTGTACATTTTTTTGTATTTGCAAATAATTCCTTACAGTAATCGTCATTCAGAGGTTGAGGATGAGACGGAATAGAGAACATCTGCTTCAAATATTTAGCTTCCTCTTTTAAAATATAATTTGGAGAATCATAATAACGAGTTTCTGCAAATTCTTTTCGGGAGCATTCCTGTGTTGGAGATTCAGGAAGAATTTGGTGAATTTTACTCCATATTCCATCCAGTTTGTTTTATTTTTGTAATAAATTACATTAGATCGTTCTTGAATAAGTTCCTCCAGTTCTTTTTGTTTTTCCTCTAACTTATTTTGAATCTCTAATATTGTTTTTATTTTGATCTACCTGTACTATTAGTTCATGTATTTCCCTTGTTAGTCTTGGCTCTTTAGACAGAAACCACTTTTTTATTATTGATCAATTTTGAATTGAATGACTTCTGCACCTACATTTAAAGGTATCCCAAACAATAAGGAGATTTATTGAACCTATATTGTACTAAGAAAATTCAGTTACAAGTAATTTTGTCTTAGTTAAAAATAAATTGTCCTCCAGTAAACTTTGATTACATTTCCAATATTCCTGTCCATGTGGAAATTCTGTAACAGTTATTGTGAAGGCCAATTAGATGATGATCCGATTGCATTCTGTCTCCTATCAATAATTTAACATTTGACGCAAGAAAGAAAGAGAAAAGAAAGTAGTCAAGACGACTAGCTATATTAAGTCTCGTCCATGTATATCTCACAAGGTCAGGGTTTTTTAGTTTTCAAATATCCATTATTTTTAATGTGTCCATAATATTTGTGATTTCCTTAAGGGCATGGTGATGATAGTTTAGCGTTATTTATTTATATATACATATTCACACATTTGCAAAAATGTATATAAAAAAAAAAGTTTTTGCTTCGTCATTATGGGGCATTGTGTGTAGATTGATGAGGGGGGAAAACAATTTAATCCATTTTAGAATAAGGCTGTAACATAACAAAATGTGGAAAAGGTCAAGGGGTCTAAATACTTTCTGAATGCACCGTATATGGAAAAATACACGTTTTAAAATTTTGAACAATTGAACAAGATTTGTTTTCCCACAGTTGTCAAGTTGGCTAGATGTCCTTCGTTTGCAGGACCTTTGTTGATACACTCAGGAAACTGTTGAGCGTGGAAATCCCAGCACCGTTGCAGTTCTTGACACAAACCAGTGCGCCTGGCACCTACTACCATATTCCGTTCAAAGGCACTTAAATCTTTTGTCTCACCCATTCACCCACTGAATGGCACACAAACACAATCCATGTCTCAAGGCTTGAAAATCATTTTTTATTGAAGTGGATTTAACAAGTGAATAAGGGATCATAGCTTTCACCTGGTCAGTCTATGTAATGTTTTGTATACTCAGCGTTTTAATGTCTGGTGTTTCTTTCTTTGTGTGTCTTTGTGAGACAGTCAGAGGCTTACGGGAGACAGGTTGTCTGCCACATGTCTGACACATCGCCCAGTGCAGTAATCTGAAGATTCCTAAACCATATGACTGCACTGCTGCTTTCTGAATCACCCACACACACTGCTGCTTTCTGAATCACCTAGCCTGTGATTCATTCGTTAGGAGATATGGGGAATGATGCCGTGCGTGTGTGTGTTTTGGGCTAGGCAGACGTCTGTGTACTCTGCAGGAGGGGGGTATGAGTCAGAGATGACAGAGCTTTCTGTGTCACGGTCAGTGTCTGGCTGTGTGTTTGTTTAGGATTGCTTGTGTGAAGAGCACTTGAACAGTACATGTAGCTCTTGTCCAATTCACAGCCCATCTAGGTGTAGAGAACAAGGCTCAGATAGAAGGACAGGAAGTTTACAAAGGCACTCCAGTATTAGTCCTTGGGTTCTGCCTATTAAGAGATGCTATACAAGTATACCTTACTCTGTCTGGCTCTGGGGTTGATCTCATCACCTTCACCCTATGCTCTAAGGTGGTTGGCTCTTTGGCTGGAAAGGTAAGTACTCCGCTTAGTTGCACAACATGGTATCCAGTGACATGATACATTCTTCTCTTTCTTTCTCTCTCCCTCTCCTTGCACCCCACCATCGCTCTCTCAGGATGGGAGTCTGTGGTCCTCAGATGGCCCAGGGTCCACCAGTGGAATGAGCGAGGTAAGGGGGATTATGGGTAATCTTGTTTAGCCATTAAGATTTTACGTCTATAGGGGTCATCCCTAAACCCATGGACCTAAAATTCATCCCCAAATGAACGGAAATGTATTATGGATTTGTCCTCTGATATAAGAGCAGAGGGGCTATGGGTGTTTATGGATGTTCATAGCAAAGAGATGACAACGATGGTGCTGTATTGTTTTGTATGGTTGCTCGGCCCCCTGTCAATATACCCTCACTCAATATACCTTCACACACTTTTTGTCACTGTGGATAAAAAGAGTGTTCTGAACAAGAGGACCACAATGGAAATAAGTTGTTCAACTTTTTTTGTGTTATCCTCAATTATTTTAAGTGCGTTGCATCCAAATACAAGTTGTTCATTTCATCAAATTAAATCCCAAAAATGAATGACCAAATATGTGTGTTTGTGCTAACTTTCCCTCTACTCCTCCCTTACAGCAGCAGGTGTACACTCCCCGGCCCCCGGACCGCGGCCCCTCCTACCTGCAGAGGGAGCGTCTGGCTCGCTTCCAGCCCACCTACCCCTACCTGCCCCATGCCATCATTGACCTGCCGCCCACCATATCGCTGTCGGACGGCGAGGAGCCCCCGCCCTACCAGGGCCCCTGCACCTTGCAGCTTCGCGACCCCGAGCAGCAGCTGGAGCTTAACAGGGAGTCTGTCCGCGCGCCCCCCAACCGCACTGTCTACGACAGCCACCTCCTCGATACCTCCCTGTGCCCGCCGCCCAGCCTCAATGCAGGTATCAGTGCTACCACGGTAGCCACATCCGCACAGGCCTACTCCAGCCGAGTGGAAGGGGCGCCGCCGACTTATAGTGAGGTTATAGGGCACTACTACCACCCCTCTTCCCTGCCCAGGCACCACCACCAGACTTCCAGTGGCAGTGGGGGCATGGGGGGCGGAGGCGGGTTAGGAAGCCCGGGTCCGTCGCTGCTCCATGGGATACTCCAGCAGGCCCACCTGGGCAGCTTGGAGAGCAGGAACGCATGCAACAAAAAGGAGAAGCAGAAGCCTCGGCAAGTGTGACGGCGGTGTTGGTGTCGGCTGTTTATTTCTTTCTCTGCGCACTTCAGCTGAACTGTTGGTGTCAGGCAGGGTTGGGGAGGGGAGGTCGACATGGGGTGGCAGGGGGAGGCAGACGCAAAAAAAAGAAATGCCTCCACTCTGAACTTTAGCCCCCCGGTCACCGTCTTAACTGACAACCGTCGCCCCTGACTTAATTTGTATAAATATTTACTTGTTCTTTGTTGTCTCCGTGCTTACAGCTTTTTTTCTATACTGACAAATGCGAAAACAAAAAAGTTACATTTTTTTATTTTATTTTGTATTTAGGTTTATTTTGTTTTTGTATCCCTTTTGCATCATTTCTAGTCACTTATCTCCTTGTAGTTTATCCTTAGTTGCTCCGAGAGTCTTTTAGAATGACCAGGTCTTCCTTTTTTTAGATGCAGATGGCTCTTTTAGTGAGCCGCCACCTAACCCCGTCTAGCTTTGTGTACTGTCCGTGTACAGGCTTGTACAGTGCATTGATAGCAATCTTGTATCAGGTTGCCAGATTCAGGCTCTCACGGGTTGCCAGATTGAAGCTCATATGTTAGCCCTAGTTAGCCTCAGCTCATGACCCAGTTAGCCACAGTTCCGACACCCCCGTCGCTCATCAATCCACATCAGACGGTGAGTAAGCTTAGCGATGTGGTGGTCAGTGTTGGCATCCATGGAAACACATGATTGACAGCTGACTGGGTCTGTGTATCATCATGAGCACTGGAATAGAGAGTCCTTTGAGGTCAATTGAGTACAGTACTTTGCCCACTGTAGTGCTTTATGGCTATCTTGCTGTACTATCTGGACCCGTCGAGTTTAGTACTGTACTTTGAGTCTTGTCCAGTCGATTTTAGTACTGTCTTTGGGTCTTTGGACAGACAAGTTCAGGAGTTCCCGTGTGCAAATGCTCTTCATTTTTTTCTGGATCTTTTTTAAAGAGATGTTTGCACAAGATTCAAGACTGTTTATCTGGAGAAAAAGAAAAGAAGTCTGCAATATGTATCATAAGAGAGAAGAGTGTGAGCAGGGGTATTTTTGTAAACATGGATTCTAAAGAGAAAAATACATTTTTGTTTTTTATTTTTTGTCTGCTCTAGAAATAAAAGTGAAAACGGTCATCTGTTGGGGTGCCAACTCAAATGTGTTTAACATTGTGCTATCTATACATATACATCTGTATGTATATGTATCAATGTATGTGTGTAAACATATATACACGTATATAGAAACGGAAAAAAAAGTTAAAAAGCACGATTTTAGAGTTATTTATATAATTGTTGAAAATAATTGCACTATTTTTTTATATAACGAAATGGAACGAGGAAAAAAGAGACCTGGCGTTTTACGTGCATGTGTGATCATGAGTGACAGAGCCCTCAACCTTTGAACCCCCAACTTTGAACTCCAGTTCAAGTTAATTATCTGCAGAGCCCCCAGATGTCTGACCAGAAGTAGGGTGAAGTTGTTCCTAGACGCTGATCTTGGGTCAGTTTTGCTTTTTCCCTACTAATGGTTAAGGTTAAGAGAAGCTGATCCTAGATCTGTACCTAGGGGAAACTGCATCTGACCACCATTTCATAGGACTGCAGCGTACAGTAGCCTACTACACAAACAGCAGTACTGTAGGGTCAAAATCTGACTTAAAACATTTTGTGCGTGACTTTCAAATTGATCTCCTATTGATTTTAGGCAAATGTTAGAGTTAAAGTTGCAGATTTTAATTCAGGATTCTGCTCGTAGGCCCTATTCCATATGCTTAACTCTCTTTCACCTTTCTAGGCCTTTAGAAAGACAAAATCAACACAACTCCATTAACCTCAATTACCTATTATCACTCAAGATGTATTTGTCAAATCATTTATTTTGACAAACTACCTCAACAAGCAACACGTGAAGCACGTAGTCTCACCTACCTTCAGATATTTTCATGGTTAGTGCCCATATTGAATTTCAACTCATAGATTTTTAGTTTTTAATGCAAGCCTCCACCATGTGTAGGTTTGGAACAGAAAAATATTAATCAGGAAACTGAAGTTGGAGTGGTGACCTTCACCACTTTCCTCTAAGCTTTGTATCTGAATGTCAGGCCTTTGAAGCGGCCAGGTGAGAGTGAGAGCACGAGAGTGCTTTGTCAATAGAGAGCATGACTGAGCATTTAACAGGCAACTGTACGCTGCACACATCCTCCTACCGTCTGGGCTTTTCTCCAACAGGCATCTCTTAGCACTTTAATGAAGAAGGAGAGAGATGCAATCTCCCTCAGTCAGCATTGGTCTCACTTCAATATTGATATTATGCAACTGCTCCCTCTGAGGTGAGACTCAAACTGCAAGGGGCCCAACTTAAGATGGTATCACAGCAAAGAAGAGTGATGTGTATGTGACAATAATAAAATACAAATAATACATACATACATACATACATACATACATACATACATACATACATACATACATACATACATACATACATACATACATACGCGTGCACACACAGTGAGCTCCAAAAATTGGTACAGTGACATTTTGGATCTGTACTCTAGCAATTTGGATTTGAATTTATATAATGACTATGAGGTTAAAGTGCAGATTGTCATCTTTAATTTGAGGGTAATTTCATCCATACCGAGGAAGTGCTGGAGTACAGAGCTAAAACAAAACAAAAATGTGGCACTGTGCCAATACATTTGGAGCTCACATATACAGTACCGGTAAAAAGTTTGGACACATCAAGGGTTTTTCTTTATGTTTACTATTTTCTACATTGTAGAATAATAGTCAAAACACATAGAATCATGTAATAACCAAAAAAGTGTATTTTAGATTCTTCAAAGAAGCCACCCTTTGTCTTGATGACAGCTTTCCACACTCTTAGCATTCTCTCAACCAGCCTCACCTAGAATGCTTTTCCAACAGTCTTGAAGGAGTTCCGACATATGCTGAGCACTTGTTGGCTGTTTTTTCTTCACTCTGCGGTCCAACTCATCCCAAACCATCTCAATTGGGTTAAGGTCAGGTGATTGTGGAGGCCAGGCCATCAGATGCAGCACGCCAACACTCACCTGCTTGGTCAATATATCGTAGGTATATTGGCATATCGTTTCCATGGCCAAGCAGCCGCACACAAGCCTTAGATCACCATGCTCAATGCCAAGTGTTGGACTCCATTGTACTCTGGAGCAGTGGAAACACATTCTCTGGCATGATGAATCACGCTTCACCATTTGGTGAATCTGGGTTTGGCGGATGCCAGGACAACGCTACCTGCCCTAATGCATAGTGCCAACTGTAAAGTTTGATGGAGGAGGAATAATGGTCTGGGGCTGTTTTTCATAGTCGGGCTAGGCCCCTTAGTTCCAGTGAAGGGAAATCATAACGCTACAGCATGCAATTACATTCTAGACAATTCTGTGCTTCCAACTTTGTGGCAACAGTTTGGGGAAAGCATTTTCCTGTTTCAGCATGACAATGCCTCCATGCAAAAATGGTTTGTCAAGATCGGCGTGGAAGAACTTGACTGGCCTGCACAGAGCCCTCACCTCAACCTTTGGGATGAATTTTAACTCTGACTGTGAGCCAGGCCTAATTGTCCAAAATCAGTGCCCGACCTCACTAATGCTCTTGTGGCTGAATGGAAGCAAGTCCCCGCAGCCATGTTCCAACATTTAGTGGAAAGCCTTCCCAGAAGAGTGGAGGCTGTTAATGCAGCAAAAGGGGGACCAACTCCATATTAATGGCCATGATTTTGGAATGAGATGTTCAAAAAGCAGTTGCCCACATACTTTTGGTCATGTAGTGTATGTCTATATGTGTAAGACACCTGACAAGGATGTCTGCTCGCCCCTTGCGCTTTCTTCCCGTTGGCCCCACTTTGTTTATTTATTTTGTTTACATTTCATTTTAGGACAAATACCTGAATTAAAATAAAAATGTCTGACCCTTCATAAGCGAGCAGCCAAAGGATTGATCTAAGTGGCGTGGCCATTTGACCTCTGACCCCTAGTGACTCTCATGATGCAGTTTGATGACCTCAGAGGGGAGCTTTCGCAGGTTTCCTGGTTCGATTTCAGTCTTTGCTTCAGGGAAACCAGTGCTGACTGATTGCAATGCAGGCAGGGTGGGGAAGTGGCACATTACAAACCCCAAAAAAAGCAACCACTATTGGCATACCGTACTAAACCATGCCGCTGTTTAACCTTGACATAACACTTTCATGGCGTTATGCCTGTCGTAACTTTTTATGACTGTTCATTACAATAAAGCAAATCAGTACTTGAAATTAAATGTCATGTATAATGACAACAGACATGCTAATGACAACTACATAATGTGGGTATCCTGTCAATTTGCATGAAGTGAAGAGCTACATTTTCCTCCGAACTCTAAACATTTCAACATTTCTGTTAATACAATGCACTTCGTACATAAATTGAAGGCATTGCAAGCTCCAATAATTCTCATTCTCCCCTAACATATTTGGTTGCTTTGTTTTTGTACACTACCTTACCCATCTAATGACCTCTTACCGTCTAGACTGGGTGCTCAGATGAAAGCAAACAGAACCACTCAGACAAAACAAATAATACTGAATATTCCAAATGGTGTTCCCTTAGGGTTGGTACCTTACATCACCCCCTGTCCCCATCTGAAATGAGCTCCTACTGTTCCAGAGAGATGCCTGTGTCCAATGATGGAGACCCACATAGACCTTCCTCGTGCTGCCATTGGCTGGGTGTCGGTCCCCTTGGAAATGTTCAGTGTTTATGTGTGCCTACCTGTGATGACAGATTAGGCTCCGTCTGTGCTGTCAGTCTGCCTAGACTTGCCCTAGACTGACTCACAAAATGACAGACATATGGATGATAATGTTGACAGAGGTGTCGCGGAGAGTGTTGCAATATACCTACTATTTGCCTTTTGATAATGTAGTAATTGTTTAACTTAGAGAAATGTAATTTTTTTTTTTCTTTAAACAAATATATTTTTGCTCCAATTCATTGTACACGCATATAAGGATTTAGCTGTATGAATAACAGAACATTTATTCCATGGTTTGACCACCAGGTGTCTTCACTAACGATATTGTCTACCATAGTGAGTCAGGCTTTGGAGACAATAGCCCAAACCAGGTCGGGCATCACTTTGTTTCAATGCAGCCAGTACCACAGGTTTCTGCACTTTATTTAAACTGGTAGAGTTGATGGGAAGTACTTTTAGGTGACCAAGTGCCAGAACGATGCCTTTGCTCCTATTCGCTATTAGAGAACCCTTTAGTCATCTTCAACATGCCCTATAGTACTTTGTGGAATATATGCCTCTAGCTTTTGGCGGCACCATTTTGAAGACGAGTACAAGGAGCAACCAGATGGGGACAGGCTCAAAGGCATCACCCTGGGCAAGAACCTTCTTTACCTTCGTCCACCCTCCCAACTTCAGCCTCCTTGACCAGTGTGAACCTTACGGAGTCCATATTAGGACAGCTGAGATTAAAGCCATCCTAATATGGACACCGTAGAGTGGACCTGGATGCGTTAAATTCTGCCATATTACCTATTGGTCTTTATACCCAAATCACTATAGATTCCCTTCACCACTACATGCTCAGTTTCTAGATGTGTGCCTTTGAGGATTTTGTGGTTGAGACTTTTTTTGTAATGTGTTATAGCGCAATTTTCTTCCTCTGGATTCTGTTGCCTTTTTCACATGAAACAAATCGCCCTTGTTATTTACAATACCAAAAAAATACAATAGAGAATTGACTCCCATGTTCTATCATACGATGATCATTTCCGACTTTGCTGCATGCATACCGATAAGAGTAAATATCAACCTTGAAGCACTAAAGTAAACCAAATGGGTGAAGCATGGGATGGAGAGGTTTCTAAGGGCCCAGCTCTATGAATATAGAACATAGCAAACAGAACCTGTCCTATTATGCAGTACATGTCCCACTACTGCATTATGAAACAAGGGTTCGTACTTTGCTGCATTGTAATCATCGTCTGCTTTAGATTCCGATATTTCTTTCAATGAGTTACTGTTGAGGGTTTCAGTGTGGGGGGAAAAAAGCATTTCCAAAGAAGGAATCATCCTAACCAGACTCTTTAGACTGTCAAGACTCAAGAGTCAAAATGACTTGAACTTTATTTTCCTTTGTTTTAAGTTTTTTTTACTGTTCTGTTGCTTTGCTTGTTTTGCCCTTCAAATTAGCATTGCTTTGAGTCTTTTCTTTTTTGAAATAAATAAATGAGCGATGATAAAAAAAAAATATATATGGTTGTAGTATAAGCATATTTATCAAACTCTTAAGCAATTTATTAACTGTACAGAAAAACCGACTATCCTGGTGCTTATTTTGTTATGACGCTTTGTGTACTGATGAAGAGGTAATGTTGTACTGTCTATATAAAATCAGTTCTATTCTATAACATGTTCTATGCCGAGATGTATTGCAGTAAATATATAGATGCCTACTGTTGTCGACAATAATTGCTTATGTGTATCAACATTGTTTATTTAAATTTATATTGGATCCTTAAAGTGTTACTGGGTTTGTATCTCTATTTGATAAGAACAGGAGATAATGTCTATAACAGAACATGCTATGAATCTGATACATTTCAATTAGCCCCCAATTAAACAAGTAAAAAGATTTTATAAAAACTGTCTGCTTTTTGTCTTTTTACTCACTCACCCTGAAGAATAAAACATAGACATTAAAACACAACGTATTTAGTTTATTATTTCTCATTGTTGCATTGTCGAGAATTAGACAAGAACCTGCAAGTTAGCATTTAGTTGGATGATGTATACCACGTGTATCCTGTACATATGACAAATAAAACTAGAAACTACACAATTTCTTATGATGCATGTTGTAAGTGTATAACTGACAATCACAGGTTTCACTGCTCTGAGGATGTACAATATAAGTAAAGTCCTAACATTGTATATGGTCATTTACTGATACTTTACCAGTTTAATCAGTCTTGCTTATTTGACAGTGATATTGGTTACTACCACAAGATGGCAGTTGTACACAACTGTTGGAGCAAAGCTCCGCTGCAGCTTTCCCCCCATGCTAGTGTATACCAGTTGTAGGCAGTGACACTCAGTATCCAGCAGGAGGTAGGCTTTTATAATTTATTCTTATTACTAGACCACACACAGTATATGAAACTGAGTACTAGCTATATACTAATGCTAGATTCCAAATCGACCCCTAGCCCCTACTCCCTAGCCAACCAAACAAAAATATAAATATGTAATTGCACTGAACTATACCTTTTAATGTGACAAACTTGCAGTTACAGTTACACAGAAGCATATGATTTATTTTACTAAGCCGCAGTACAGGTTAAGTTTTGAATTCCCCCAACTGACCCCCTACAGCCCTCAAACTCAACTCTGGACATTGCAGCCAGTTCCACTGCTTTTTTTCATTGTTCCCCTCTAATCAGGGACTGATTTAGACCAATTAATTATCAGGTAGAACATAAAACCAGCAGGCTCCGGACCTCGTAAGGTAAGAGTTGAATACCCCTGCCCTACAGCATATTCAAATTCACAATACACAAGATTTCCAGTTGTTAATGGTCATTTCAATTGACAATATACCATTGATTCTTAAATAATATAACTTATTTCACTTTATAAGGAATTTGTCTTAGAAGATTATCACCCTATTGTAACCCTAAATCTAAAGTTGTATAACTCAAATTTGTATGTTTTTGTTGTCAAATGAATAGCTTCAAAATATGTTTAAAACCCATTTTGATCTCAATGACTGTCAATCATTGCATGCATAGCTCTGTGCATATGAGTTTCCCAGACCCATCCCTCAGCTTAATACCAAACAAAATGGTGGGGCTGCTGTTAAGGTGAAACACAAACTCAGGATTGTGGCTTTAAGGAATCCCACATTATCCTCTTTAATGAATGATCCAAAGGGTGGAACAGAGTGAACACTGTTTCCTACAAGTCAGTTCTCTCACTCAAGACTTATGTAACGGTTCTTGATAGAGGAATTAAAGGGAATTGAGTTTATGATTAAACATCCCAGTATCAAATAGGTCAACATTTAGCATTAATTTCCTCCGACAATATAGTCTGTTAGAAAGAAGCAGCTCTCCCTTTTTGTCTGGTGATGGTGTATTCTTGTAATGTTGTATGACATTGGCAAAAATAATGATGTTTTGGTACCAACAAATGCCATGGTATTAACTTGTTTTTGAAGCAAGTCCTTGATTACAATAGAACTCTGAATCCAAATAATACTTCACATTTCAGTCTGTGAAAATAAGGTTAAAATAAATTATGTTAAACTATTTTAAAGGTAAAATCTGTGATTTCTACATTAATTGTACAGTTACAGAGATATAAATAGCATTCCTCCCCCAAACATATCTCCCCTGATATTGGTAATGATGAAAGGTTAGCATGTGTTGGCGGTATGATCTTTGTGCCTCTGTAACTTTTTCCCTCATCCTTTTTCAAGATTCATTCAGGATAATCCGTAATCATGGTAGCATCCATACTAATGTAGAAATGTTCAGAAATATATTATATTCTTATTTGCAATAAAAGTGACTGTCAAATGACACTACATTATCTACGATTTAATTTCAATTGGGTACAACATAATCTGAAACACAACCAAAACAAGCTGCAAATGCATCCAACAATTTTGTAGAGTCACAAGCTTGGTATAGTCATTGCATGTTAAGAACATGGACCCAAATACTACACTTTTGGCTACTTTAATACACATATAAGTGTAAACTTTTGGTTCCCTAAAATGGGGGACTATGTACAAAAAGTGCTGTAATTACTAAACGGTTGAACCGAAAAGGATGAAAATACCCTCCAATTAAAGCTGCACTTTAACCTCATAGTCATTGTATCATTTAAAATCTAAAGTGCTATAGTACAGAGCCAAAACAACAAAAATGTGTCTGTCCAAATACTTTTGCACCTCTCTGTGTATACCGATTGATTCTTGACGAATATAACTTATAAATGCCTCATGAGTTTAGTTAAACTTTCATACCCCATCAGAACCCCAAATATAAGATTGTTAATAAACAACGGAGTAAAACAATGTAACTGTAAACAAACACTGTAGCCTCAAAACATGGACCGGGATTTCAATCCGATCTCTGATTTAGACAATGTGCCATTAAAAACTAATTCCAATTGAGCCATATTATGCAGCGTTTACCGTGAATGATGGTCTTCGTGGTACATTGCCTTTAAAACGTGCATTTAAAAGTCCCAAAATGTGCTCCTTCAAAGCTTAGTAAACAAAATGTTATTGGCAAGATCAGTTTGCAGGTCTCTCTTTTCTTTTAACAAATGCTTTCAAAACGTGAAATACATTGGGACTAGAAAAGAGAAGAGAATATGAGACTTTGATCATATACACTGCTCAAAAAAATAAAGGGAACACTTAAACAACACAATGTAACTCCAAGTCAATCACACTTGTGTGAAATCAAACTGTCCACTTGGGAAGCAACACTGATTGACAATAAATTTCACATGCTGTTGTGCAAATGGAATAGACAACAGGTGGAAAGTATAGGCAATTAGCAAGACACCCCCAATAAAGGAGTAGTTCTGCAGGTGGGGACAACAGACCACTTCTCAGTTCCTATGCTTCCTGGCTGATGTTTTGGTCACTTTTGAATGCTGGCGGTGCTTTCACTCTAGTGGTAGCATGAGACGGAGTCTACAACCCACACAAGTGGCTCAGGTAGTGCAGCTCATCCAGGATGGCACATCAATGCTAGCTGTGGCAAGAAGGTTTGCTGTGTCTGTCAGCATAGTGTCCAGAGCATGGAGGCGCTACCAGGAGACAGGCCAGTACCTCAGGAGACGTGGAGGAGGCCGTAGGAGGGCAACAACCCAGCAGCAGGACCGCTACCTTCGCCTTTGTGCAAGGAGGAGCAGGAGAAGCACTACCAGAGCCCTGCAAAATGACCTCCAGCAGGCCACAAATGTGCATGTGTCTGCTCAAACGGTCAGAAACAGACTCCATGAGGGTGGTATGAGGGCCCGACGTCCACAGGTGGGGGTTGTGCTTAGAGCCCAACACCGTGCAGGACGTTTGGCATTTGCCAGAGAACACCAAGATTGGCAAATTCGCCACTGGCGCCCTGTGCTCTTCACAGATGAAAGCAGGTTCACACTGAGCACATGTGACAGACGTGACAGAGTCTGGAGACGCCGTGGAGAACGTTCTGCTGCCTGCAACATCCTCCAGCATGACCGGTTTGGCGGTGGGTCAGTCATGGTGTGGGGTGGCATTTCTTTGGGGGGCCGCACAGCCCTCCATGTGCTCGCCAGAGGTAGCCTGACTTCCATTAGGTACCGAGATGAGATCCTCAGACCCCTTGTGAGACCATATGCTGGTGCGGTTGGCCCTGGGTTCCTCCTAATGCAAGACAATGCTAGACCTCATGTGGCTGGAGTGTGTCAGCAGTTCCTGCAAGAGGAAGGCATTGATGCTATGGACTGGCCCGCCCGTTCCCCAGACCTGAATCCAATTGAGCACATCTGGGACATCATGTCTCGCTCCATCCACCAACGCCACGTTGCACCACAGACTGTCCAGGATTTGGCGGATGCTTTAGTCCAGGTCTGGGAGGAGATCCCTCAGGAGACCATCCGCCACCTCATCAGGAGCATGCCCAGGCGTTGTAGGGAGGTCATACAGGCACGTGGAGGCCACACACACTACTGAGCCTCATTTTGACTTGTTTTAAGGACATTACATCAAAGTTGGATCAGCCTGTAGTGTGGTTTTCCACTTTAATTTTGAGTGTGACTCCAAATCCAGACCTCCATGGGTTGATAAATTGGATTTCCATTGATTATTTTTGTGTGATATTGTCAGCACAATCAACTATGTAAAGAAAAAAGTATTTAATAAGATTATTTCATTCATTCAGATCTAGGATGTGTTATTTTAGTGTTCCCTTTATTTTTTGAGCAGTGTACATTAGGACATGCAAAGGAAAATGTTTTATAATGGAAAACCAGGTTCCCTCCCTTTTTCAGTCCATTTTCCATCCATTTCAGTTTGGTGCCTAATTAATACAACCCTGGTTTTCCTTTTATGGCAACCTGTCGTCATGTTCCGTAGTTCAGCCATATCTTATGCGGTGGTTAAAGGGTACCGAAGAGTCATAAACTCAAATGTGTCTTGCAAAACCTCTGCTAAAGAATGATTCAAGCGATAAGCCATATCAGTTACAATACAAACCATTCAAACCTTTTAGATAAGCTCTCAACTTTGGTGCGTACATTGTATGTTTTTAGCATTGAGCAATTCAGCTGTGCGCAGGCTGATGCTATCGCCACGCTATCTCCCCTGAGCAAATATTATTTAGGATCCCGCAGGCTCTTACATAATTGAATTGCTCACTTTGCATAAGAAACATTGTGTTGACAGGGTTGCAAAGTAATAAACTTCTCCTATGAATAAAATGTAGGCTGAATATTGCACTGGATTAGACCCAAAGGTCATTTAGGTTATATTATAAAGTATATTTACATATTGGGTGATAGTGAATGATAGGGCTGTGTGTTAAATAGTTTATACCTGTAATCAAGAAGGCAATTGTACACAATAGCGATGCTAAATTTACTTCTATAATTTAGATGATATTGTCACAAAAGGATGTATTATTTTCATTCTCTTCAAAAAATAAACTTTAAATCTGTCAATGACGATTGTAGCATCCAGTCAAATCATTCTAATATGTTACTTAAATTGACGCACCGGTGTAAAATGGTATATCACACACTGCATTTTTGAGGAACAATGGAAAAGTAATTCTGCTTTAAAAGTTGATAAACTTGTAAACTCACATTTGAGAAAATGGCCTTTGAATGTTTTCGTATCAAGTGAAGA
The DNA here is from genome assembly GCF_901001165.1 of Salmo trutta. Classification (NCBI taxonomy): domain Eukaryota; kingdom Metazoa; phylum Chordata; class Actinopteri; order Salmoniformes; family Salmonidae; genus Salmo; species Salmo trutta. The sequence continues at coordinate 54,468,071 of NC_042970.1, read as the reverse complement.
GCTTTTCTTTGTCTACACCTATTCAGCTTCATTCACACCCTCTTAAGCTTTAGCCCCACCCATCTCAATTCGCTCTCGGAGCATTCAGAGCGCACACTTGACACTCTGGCCAATGATTTGTTTACCTCTGGATAACATAAAAACAGCCTAACCAGCTCTGCTGGCAACAATTTCATTACGTTTTTTTGCCAACATTTACCGACACCGCCCATATTCATCGGGTGTTGTACACTTTAGCTTAAGACATGTAGCTAGCTAGATAAACAATGAACCTAGCTAGGTAAACAACGTGTAAGATCACACACATCACGAAACGTTAGCTAGCGAGCCAGCCAGCTAATGTTAGCTAGTTAAACAGCAATGAACATAGTGCCAAATCATGTTGTTACTATCCTGCATGAATCTGCTGGGATCTAACCAACATTAGGCTCTAGCTAACATTAGACTCTAACTAGCAAATCAAACGGCTCTGGGATACGAATAATAACGTCAGCTAGGGAGACCTAGCTAGCTAGCTAACAGTACACTTTAGCTTAAGACATGTAGCTAGGTAAACAATGAACCTAGCTAGGTAAACTTGTAAGATCACACACATCACAAAACATTAGCTAATGAGCCAGCCAGCTAACGTTAGCGAGGTAAACAACAATGAACATAGTGCCAAATCATGTCGTTACTACCCTGCATGAATCTGCTGGGACTTATTAGGTACATTTGTATTTTAAAGTACACATATTAGCTACTAATTACTAGTTTGTACATCTGTATATAAGTAGCTAATAAGGTCTTTATTCTGTGTTATTAGCAATGTATTAGGCCTTAATTAAGTATTTTCTTATTCAAAGTTCTGATTTAAAGACACGCTATGGAAGGTTAGATGCTAATTGTTTATATAAAATGTTTACTTGATTGTTGAATACATTTCTTATCTCATGAAACATTTTCAGTTTCATGCAAGCATTGTATGCTGTTTCTCATGAGTGTGGGGAGATGTGTCCCTTTGCGTTTCATGTTACATAACACACCATATGAAAATATGTTGAATGTTGGCTGCATGGCGTATATGTGGGGAGGTGTGCTCCTTTCTGTCCAATGAGGTCAATTGATAATCGTGTTTTTTTAGAGGTGCTAAATGTTCTTACAGTTGAAGTCAGACATTTACATACACTTAGGTTGGAGTCATTAAAACTTGTTTTTCAACCACTCCACAAATTTCTTGCCAAAACTATAGTTTGTTAAGTTGGGTAGGACATCTACTTTGTGTATGACACAAGTAATTTTTCCAACAATTTTTTACAGACAGATTATTTCACTTATAATTCACTGTATCACAATTCCAATGGGTCAGAAGTTTACATACACTAAGTTGACTGTGCCTTTAAACAGCTTGGAAACTTCCAGAAAATGATGTCATGCTTTAGAAGCTTCTGATAGGCTAATTGACATCATTTGAGTCAACAGGAGGTGTACCTGTGGATGTATTTCAAGGCCTACCTACAAATTCAGTGCCTCTTTGCTTGACATCATGGGAACATCACAAGATATCAGCCAAGACCTCGGGAAACAAATTGTAGACCAAGTCTGGTTCATCCTTGGGAGCAATTTCCAAATGCCTGAAGGTACCACGTTCATCTGTACAAACAATAGTACGCAAGTGTAAACACCATGGGACAACGCAGCTGTCATACCGCTCAGGAAGGTGACGCGTTCTGTCTCCTAGAAATTAACGTACTTTGGTGCAAAAAGTGCAAATCAATCCCAGAACAACAACAAAGGACGTTGTGAAGATGCTGGAGGAAACAGGCACAAAAGTATCTATATCCACAGTAAAACGAGTCCCATATCGACCTAACCTGAAAGGCCGCTCAGCAAGGAAGAAGCCACTGCTCCAAAACCGCCATAAAAAAGCCAGACTACGGTTTGCAACTGCACATGTGGACAAAAATGTTACTTTTTGGAGAAATGTCCTCTGGTCTGATGAAACAAAAATAGAACTGTTTGGCCATAATTACCATCATTATGTTCGGAGGAAAATGGGGGAGGCTTGCAAGCTGAAGAACACCATCCCAATCGTGAAGCACGGGATGGCAGCATCTTGTTGTGGGGGTGCTTTGCTGCAGGAGGGACTGGTGCAGTTCACAAAATAGATGGCATCATGAGGGAGGAAAATGATGTGGATATATTGAAGCAACATCTCAAGACATCAGTCAGGAAGTTAAAGCTTGGTCGCAAATGGGTCTTCCAAATGGATAATGACCCCAAGCATACTTCCAAAGTTGTGGCAAAAAGGCTTAAGGACAACAAAGTCAAGGTATTGGAGTGGCCATCACAAAGCCCTGACCTCCATCCTGTAGAAAATGTGTGGGCAGAACTGAAAAAGCGTATGCGAGCAAGGAGACCTACAAACCTGACTCAGTTACATCAGCTTTGTCAGGAGGAATGGGCCAAAATTCACACAACTTATTGTGAGAAGCTTGTGGAAGGCTAGCCGAAACGTTTGACCCAAGTTAAACAATTTAAAGGAAATGCTACCAAATATTAATTGTGTGTATGTGAACTTCTGACCCAGTAGGAATGTGATAAAATAAATAAAAGCTGAAATAAATCATTTTCTACTATTATTCTGACATTTCACATTCTTAAAATAAAGTGGTGATCCTAACTGACCTAAAACAGTGAATTTTTACCAGAGTTAAATGTCAGGAATTGTGAAAAACTGAGTTGAAATGTATTTGGCTAAGGTGTATGTAAACTTCCGACTTCAACTGTAAATCATTTTGAGAAGATTGACACAAAAGGATGTCCTATTTTCATTCCGTCCATAAAATAAAGTTTGCACTGTTACTTTAAATCAGTCAATAAGCATTGTAGCATCCAGACAAATCATTCCAATCAATCATACATTGTAAAGTTAAGTAACCCTTACAATTCATTCCCTTCATTCCTGCAATTCTACACATTTTGACATGACTATGCCATGTTTATATGAGTGAAAGTGACTAACGAAATGAATTGGGGCCCTGTGGAGGTCAGGGCCCCTGGCCATATGCTCTGTGTGCCGGTCGGCAATTTGTCCACGATTACTACAAGTTTCAGGTAGGCTGTCTAGACTAATTTCCCTTTATTCCACGAATAGAAAGCCTTTTGAGTAGTGGAATGTTTTCTATAATAACAATTTTTTTCACGTAATTTTATCCTTCTGTCATAAAGAGCATAACAAACATGTTTTCTCATCTCAAGAGGTGTCACACCCTGATCTGTTTCACCTGTCTTTGTGATTGTCTCCACCCCCTTCAGGTGTTGCCCATCGTCCCCATTATCCCCTGTGTATTTATGCCTGTGTTTTCTGTCTGTCTGTGCCAGTTCGTCTTGTTGTTCAAGTCAACCAGTGTTTTGTCTCAATGCCTGCTTTTCAAAGTCTCTTTTTCTCGTGCTCCTGTTTTTGACCCTTGCCTTTCCTGACTCTGAGCCTGCCTGCCGTCCTGTGCCTTTGCCCCTACTCTGGATTACCGACCCCTGCCTGACCTGACCCTGCCTACCGTCCTGTACCTTGGCCCCACTACTCTGGATTATCGACCCCTGCCTGCCTTGACCCATTGTTTGCCCGCCCCTGTTGTTACAATAAACATTGTTATTTCACACAGTCTGCACTTGGGTCTTACCTTGGTACCTGATAAAAGATTCAATTAAGCAAAATCCCACTGTGCAAAAACTGGTTGAATCAGTGTTTTTTCCACATCATTTCAACAAAAAAATTAAATGTAATGATCTTGAAACAACATAGAAAACTGATTGGATTTGCAAAAAGTCATCAATGTAAGGGAATTTCATATTTCTTTTCAATCAACTTTTAACTTAAATCCAATGACATGGTGACATGTTTTGTAGATTTCACTTTGAATACACACTAGTTGACAACTCAATCAAATGTAAATAAAAATAGACGTTGAACTGACGTCTGTGACCAGTGGGACGCTCATAAAGGTGACAATTAAATTTACAAGGTTGACCATAACAGGGTTGACTGTTTCATCTTAATCAACCATAATTCCCCATGTGTGCAACAAGGAGGGGCAATTGAAGGCAAGCTTAATAAAAAATTGTTTACTTGCTAAAACATTTCTAGCCTATCTATGCATGGGTAACAGCATTGACGTGTTATGCTCAATTCGCTCAGTTTTCCACAACAAAACACCAGAAAATGTCCAAAAGAGTAAAACCAGCTCTCCTGTTTCTACAGAATAGTTTTACCATATAAAAAATTGTGTTTAGTTCACATTACGGGGTTGACCTTATACCTGAGGGACAATTATATTTTCATCACTAATCACAAGTCTAAGCTGTTGTGGCTCATATGGAATTGTTTTAAGATGTCATACCATGGATCATTTAGCTATTTGATTTTGGGTATAAAAAATATACAGTGAGGGAAAACAGTATTTGATCCACTGCTGATTTTGTACGCTTGCCCACTGACAAAGAAATTATCAGTCTATAATTTTAATGGTAGGCCGTGTGTTTTGGGTCATTGTCATGCTGGAATACCCATCCACGACCCATTTTCAATGCCCTGGCTGAGAGAAGGAGGTTCTCACCCAAGATTTGACGGTACACGGCCCCGTCCATCGTCCCTTTGATGCGGTGAAGTTGTCCTGTCCCCTTAGCAGAAAAACACCCCCAAAGCATAATGTTTCCACCTCCATGTTTGACGGTGGGATGGTGTTCTTGGGGTCATAGGCAGCATTCCTCCTCCTCCAAACACGGCGAGTTGAGTTGATGCCAAAGAGCTCCATCTTGGTCTCATCTGACCACAACACTTTCACCCAGTTGTCCTCTGAATCATTCAGATGTTCCTTTGGCAAACTTCAGACGGGCATGTATATGTGCTTTCTTGAGCAGGGGGAACTTGTGGGTGCTGCAGGATTTCAGTCCTTCACGGTGTAGTGTGTTACCAATTGTTTTCTTGGTGACTATGGTCCCAGCTGCCTTGAGATCATTGACAAGATCCTCCCGTGTAGTTCTGGGCTGATTCCTCACCGTTCTCATGATCATTGCAACTCCACGAGGTGAGATCTTGCATGGAGCCCCAGGCCGAGGGTGATTGACAGTTCTTTTGTCTTTCTTCCATTTGCGAATAATCGCATCAACTGTTGTCACCTTCTCACCAAGCTGCTTGGCGATGGTCTTGTAGCCCATTCCAGCCTTGTGTAGGTCTGCAATCTTGTCCCTGACATCCTTGGAGAGCTCTTTGGTCTTGGCCATGGTGGAGAGTTTGGAATCTGATTGATTGATTGCTTCTGTGGACAGGTGTCTTTTATACAGGTAACAAACTGAGATTAGGAGCACTCCCTTTAAGAGTGTGCTCCTAATCTCAGCTCGTTACCTGTATAAAAGACACCTGGGAGCCAGAAATCTTTCTGATTGAAAGGGGGTCAAATACTTATTTCCCTCATTAAAATGCAAATAAATTTATAACATTTTTGGCATGCGTTTTTCGGGATTTTTTTGTTGTTATTCTGTCTCTCACTGTTCAAATAAACCTACCATTAAAATTATAGACTGATCATTTCTTTGTCAGTGGGCAAATGTACAAAATCAGCAGGGGATCAAATACTTTTTTCCCTCACTGTATATAAAACAATTTGATAAAATATTGAATTGGTCCTTTACTACTTTGGCCCATAGAAAGGCATTGAATAACACATTCATAAATGGCAAAAAAGAGGAGTAAGGTTTGAATGGTGTCTGTCCTGTATCCTGGATCACGCCAAGGTTCTTTGCACTCTGGGAGGGGGACACCATGGAGTTGTCAATCGTGATGAAGAGGTCTTGGAGCAGGCAGGCCTTCCCCAGGAGAAAGAGGAACTCCGTCTTATTAATGTTAAGTTTGAGGTGCGGAGTTATCTACCAGGCACGCAGAGATGCGTTTCGCCCAAGTTGTTGAGTGTCACCCGATATGACAGAGCCGAGTGACTTGGTGTATGAAGAGAATAGGAGAGTACATAGAACCGAGACTTGGTGGGCACAAATAGAGAGTACGTGGTGCAGACACAGATCCTCTCCATGTCACCTGGTAGGAGTGGCCTGCCAGGTAGGATGTAATCCAAGAGTGTGCAGTGTCTGAGATGCCCAGCCCTGAGAGGGTGGAGAGGAGGATCTGATTGTTCATGGTGTCAAATGCAGCAGATAGATCAAGGACGATGAGAACAGAGGTGAGAAAGTCAGCTTTGGCCATGTGGAGAGCCTCCGTAACACAGAGTAGAGCCGTCTTGGTTGAGTGACCCATCTTGAAGCCTGACTGGTTAGGGTCATGAAGATTGTTCTGAGAGAAATAGCGAGAGAGTTGGTCAGAGACAGCACGCTCCATTGTTTTGGAAAGAAAAGAAAGAAGGTATACCGTTTCTCAGTAAAGTATTATGTTTATCATTAACCACTGATTCCTCATCTGGTCTCTTCTCTGCATCTGGGTCCAACCTCACCACGTCACAACAAGCTTCTGCCAACAACATGGACCCAGCAGAGATCATCCAGATCAAGAATGTTGTAATCCACCAAGGAGCACTGCTGGAGCGACAGCAAGAACAACTCTTCCAGATATCAGAGACCATCCGGGCACTTACCGACTCCCTCCAACCACAGTCCAACCCCAACCCAGGAGGAGCCAATGCCCAAGTCTCATCACCCAGTGCTACAGGCATCGCCATAGTTCTTCCAGGGAACCTGCACCGGGAACCCAAGATCACAGCCCATGAGCGGTATGGCGAACACCCGGGAAGATGCAAGGCGTTCCTCACCAAGTGCTTTCTGGTGTTCGAGCTACAGTCTTCCTCATTCCACACCGATCGGGCCATGATCGCCAACATCATATCTCTACTCTCGGGCAAGGTCCTGGCGTGGGAAATGGCGGTGTAGGAATAGCAGCCACCATCCTGCAGCTTCATATTAGCCTTCACTGCTGAGCTGCGATGAGTCTTCGCCTGGACAAGGGGAGATCCTGCCAAGCTGTGCAGTTACTACCAGTCATCATCTGTCACTACCCGCAACCCTCCACTGGGACATCTAGAGCCTCGCCACGTGCCCCTGCATTCATTGAAGACCAAGACTTCTCTTCTCTCCCTCCCGAATACTTCGAACTACGGGAGGATTTCAGTAAAAGGCAAGCAGCCACTCTCCCTCCTCATCATCCATACAACTGCACCATAGAACTCATACCCAGCTCCAGCCCTCCCCGGGGCTGTCTTTACTCCCTCTCGATCCCTGGACAATTACATCCAGGAGTCGCTGGAGGCAGGTTTCATTCACTCCTCAACATCCCCAGCTGGTGCACGTTTCTTCTTTGCTGAACAGGATCACGATTAAGAATCGTTACTTCCTACCCCTGATATCCGCCGCCTTGGAGCTGGCCCAGGGGGCCCAATTCTTCACCAAACTGGACCTCCACAACCCTTACAATCTGGTGAGAATCAGGGAGGGAGATGAATGAAAAACTGCCTTTAACACCCCTAGTGGCCACTATGAGTACTTAGTCATACCATTCGGATTATCGAACACACCAGCAGTCTTCTAAGCATTGGTCAATGATACACTTAACCTGTTGTGGATAGGGGGCAGTATTTTCACGGCCGGGTGAAAAAAAAGTACCAGATTTAATCTGGTTACTACTCTTGCCCAGAAACTACAATATGCATATAATTAGTAGATTTTGATAGAAAACACTCTAAAGTTTCAAAAACTGTTTGAATGGTGTCTGTGAGTATAACAGAACTCATATGGCAGGCAAAAACCTGAGAAGATTCCAAGCAGGAAGTGGCCTGTCTGACAATTTGTAGTCCTTCTGTTGCATCTCTATCGAAATTAGTGCAGTTTTATCTAAAATGATTTACAACAATACACTCAAATCTAAAAGTAAATGGAATTAAGAAATATACACTGCTCAAAAAAATAAAGGGAACACTTAAACAACACAATGTAACTCCAAGTCAATCACACTTCTGTGAAATCAAGCTGTCCACTTAGGAAGCAACACTGATTGACAATAAATTTCACATGCTGTTGAGCAAATGGAATAGACAACAGGTGGAAATTATAGGCAATTAGCAAGACACCCCCAATAAAGGAGTGGTTCTGCAGGTGGGGACCACAGACCACTTCTCAGTTCCTATGCTTCCTGGCTGATGTTTTGGTCACTTTTGAATGCTGGCGGTGCTTTCACTCTAGTGGTAGCATGAGACGGAGTCTACAACCCACACAAGTGGCTCAGGTAGTGCAGCTCATCCAGGATGGCACATCAATGCGAGCTGTGGCAAGAAGGTTTGCTGTGTCTGTCAGCGTAGTGTCCAGAGCATGGAGGCGCTACCAGGAGACAGGCCAGTACATCAGGAGACGTGGAGGAGGCCGTAGGAGGGCAAAAACCCAGCAGCAGGACCGCTACCTCCGCCTTTGTGCAAGGAGGAGCAGGAGGAGCACTGCCAGAGCCCTGCAAAATGACCTCCAGCAGGCCACAAATGTGCATGTGTCTGCTCAAATGGTCAGAAACAGACTCCATGAGGGTGGTATGAGGGTCCGATGTCCACAGGTGGGGGTTGTGCTTACAGCCCAACACCGTGCAGGACGTTTGGCATTTGCCAGAGAACACCAAGATTGGCAAATTCGCCACTGGCGCCCTGTGCTCTTCACAGATGAAAGCAGGTTCACACTGAGCACGTGACAGACGTGACAGAGTCTGGAGACGCCGTGGAGAACGTTCTGCTGCCTGCAACATCCTCCAGCATGACCGGTTTGGCGGTGGGTCAGTCATGGTGTGGGGTGGCATTTCTTTGGGGGGCCACACAGCCCTCCATGTGCTCGCCAGAGGTAGCCTGACTTCCATTAGGTACCGAGATGAGGTCCTCAGACCCCTTGTGAGACCATATGCTGGTGCGGTTGGCCCTGGGTACCTCCTAATGAAAGACAATGCTAGACCTCATGTGGCTGGAGTGTGTCAGCAGTTCCTGCAAGAGGAAGGCATTGATGCTATGGACTGGCCCGCCCGTTCCCCAGACCTGAATCCAATTGAGCACATCTGGGACATCATGTCTCGCTCCATCCACCAACGCCACGTTGCACCACAGACTGTCCAGGAGTTGGCGGATGCTTTAGTCCAGGTCTGGGAGGAGATCCCTCAGGAGACCATCCACCACCTCATCAGGAGCATGCCCAGGCGTTGTAGGGAGGTCATACAGGCACGTGGAGGCCACACACACTACTGAGCCTCATTTTGACTTGTTTTAAGGACATTACATCAAAGTTGGATCAGCCTGTAGTGTGGTTTTCCACTTTAATTTTGAGTGTGACTCCAAATCCAGACCTCCATGGGTTGATAAATTGGATTTCCATTGATTATATTTGTGTGATTTTGTTGTCAGCACATTCAACTATGTAAAGAAAAAAGTATTTAATAAGATTATTTCTTTCATTCAGATCTAGGATGTGTTGTTTAAGTGTTCCCTTTATTTTTTTGAGCAGTATAGTTATCATTACCATGCATATAATCCCACCATATAAATCAGGCAAGACAGTCATACTTCAACCACTTCTATCATAAGAAATCCCACATGTAAAAACCAGAAGGATCATGAGTGAATTTAAAGTTTAATAAAGTTTATTGTTGTCTTCATTTTCAGATTTCATATTACAACAAAGAAACAACAAGGCAATACGATAGAGTACAAAAATAAATTAGGACATAACAAAACAGAAACAGTGAAGACCTACACACATTTGAGATGTGAAGGGGTGAAGTACATGTAGGTGGTTGGATCCATGGTACAGCAATGTTCACCTTTAACCCGCTGTACCAACATGGAATTACCATATAAATATATGGCTTTGGATATTGTGCGTTAATAAGTTATTGTTAAATAACACAGACATCAGTTGTTTGGACTGCATCATATGCTTTGAAAACAGAGATGAGCAACTGATCAATTGGGACTACAAAGACTGTTCCCAGATATTCTTAAATTCATCGCTAATCTTATTCAAGTGTAATTCACCTCTATTTTAACTAGGTAAATATGCTAATGTGACAGTGGAGGATTTCTGTTTTAAAAGAGATTTAGAAAACATCTTTGAGGAAAATTAAAGTTCTCTACACAGCAGGTTTCTAAAGTGTCTTTTGAAAATAGCTAACTAGCTCAGTTAAATATTCTACAATGATCTCTATTCTCTAGTCTGAGGAGGTCTAAGGGCTTTTGGGCTCAGAAGTGCCACATTTCTCTTTATCTCTCTCCGTCTCTATCTCTCCCTACATCTGCCTCACCCTGTGCTCAAGACACTCTAGCTGCTTGGCCACCTCATTGGGAAGATCGTCATTGACCTGGATGTCAAAGTAGGCCCTGATATCCTCCACCTCCTTTTGCCAGAAGTCCTTAGACAGACCAAACAGCTCCTCCAGGTTCACCTGGTTCTCCCCCAGGCCTTCCAGGTTCAGGGAGCCCTTGCAGGGCAGGTAGCCCACGGCGGAGGGCATGGCTCCGGCTTCTCCATCCAGCCTGCGGAATATCCACTCCAGCACACGGATGTTGTCCCCAAAGCCAGGCCACAGGAAGCTGCCGGACTGGCTCTTGCGGAACCAGTTGACGTGAAAGATCTTCGGCAGCTTGGCTTTGGGCCGCCCGGCCATGCTCAGCCAGTGGGACAGGTAACGGCCAAAGTTGTAGCCGAAGAAGGGCCGCATGGCGAAGGGGTCATTCATGATCAACTTGCCTAGTGGATCGGAAGAAGAAGAGAGTTTGGTAAATATCATTCTTCAATTCAGCTCCATGTCATTTCCGCTGTCGTCTTGACATACGTTTCTAAATGTTGCTTTAGTCATCAATGCAGCAGGTTACACTCGGGGGTTTAACTTACCTTTGTGCTCTGCGGCAGCTGTGGCTTCTGATCTCATGGTAGCTCCGACAAACACGCCGTGTTGCCAGCTAAAGGCCTCGTAAACCAGGGGGACACCTTCAGGTCTACGTCCCCCAAAGATGATTGCCTCAATTGGGACGCCCTCAGGGGACTCCCACTGGGGGTCAATGATGGGACACTGACTAGCTGGAGTGCAGAAGCGGGAGTTGGGATGTGCGCAGGGCTCTCCTATGGGAAGACAAAACAAGAGCGGAGAAAACATCAGTATACAAATCAAGGGAAGTGTGTTTCAAGTAGTGTGTTTAATGAAGAACCAGCCTTGTGGGGAACAGCCAGCCTTGTGATGACCAGCCTTGCGGAGACTTACCATCCTGGGATGTCCAGGGGTTGTTCTTCCAGGAGGTCACCGTGACTCCCTCAGGGAGTTCCTGGTCCATGCCCTCCCAGTAGACACCACCATCGCTAGTCTCGGCCACATTGGTGAAGACGGTGTTCTTGCAAATCGTTTCCATGGCGTTGGGGTTGGTCTTTGCTGAGGTTCCAGGTGCCACGCCAAAGAAGCCGTTCTCTGGGTTAATGGCTCTCAGGTTGCCTTCGTCATCGAACTTCATCCAGGCGATGTCGTCCCCAACACACTCCACCTTCCAGCCAGGGAGTGTGGGACTGAGCATGGCCAGGTTGGTTTTGCCACAGGCACTGGGGAACGCAGCTGCAATATACTTCTTTTGACCAGCAGGGTTAGTAATGCCCAGGATCTGAACAACAACAAAGAATAGTGCATTTTAAATTTCCATTCCAGAAGTAACCGAGCAAATGTATAGATTTATGTGGAATTAAAACAATCAAGTGAAACCATACTGTACTTGTGCACCTCAGCTGTTCTCACGGTACACTATGCACCTATTGGGTTATGTTTATTGTTACTCTGCCCTTACCAGCATGTGTTCGGCCAGCCAGCCCTCCTCCATGGCGATGCGGGAGGCAATGCGGAGTGCGAAGCATTTCTTTCCCAACAGGGAGTTCCCTCCGTAGCCACTGCCAAAGGACACAATTGTTCTACGGTCAGGAATGTGGGCGATCAGGGTGAGCTCAGGGTTGCATGGCCAGTTATTGACCAGGGGCTCTGAGAGAGAGAGAGAGAGAGAGAGAGAGAGAGAGAGAGAGAGATCTTAAATTTGAATGGATAACGGTAGTATTGTAGGACTTTATTCTTACATACATTTTACATTTAAATATAACTGGCATTGAACATAAAAATGTGATTTGTTTCTTAGTTTTCAGAGTTTTCCATACATGTTGAAAGCATACCCTTGTGCCTGACTTACTTTTGAGTGGCAGGGGGCAGCCAACAGAGTGAAGGCAGCGCACAAAGTCTCTGTTTCCCAATGCGGTCAGCACAGCCTTGCCCATGCGGGTCATCACCCTCATACTGGCCACCACATAAGGTGAGTCAGTCAGCTCCACTCCGATCTTAGACAGGGGGGAGCCCACAGGCCCCATGCTGTAGGGGATCACGTACATAGTACAACCTAAAATAAAGAGGAGTGAACAGAAGGGATTTTAGGACTCATGGTGATGGTGCAGCTAGTGTATGTCCTTCTGGTAAAGCATTGTGTAAAAATAAATAAAGATAGTCATCATATAAATATGCTCCCAATAATATAAACACCATTAACATGTAAATACAAGAGAAGATAATGCTACTCTCAGTCTTAACATTGTTTTGTGTCAATGTACCAGTAATACAGCAAAACATCCCAGTTGATTTTAGACTGTACCTTTCATGCAGCCTGGGAAGCGCAGGTCCATAGCCTTGTCCAACTCCTCCTGAGACATCCAGCGCCCAAGCTGGCTGATGCCACCTACTCGTGGAGACGGAACCGTGTCCCTCTGCTCCTGGGTCACGATGACCGTCTTGCTCTCCACGCGGGCCACGTCTCTGGGGTCTGTCCGGGCCAGCCAGCTGAAGGAGAGAAGAAAAAAACAGAACATTGGATCAAGACTCATAATATGGCCACCGCCACCTCTCACCTCTCACCATTGTCACATTGTTTTTTCAAGTTTGAAATGGAGGCTGTAGCTATAACTATATGTGGAGTGGTCAGCCCATAAGTTATTAGAAATAATATCAAAGTATATCGTACATATCCTTGTATATATGTGGTCATATGCAACATCCATTTGCAACATCCATTAAATATTATAACAGGTCTTAAACTTTGTCTGCCTCTTCATCATGCTCAGACCAGCACACTACACAACCACAGTTATCAGAAACATTCAAATATCTCAGGGTCCCCAACTCAACATGACATCTGTCCACTGAAACTGGATGGTGAGGTGACCTACCAGTTCTCATATTTGGTCAGCTTCTTGATCATGCCCTGCTCCTCCAGTTTGGCCAGGATGGTGTGGTTCTCCTCTTCAGAGCCGTCACAGATGTGCAGTGATTCGGGCTGACACAGGTTGATGTTAGTCTCCACAAACTCCTTGACGGCCGGGCTCAGTGCCCCCAGGTCCCCCTGGACAACCCGGACGCCTGCCTTGTTCTGGGACTGCAGCTGAGGAGGCATGGTTGGTTCTGTTGGCTGGAAGTGGATGTCACTGGAGAACTAGAAGAGAGGAAAGGATGTAGAAGGGATATGTTGAACAAAAAAATTGGCAGTTTGACCTTTCTGGTTGGTGTACAGTTGCCAAATAAGCCACACACCACAAAAATACTGGTATTGAGTGTTTGTCAGGAAAACATATTGTCCAAGATTCATTTTTATCTGTTCAATGGTACGATCACAATTCCATAATGTTACAATGAAGTATGATTTTTAATTTCCTCATATGTATTCAGAGAAGAATGTAGATTATGAACCCATGGTCCTGAATAGAGACTGCATAATATTAATAAACAAATATATAAGTGGGTGATTTATTTTACATATGTTTGCATTTTAATAAAATATTCCTCTAAAACTAATAGAACTATTTTGTAGCAAAACAAGACATCTCCTTGCACCACGTCTCTTCACAAATGAAATGCATGGAAACAGGACAATGAAATCCTACAAAAAATATGATGTATAATATTGCAGTACCTTTTCTTCTTTGTTATCAAGAAGGAGTTAGCTTTGCCTCATCAGCTTAGTCTTGATGATGAGGTTTTGATGCTTGCTGTTCCCTGATGGGCTGTTCTTGATTTGTATCCAGTTAGGAGAAGTCTGTCTTTTTATACTTTGGGAATGTTTTGGGGGAAGGGATGACCAAAGGTGGCCCGTCCTCAAAGTTATTTGCATGAACTTATAATACCTTATGTTCAGCTCTTGGAAAACTCTTTGACAGTCCTCAGTGAATCATTAATCCTAAGAAAATACGTAGTTGGGGGAGTTAATCATTCAACTAAGCATCTTGTTCTTTCAAAGTGATAGTTGCGCACAACCGTGCATCTCTCGAGTTGAACTTTGATCCATATTGCAAGTGATTCAACAGTTTTGCTCTGAGCATCATTTGGTGTGCTGATCTTTGGCTGACTCTTGCGATTGGCACATTGTGGATGTTTGCCAAAGATGGACAATGATCTAAATGCTGACACTGCAAGACTATAAAGGAACGTGCCGATCCTTGAAGTTCTAACAATTCTGCATATTTTTGACATGTCAAAATAAATGTACTTATAATTGTGGATGTAAATATGAAACATTTAATAAAAATTGTTTTTCAAGTGCGCCGAATACAACAGGTGTAGACTTTACCGTGAAATGCTTATTTACGAGCCCTTTCCCAACAATGCAGAGTTAAAAAATAAGAAAGATTGGTCTGTTGGAAAGCAGACTGAACCAGGTCTCTTTTAGGATTTCACCTGTGCTTAGCTCTATTATTTTTCTTTTTATCCTAATAAACACCCTAGTCGTGCCGATGACAAGCATACCCATAACATGATGCAGCCACCACCATACTTGAAAATACGAAGAGTGGTACTCAGTAATGTGTTGTGCTGGATTTGCCCTAAACAGAACGCTTTGTATTCATGACAAAAAGGTCATTTCTTTCCCACATTTTTTGCAGTTTCACTTTAGTGCCTTATTGCAAACAGGATGTATGTTTTGGAATATTTGTATTCTGTACAGGCTTCCTTCTTTTCACTCTGTCATTTAGGTTAGTATTGTGGAGTAACTACAATATTGTTGAACCACAGCCATTCAACTCTGTAGCTGTTTTAAAGTCACGAATGTCCCTGAGTGGTTTCCTTCCTCAGAAAAGACGCCTGTATCTTTGAATTGATGGGTGTATTGATACACCATCCAAAGTGTAATTAATAACTTCACCATGGTAAGGGTAGGTAAATAAAGTTGAAATGTTATTAGAATTTGAGCACGTTTGTAAACTTGCTAGCTTAGTTAGCTAAACAGAAAATGCTAGGCTACTTTAATTCAACATTTTACAAAATAAATGTTATTTTTTATTATGGGATATGCCCAGTGGTATAGTGCTATTTGTTTAGGTGAGGGAGCGCAATACATTTTTTTATGATGTCATAATTTCCACAGTCGAAGTTTGCACTGACCGTTGAATTATAGAACATGCATAAAAGGCATCCTCCAATTGCAACTTCTGCCTATGCCCACACACATTGACTAAAGAAAATGTTAGATTTTTAATATCCTCAAACACCAAGTTAGGCATAGTCTACCTAATTTCAAAATAGGCCATCATCACTGTCAATCTTAGATGATAATGCTTCACATTTTACCAATGAAATGTCCAAACTGCATCTCCATGCCAATCAATTGCTTGATCTCAATCAGTTTTATGGGGATATGCATTTAGATATTCAGTAATGTTATAGGCTGACAATGCTATGGTATTATATTCGGTTCTGTTATGTAAAATGCAAATTAATCATTATGTTATCTTGCGAGACATTGATTCAGCTTTGATCTAACTATACTAAAAAAGCACAAATCTTCTACTTGTAATAATAGTATTAAGAGATGAGTATGACTATTAGGCGTAGGCAACAGATCTTAATGACAGTTTAAGCAATTGGAGCTCCCTTCGTGGTACTGAAAGGATGGGATGGTGTTGTGGTGCTGAAGGACAGTGCTGACATTCAGACAGTTAAGAAACAAGTAATAATAATTTGCAGTATAGCCTAATAAGCTTACAACTATGTGGTATAGCTATTTGTATGCTATAGCCTAATGTAAATTCCAAATACAGTGCATTCTGAAAGTATTCATACCCCTTGACTTTTTCCACATTTTGTTATGTTACAGCCTTATTATAAAATGGATTAAATACATTTTTTTCCTCATCAATCTACACACAATACCCAAAAATGACAAAGCGAAAACAGGTTTTTAGAATTTTCATCAAATGTATTAAAAATAAAAGACAAAAATACCTTATTTACACAAGTATTCAGATCCTTTGCTATGATACTTGAAATTGTGCTCAGGTGCATTCTGTTTCGATTGATCATCCTTGATGTTTCTACAACTTGATATATGGAGAAGGGTACCAAAAACTGTCTGCAGCATCCATTTAAGAATGGAAAAGATTTGGAACCACCAAGACTCTTCCTAAAGCTGGCTGCCCAGCCAAACTGAGCAATCGGGGGAGTAGGGCCTTGGTCAGGGAGGTGACCAAGAACCCAATGGTCACTCTGACAGAGCTCCAGAGTTTGTCTGTGGAGATGGAAGAACCTTCCAGAAGGACAACCATCTCTGCAGCACTCCACCAATCAGGCCTTTATGGTAGAGTGGCCAGATGGAAGCCACTCCTCAGTAAAAGGCACATGACAGCCCGCTTAGAGTTGGCCAAAAGCCATCTAAAGGACTTTCAGACCATGAGAAACAAGATTCTCTGGTCTGATGAAACAAAGATTGAACTCTTTGGCCTGATTGCTAAGCATCACATCTAGAGGAAATCTGGCACCATCCCAACGGTGAAGCATGGTGGTGGCAGCATCATGCTGTGGGGATGTTTTCCAGCGGCAGGGACTGGCAGACTAGTCAGGATTGAGGCAAAGATGAACGGAGCAAAGTACAGAGAGATCTTTGATGAAAACCTGCTCCAGAACACTCAGGACCTCAGACTGGGGTGAAGGTTCACCTTCCATCAGGACAATGACCCTAAGCACACAGCCAAGACAACGCAGGAGTGGCTTCGGGACGAATCTCTGAATGTCCTTGAGTGGCCAAGCCAGAGCCTGGATTTGAACCCTATCAAACATCTTTGGTGAGACCCGAAAATAGCTGTGCAGTGACGTTCTCCATCCAACCTAACAGAGCTTGAGAGAATCTGCAGAGAAGAATGGGAGAAACTCCCCAAATACAGGTCTGCCAAGCTTGTAGCGTCATACCCAAGAAGACTCGAGGCTGTAATCGTTGCCAAATGTGATTCAACAAAATACTGAGTAAACGGTCTGAATACCTATGTAAATGTGATATTTCCGTTATTTATTTTTTTTGCCAACATTTCTAAAATGTCATTATGTGGTATTGTTTGTAGATTGATGAGGGAAATCAACTATTTAATACATTTTAGAATAAGGCTGTAATGTATCAAAATGTGGAAAAAGTAAAGGGGTCTGAATAGACTATACTAGACTATACTATACTAGACTATACTATACTATATAATACTAGACTATACTATACTAGACTATACTATACTAGACTATACTAGGTTCCACTGTACTAGAGGGAGTTAGTCCATGGAGTTTTATAAACATCAAGGCAGACGCACTGTGAATTTAGATTTATTTTCTACGTTCTGATTGGCCAAAGTGGTCAAGCCGCCAACGGGCCTCAGCAGTGCACACACATAGCCTATACCAGTGGTTATAAGCTATAAATAGAACACATAAAAACAAACACAATTGCAATTTATTGATGTCAATTTGAATGCCCAGAGATACTGTGACGAAATCCTGAGGCCCATTGTTGTTGTCACGACTGTGACGGATGGTGGCGCCCCTCCTCGGCCGGGCGGGGCTCGGCGGTCGTCGTCGCCGAACTACTAGCTGCCATCGATCCTTGTTTTGTTTCACTTTCGTTTGGTTAGGTCTAGGTAGGCACGCACCTGTTTTGGGTTAGTCATTAGTGGGGGGGTTATTTAGGTTAGCGTAGGATGTATGGTTTTTTGTACGTGATTGTGTTTCTCTGTTTGCTTGCTTGGTGACACTCTGATTTTGTAATTTTCAGTAGTGCGTGTGTTTGCACCAACAGTGTTTTGTCCCCCTGTGTTTGGGGCACCTTGTTTTGTTGTGCGCTTTGATCGCTGTGTTTGGGAAGGCTTGTATTTTTTCCGTTGTGCTTATTAAAGCCACTACCCTGCATCGCAGCTTCCTGCATTTGATTCCTCACCCACTACACACAAGCGTGACAGAAATCACGTACCCAAAACGTAATGGAGTCAGCAGGAGCTTCAGCGCCAGCCATGTCCATGGAGGAAACCGTGGATCAACACTCTACCCTGCTCCACCGGCTGGGTAACGCCATGGATCAGGTGTTGGCGCGCCTGGAGAGCTGGGACCGACGCGCTCTCGGCCCCTCGAACGCGGCAGTCCAACAGCCTGCGCCCCCCCCAGCACCCACAGCTCCCAGTACCAGTGGGGTGAAGCTCGCCCCCCCCAGGGAGTATGATGGAACGGCCGCTGGGTGTAAGGGCTTCTTACTCCAGCTGGAGTTATACCTGGCGACCGTTCGTCCCCCTCCCTCGGGGGAGGAGAGCGTCAGCGTCCTCGTCTCCTGTCTCACGGGTAAGGCCCTGGAATGGGCAAACGCCGTGTGGGACAGTCCGGACTCAGCCAGGGACAACTACCCAGAGTTCACCCGCCGCTTTCGGGCAGTATTCGATCATCCCCCGGAGGGGAGAGCGGCGGGTGAGCGGCTGTTTCACCTGAGGCAGGAGACGAGGAGCGCGCAGGATTTCGCTCTCGAGTTCCGGACCCTGGCCGCGGGAGCAGGGTGGAATGAGAGGGCCCTTATAGACCACTACCGTTGTAGTTTGAGGGAGGACGTCCGCCGGGAATTAGCCTGTCGGGACACGACTCTCACACTGGACCAACTGGTGGATCTGTCCATCCGACTGGACAATCTGCTGGCCGCCCGCGGACGTCCGACCCGGGCCCTGCTCATTCCACCCTCCAGCCCTCCTGCTCCCACGCCTATGGAGATAGGGGGGGCAGCAGCCAGGAAGACTGGAGGGGGGGGTCGCTCCTGCACCTCATGTGGTCGCAGAGGGCACACTGTGGACCGGTGCTGGGGAGACTCCCCTAGGAGTCCAGACGGCAGGCAGAGCGCTCCTTTGACACCTCAGGTGAGTCAGCACCAGCCTCACCCAGAGCCCCCTGTACGTCACATGTATGTGTCAGTGTCTTTCCCTTGTTTCTCCCCTCACTCCCGGTTTAAGGCGCTAGTCGATTCAGGCGCAGCAGGGAGTTTTATGGACCGTGGGGTCGCGGCTAGGTTAGGGATTCCCTTGGTCCAGTTGGACCAACCCTTCCCCATACACGCCCTAGACAGTCGACCACTAGGGTCGGGGCTGGTCAGGGAGGTCACTGTACCTCTGGTCATGGTAATGCGGGGGGGTCATGAGGAGCAGATTAGTCTTTTCCTCATCGATTCCCCAGCGTTTCCAGTGGTTCTAGGGATTCCCTGGCTAGCCAATCACAACCCTAAGATTTCGTGGGGACAGAGGGCTCTTAAGGGGTGGTCAAATGAGTGCTCGGGCAGGTGCATAGGAGTTTCCATCGGTGCGACTACGGTGGAGAGTCCAGACCAAGTCTCCACCGTGCACATTCCCTCAGAATATGCCGATTTGGCTATCGCCTTCAGTAAAACGAAGGCGACCCAATTACCACCTCATCGACGAGGAGACTGTGCGATAAACCTCCAGGTGGGCGCTGCCCTCCCTCGTAGTCACGTTTATCCCCTGTCTCAGGAGGAGACAGCGGCTATGGAGACATACGTCACTGAATCCTTGAGGCAGGGATACATTCGGCCATCTCACTCACCCGTCTCCTCGAGCTTCTTTTTCGTGAAGAAGAAGGAGGGAGGTTTGCGCCCGTGCATTGACTATAGAGGTCTAAATGCCATCACAGTGGGTTTCAGTTACCCACTACCTCTCATCGCCTCGGCGATGGAGTCATTTCACGGGGCGCGCTTCTTCACGAAATTGGATCTCAGGAGCGCATATAATCTGGTGCGTATCCGAGGAGGGGACGAGTGGAAAACTGCATTTAGTACCACATCTGGCCATTATGAGTACCTCGTCATGCCGTATGGGTTAAAGAATGCTCCCGCAGTCTTTCAATCTTTTGTGGACGAGATTCTCCGGGACCTGCTCGGTCAGGGTGTAGTGGTGTACATCGATGACATTCTGGTCTACTCCGCTACACGCGCCGAGCATGTGTCTCTGGTGCGTAAAGTGCTTGGGCGACTGGTGGAGCATGACCTATACGTCAAGGCTGAGAAATGTGAGTTTTCCAAACCAGCCGTCTCTTTCTTGGGGTATCGCATTTCCTCATCAGGGGTAGTGATGGAATGTGACCGCGTCTCAGCCGTGCGTAATTGGCCGACTCCCACCACGGTGAAGGAGGTGCAGCGGTTTTTGGGATTTGCCAATTACTACCGGAGGTTTATCCGGGGCTTTGGGCAGGTGGCGGCTCCCATTACCTCACTGTTGAAGGGGGGCCCGGTGCGGTTGCAGTGGTCCGCGGAGGCGGACAGGGCTTTTAGTCGTCTGAAGGTTTTGTTCACCGACGCCCCGGTGCTGGCGCACCCGGACCCCTCTTTGCCCTTCATAGTGGAGGTGGACGCGTCCGAGGCTGGGGTAGGAGCCGTGCTGTCCCAGCGCTCGGGCGCCCCCCCCAAGCTCCGCCCCTGCGCCTTCTTCTCTAGGAAGTTGAGTCCGGCGGAGCGTAACTATGATGTGGGGGACAGGGAGCTGTTGGCTGTGGTCAGAGCCCTGAAGGTGTGGAGACATTGGCTTGAGGGGGCGCGCCACCCTTTTCTCATCTGGACTGACCACCGCAATCTGGAGTACATCCGGGCGGCGAGGAGACTGAACCCGCGTCAAGCCAGGTGGGCGATGTTCTTTACGAGATTTCGGTTTAACCTCTTACATCTAGGGGGCAGTAATTTCACGGCTGGATAAAAAACGTACCCGATTTAATCTGATTATTAGTCCTGCCCAGAAACTGGAATATGCATATAATTATTAGCTTTGGAGAGAAAACACTCCAAAGTTTCTGAAACTGTTTGAATGGTGTCTGTGAGTATAACAGAACTCCTATGGCAGGCAAAAACCTGAGATGCTTCTGTTCAGGAAGTACCCTGTCTGAACATTTCTTGCCCTTCTTGATTATCTCTATCGTTTACAAAGGATCTCTGCTCTTACGTGACACTTCTCACGTCAACAATGGAGTCTCACAGCCCGGGAAAAACAGGAATGATGTAATTCAAAGCCCTGGCTGAAGCACACGAGAGCAAAAGCTGAGTGGTCAGTCAATGGACTAAGCCTTAGGCGCGTGACACGCCCCGCCCCCGGCTTTCGGTTTTTTCCTCAGTTTACAGACAGGCAGATTCCCGGTCGGAATATTATCGCTTCTCTACGAGATAAATTGCATAAATATTGGTTTTAAACAGCGGTTGACATGCTTCGAAGTACGGTAATGGAATATTTAGAAATTTTTTGTCATATTTTGCGTCATGCTCGTGGCCGAGATTTAGCGTTGGGATAGTGTCTAGAACGCACGAACAAAACGCCGCTGTTTGGATATAACGATGGATTATTTGGGACCAAACCTACATTTGTTATTGAAGTAGAAGTCCTGGCAGTGTATTCTGATGAAGAACAAGCAAGGTAAGAACATTTTTCTTATAGGAAATGTGATTTTGGTGAAGGCTAAACTTGCAGGGTGTCTAAATAGCTAGCCCTGTAACGCCGGGCTATGTACTTACATTATTGCAAAATGTGCTTCATCCGAAAAGCTATTTTAAAATCGGACATATCGAGTGCATAGAGGAGTTCTGTATCTATAATTCTTAAAATAATTGTTATGCTTTTTGTGAACGTTTATCGTGAGTAATTTAGTAAAATCACCGGAAGTGTTCGGTGGGAATGCTAGTTCTGAACGTCACATGCTAATGTAAAAAGCTGGTTTTTGATATAAATATGAACTTGATTGAACAGACATGCATGTATTGTATAACACAATGTCCTAGGTGTGTCATCTGATGAAGATCATCAAAGGTTAGTGCTGCATTTAGATATGGTTTGGGTTTATGTGACATGATATGCTAGCTTGAAAAATGGCTGTGTGATTATTCCTGGCTGGGTACTCTGCTGACATAATCTAATGTTTTGCTTTCGCTGTAAAGCCTTTTTGAAATCGGACAGTTTGGTTAGATAAAGGAGAGTCTTGTCTTTAAATAGCTGTAAAATAGTCATATGTTTGAAAAGTGTAAGTTTTCGGATTTAGAGGAGTTTGAATTTCGCGCCCCGCCCATCATTGGATATTGGAGCAGACGTTCCGCTAGCGGAACGTGTAGATGTAATTAACATCTCGTATATCCCAGGTTCCCGGAACACTAAGGCCGACGCACTGTCTCGTCTCCATGACGCCGAGGAACGGTCCACCGAGCCCACGCCTATCCTTCCAGCCTCCTGCCTGGTGGCACCGGTGGTCTGGGAGGTGGACGCGGACATCGAGCGGGCGTTACGGACGGAGCCTACTCCTCCGCAGTGTCCAGTGGGTCGTAAGTACGTTCCGCTCGGTGTTCGCGATCGGCTGATTCGGTGGGCTCACACGCTTCCCTCCGCGGGTCACCCAGGGGTTGAGCGGACGGTGCGTGGTCTTAGTGGGAGATACTGGTGGCCCACCTTGGTGAAGGACGTGAGGCACTATGTCTCCTCCTGTTCGGTGTGCGCTCAGAGTAAGGCTCCCAGGCACCTGCCTAGAGGGAAATTACAACCCCTCCCGGTTCCACAACGACCATGGTCCCACCTGGCGGTGGATTTCTTGACCGATCTCCCGCCGTCTCAGGGCAACACTACAATCCTGGTCGTTGTGGACCGGTTTTCTAAGTCCTGCCGTCTGATTCCGTTACCCGGTCTTCCTACGGCCCTGCAGACCGCGGAAGCCTTATTCACCCACGTCTTCCGGCACTACGGGGTGCCCGAGGATATCGTCTCAGATCGAGGCCCCCAGTTCACGTCCCGAGTGTGGCGGGCGTTTATGGAGCGGCTGGGGGTTTCGGTCAGTCTGACCTCGGGGTTTCACCCCGAAAGTAATGGGCAGGTGGAAAGGGTAAACCAGGAAGTGGGCAGGTTCCTGCGATCCTATTGCCAGGACCGGCCAGGGGAGTGGGCAAGGTTCGTGCCATGGGCCGAAATGGCTCAGAACTCTTTGCGCCACTCCTCCACCAACATGTCACCATTCAAATGTGTGTTGGGTTATCAGCCGGTCCTGGGGCCATGGCATCAGAGCCAGACGGAGGCTCCTGCGGTGGAGGAATGGGTGCAGCGCTCAAGGGAGACCTGGAACGCTGTGCAGGAATCCCTGGGACGAGCCAGGGAGCGACAGAAAGCGAGCGCTGACCGGCACCGCAGCGAGGCCCCCGTGTTCACCCCAGGGGAGAGAGTCTGGCTCTCGACCCGGAACCTGCCCCTCCGCCTGCCCTGCCGGAAGCTGGGTCCGCGGTTTGTGGGGCCATTTAAAGTCCTGAGGAGAATAAACGAGGTGTGTTACAGATTACAACTTCCTTCTTATTATCGTATTAACCCCTCGTTTCATGTGTCTCTCCTCAGGCCGGTGGTAGCTGGTCCGCTGCAGGAAAATGAGGTACGGGAGGTCCCTCCACCCCCCCTGGACATCGGGGGGGCCCCGGCGTACACAGTTCGATCCATCTTGGACTCCAGACGCCGGGCGAGGGGCCTGCAGTACCTCGTGGACTGGGAGGGGTACGGCCCGGAGGAGAGGTGCTGGGTACCGGTGGAGGACATACTGGACCCAGCGCTCACCCGGGAGTTCCACAGCCTCCATCCGGATCGCCCTGCGCCTCGACCTCCGGGGCGTCCTCGAGGTCGGCGACGGCGCGCTGCGGGAGCCGCGCGTCAGGGGGGGAGTACTGTCACGACTGTGACGGATGGTGGCGCCCCTCCTCGGCCGGGCGGGGCTCGGCGGTCGTCGTCGCCGAACTACTAGCTGCCATCGATCCTTGTTTTGTTTCACTTTCGTTTGGTTAGGTCTAGGTAGGCACGCACCTGTTTTGGGTTAGTCATTAGTGGGGGGGTTATTTAGGTTAGCGTAGGATGTATGGTTTTTTGTACGTGATTGTGTTTCTCTGTTTGCTTGCTTGGTGACACTCTGATTTTGTAATTTTCAGTAGTGCGTGTGTTTGCACCAACAGTGTTTTGTCCCCCTGTGTTTGGGGCACCTTGTTTTGTTGTGCGCTTTGATCGCTGTGTTTGGGAAGGCTTGTATTTTTTCCGTTGTGCTTATTAAAGCCACTACCCTGCATCGCAGCTTCCTGCATTTGATTCCTCACCCACTACACACAAGCGTGACAGTTGTGCCATTCATCCACCACCATCATCTCACGTTTCAGCATGATAATGCACGGCCCCATGTCGCAAGGATCTGTACACTATTCCTGGAAGCTGAAAATGTCCCAGTTCTTCTATGACCTGCATACTCACCAGATATGTCACCCATTGAGCATGTTTGGGATAGTCTGGTCGATGAGATAACATTCCACAGGCCACAGAGTGGGACAATATTCCACAGGCCACAGTCAACAGCCTGATCAACACTATGCGAAGGAAATGTGTCGCACTGCATGATGCCCTATTTTTCTTTTAGGTATCTGTGACCAACAGATGCATATCTGTATTCGCAGTCATGTGAAATCCATAGATTAGGGACTAATGAATTTATTTCAATTGACTGATTTCCTTAAATGAACTGTAACAGTTAAATCTTTAAATTGTTGCATGTTGCGTTTATATTTTTGTTCAGTGTATATTCTTAGCTCAAAATAAGACTATTTAATAGTAATAGCCATACGTCATAAATGGCACCTTGCAGGGTTCTATATGGAACCATTTTGGTTCAGTGAAGAAGAACCTCTAGGGCTCTGATCAAAGAACCCTATACAAAGGTTCTATATAGAACTTTTAGGAGTTTCATATATGAATCAAGCAATAGAAACCTTTTTGGTTCTATAACAAAAATAATTGTAAGCGTGTAGGCAGTCAGGAAAGATAATAAACAGTAGCAGCAGCGTATGTGAATGTGTGCCGTCAATTTTTATTTTTTTTAACCTTTAGGCAAGTAATTTAAGAACAAATTCTTATTTACAATGAACAGTAGGTTAACTGCCTTGTTCAGGGGTAGAACGACAAATTTTTACCTTGTCAGCTCGGGGATTCGATCTAGCAACCTTTTGGTTACTGGCCCAACTCTCTAACCACTGTGTGTGTGTGTGTGTGTGTGTGTGTGTGTGTGTGTGTGTGTGTGTGTGTGTGTGTGTGTGTGTGTGTGTGTGTGTGTGTGTGTGTGTGTGTGTGTGTGTGTGTGTGTGTGTGTGTGTGTGTGTGTGTGTGTGTGTGTGTGTGTGTGTGTGTGTGTGTGTGTGTGTGTGTGTGTGTGTGTGTGTGTGTGTGTGTGTGTGTGTGTGTGTGTGTGTAAGGGAGTCAGTGCAGAAAAAGGAGGTCAATGCAAATAGTCTGGGTAGCCATTTGGTTAACTGCTCAGCAGTCTTATGGCTTGGGGGTAAAAGCTGTTCAGGGGCGTTCTTGGTCCCAGACTTGGCGTTCCGGTACCTCTTTCTGTGCGGTAGCAGAGAGAACAGTGTATGACTTGGCTGCCTGAGTCTTTTTTGGGCCTTCCTCTGACACTGCCTGGTATAGAAGTCTTCCCTGTGGCTCAGTTGGTAGAGCATGGTGTTTGCAACGCCAGCATGGTGTGTGCAACGCCAGGGTTGTGGGTTCGATTCCCACGGGGGTCCAGTACAAAAAAATGCATGAAATGAAATGAAATGTATGCATTCACTACTGTAAGTCGCTCTGGATAAGAGTGTCTGCTAAATGACTAAAATGTGAAAAAAAAAAAAAAAATGTCAATGTAAAGTCCTGGAGTACTGGGCCGTACCCACTACCCTCTATAGCGCCAAGCGGTTGAGGGCTGTGCTGTTACCATACCCAGGCAGTGATGCAGCCAGTCAAGATGCTCTCAATGGTGCAGCTTGGTATGGTAACATCACAAACCTCGATTGCATGGCACTACAGAGGGTGGTGCGGACAGCCCAGTACATCACTGGGGCCGAGCTCCCTGCCATCCATGACCTCTATATCATTAAGCATCTCCAAAATTAAATCTAGAATCGGCTTCCTATTTAACAACAAAGCCTCCTTCACTCATGCTGCTAAACATACCCTCGTAAAACTGACTATCCTTGACTTTGGCAATGTCATTTACAAAATAGCCTCCAACACTCTACTCAGTAAATTAGATGTAGTCTATCACAGTGCCATCCGTTTTGTCAAAAAAGCCCCATATACTACCAACCACTGCGACCTGTATGCTCTCGTTGGCTGGCCCTCGCTTCATATTCGTCGCCAAACCCACTGGCTCTAGGTCATCTATAAGTCTTTGCTCGGTAAAGCCCCGCCTTATCTCAGCTCACTGGTCACCATAGCAACACCCACCCGTAGCACATGCTCCAGCAGGTATATTTCACTGGTCATCCCCAAAGCCAACACCTGCTTTGGCCGCCTTTCCTTCCAGTTCTCTGCTGCCAATGACTGGAACGAATTGCAAAAATCACTGAAGCTGGTGACTTATATCTCACTCACTAACTTTAAGCGTCAGCTGTCAGAGCAGCTTACCGATCACTGCAGCTGTACACATCCCATCTGCAAATAGCCCACCCAACTACCTCATCCCCATATTGTTATTTATTTTTGCTCTTTTGCACCCCAGTATCCCTACTTGCACATCATCATCTGCACGTTTATCACTCCAGTGTTAATGCTAAATTGTAATTATTTTGCCACTATGGCATATTTATTGCATTACTTCCCTAATCATACTACATTTGCACACACTGTATATAGATGTTTCTATTGTGTTATTGACTGTACGTTCGTTTATCCCATGTGTAACTCTGTGTTGTTGTTTTTGTCGAACTGCTTTGCTTTGTCTTGGCCAGGCCGCAGTTGTAAATGAGAACTTGTTCTCAACTGGCCTACCTGGTTAAATAAAGGTGAAATAAATACAAAAAATATCAGGAAGGTCTGAAAAATTGTTAAAGACTCCTGCCACCCAAACCATAGACTGTTCTCTTTGCTTCAGCATGGCAAGACGTACCAGTGCATCAAGTTTGACACCAACAGGCTCCTGAACAGCTTCTATCCCCAAGCCATAAGACTGATAAATAGCTAACAAAATGGCTACATGGACTATCAGATTTGACACTTGTATTTATTGGTTATTTTTGCACAGTCTCTATGCACTCACATGACTCGACTCCAACACACCCATAACATGCACACAGATTTATACTGAATCTACGGTCATGCACACACTCACAATCTTCATTTACGCTGCTGCTACTCTTTTATCATACATCCTGATGCCTAGTCACTTTACCCCTTTACATCTTACCCCATACATCTATCACTCCAGTATCCTGGACATTGTAAATATGTGATTGGAGCTGACCCTGTACATAGCTTCCTACTTTTTCGTGTTCTTTTGACTTCTTATTAACATTTTAATGTGTGTTTTTGTTCTACCTTATGTCATTTTTAGTACTGCATTGATATTGATTACTGCATTGTTGGGTTTAGAGCTTGCGATAAAGGAATTTCACTGTACATGTGTACATGACATTTAAACTTGATACTTTGAAACTCTGGTGCAGCTGTAGAACTTTTTGAAGATCTGAGGGCCCGTGCCAAATATTTTCAGCCTCCTGAGGGGTAAGAGACGTTGCCGTGCCCTATTAACAACTGTTCTAGTGTGTTTGGACCATGAATTTAGGCATCTTGTCAATCTTGAGACGATACATGTCACGATCTTTGTAAATAATTGGACCAAGGCGCAGCATGAGTAGTGTTCCACATCTTTATTATAATGTGAAACTTAGCAAAATACAAAAACAATAAATGAACAAATGAACTGTGAAGACAGTGAAGTACAAATAGGCACCTACACAAAAACAAGTGGGAAAAATAACTACTTAAATATGATCCCCAATTAGAGACAACGATTACCAGCTGCCTCTAATTGGGAATCATACAAATCACCAACATAGAAATAGTAACCTAGAACCCCACATAGAAATAATAAACTAGAATACCCCCCAGTCACGCCCTGACCTACTTCACCATAGAGAAACAATGGCTCTCTATGGTCAGGGCGTGACAATACACTAGGCTAGACAACAGCTGAAAAATGTCTTTTTAGGATAATATATGTTTTAAAAATAGTAGATGATACATTTATTTATATTGACATCATCATTTCAAAGGAATTGGTAGGCAAACTATCTGAGTGAATATCTGAGAGAGTGTTATGTTTAACATCAAGTACAGTATAAAAATATGTATGTTTTATAACCCAGGCTATTCACACAGATGTGCCTGTTTTTGCATCAGTGCCCTGCCCTTGGGCCTATTCTTGTTAAAAATTATGATTTTGGTAGGAATAAATAAAATAGGGAAATGTTGCCTGTACAGCTAATGTGGATCAATCAAATTGTTCACAATTAAAAACAAACAAAAGTGGTAAACAGACATTTTGTACATTTATTCTGCACCAATTGCATCATGATTAAAGATGATTGTTCTTGGCATTTATGGTACTGGAGTCATTTCCATGATTTGGTGTCAACTAGGTAAATTGCACATATCACAAAATGCTACCAAGTCAGTATCTCGACAAAACTATGCCCCATGACTATTCTGAAAATGAAGTTGATTTATTCTAAAATTGTCATATTATTTAGGTGGCTAAACATAATATTTTTTGATATGAGTACCAAATTTGGCACAGATGTAGATGAATGAATCTGGGTCTTTACGACACCACTACAACAGGTGTCAATGTGCTGCTTAGCAGTATTGCTTCCTCACTCACAACATTGTTACCCTACAGTACTTGATATCGTGCCCTCTGCCTCGCCAACACACATGACCACCCTGCTTGATAATGTACTAACCTGTTGTGACACTGAAAAGGATACTATTCACTTGCGCCATTTAAAGCTGTGGGTAAGTTTATCCGATACAATCTGACTCTGTTACAAATGAACAATATTTGCAGCATGTGCTAAGTGAAATGTATCGGTGTCGTTATCTAGCAGCTCACATGCTTTAGCTAGTGCAGTGTCAATGTCTTCATCACATACCATCAAAACATTCCCCCATATCAGAAAATGTAACCAGGAGTCATTCCGGTCAGTCCTGTGCATCAAGGGTAATGCTGCTCCTTCCTGGAAGTGTTTATTAAATTTTTATTTATTTTGTTCGACCTTTATTTTGTAAAATGGGTGCCACGCCCTCCATGAGCCAAATCTGTGATGGCCTGATATCTAAATCTTTTCATGACATCTAAATCTATATCTGCCAAATTTGATGATTTTATCACTAAACAAACAATTGTTCTAGAAATTTCATCTCAGCTGCTCCACTACATGTACATGTTGACGTTAGATTTCCAGGAACAGTTATCTGACATTAAAACCTACACAACATATTTATTTCAAACTCACAATGCCGCGCAAACAAGAAAATAAAAACAAGAAACCCTATTGTTATCTGTCGGAAAGGGATAAACCTTACACATCCTTGTTACAGTGTTACAGATGTTACAGAACATTAACAGCTGATAATAAGTTAACCGGATGGGTTTCATGACTATTTGCTCAACAACTACTGATTATGTATTGTTTGTGTGCTGGAAGCATAGTTTTCTTCTTCTTTTTAGGTGTCAACATTTTTAACCCAAGTAAAATTTAGACTGTGGATTGTAACATGACCAAAAATGACACTTTTTTGCTTAAAAGTAAGAGCAACCCATACACAACCACACTAGCAATACTGTGTACGGTGTACATCAAGTAGGCCTACAATATAACATATATATATCATATATAAACAAATAATCTCTTGACTGTTTGATCATCTCTTTACAAACCGATTCTAAATTCACATAAAAAATCTAGCTTTTTCTCTCACCTATCATAAACTCCGCTGTCATTACAACAAGAACAAACATGGCAGAGGAACGTCCAATAGTATTCAATGCAGTGCTTTTAGTTTCTTGTTTATTACATAAAGTACATGTTATCCATATCATCTCAGTAAATTATTTTCATCCTAAAGTTTATGGTTGAAGAACTTTACGGACTCTGCAAAGTAAAGATATCCAGGAGGATAAGTATATGGGTTTGAATTTGAAGCACAGCAGTAAACATTAACTGTTCTCTGAGAATCTCTGTGTCTATTATCTCTTTGTTCCACAGGTTAAAAAACACCTTGAGGGTGTTTTGCTATTAAAACACGTTTTTTTGACCTGAGAGTTTGGGTTTGTGTAACTGGACAGAAGCAGGGTATTGAGCATGCACGTCATGGAAGTGCACCTCAAACAGCAAACATGCCCTTTGATAGAAGGCTGGAGTCAAAGTGTCAAGTGTCAACGATGACGTAGGTCTGGGCTTTGCAACTCACAAAACCATCACATTTTACATTTTAGTCATTTAGCAGATGCTCTTATTCAGAGCAACTTACAGTAGTGAATGCATACATTTCATACATTTTTATTTATTTATTTATTTTTTCCTGTGCTGGCCCCCCGTGGGAATCAAACCCACAACCCTGGTGTTGCAAACACCATGCTCTACCAACTGAGCTACAGGGAAGGCATGGTTATGCTAAGTTCAGTCTTAGTCTTAAAAGCCTGGGATACTAATAATATTACTTCTCTATATTTACAAATATGTAAGGGAGACATACATGAAAGTGTTGTATTGTGATGATTGATGGTGTGGAAAGTTAATGATGAAGGTTGATAGTGTGCAACATGTGAACGTTACATGCAAGCCGTTACGATAGCGTGAATATAATATTCTACTATTTTCAAATAGCCTAAGTAATTTCAATTGTCAAAAGTAAAACTCTCTCTTTAAACTACACAATGTTATGTTTAATTGCCCATGATGCCTGATAAAAGTCAAATAAAAAGTAAAAAAGTCTTCATGAAGCTTCAGGTAGAACTCCTGAAAGACACAATCATAGATAGAACAATGAGCTACATGTTTCACCGGATATAGACATCTGAAGCATCCGGTTGGCATTTCCTCTCACCACCAAATATGTGATGAGAGAAGCCCACTGGCCCGCAGTGGGAGAAGATGGAGCGAGATGGATTTTGGCTGACATTCTGCACATTTTCTCATTGATGAAACATTTGATCTCAATACAGTTTCCTGTTCCCAAAACTAGAATCTGTTACTAACAGTTTCAAACAATGGTGTTGTTTAGGAGTCAGTGGTGTGAAGTACTTAAGTAAAATACTTTAAAGTATTACTTCAGTCATTTTTTGTGGGGTATCTTTACTTTACTATTGTCACGCCCTGACCTTAGAGTTCCTTTTTATGTCTCTATTTTGGTTTGGTCAGGGCGTGAGATGGGGTGGGCATTCTATGTTCCCTATCTATGTTTTGTATTTCTGTGTTTTGGCCTGGTATGGCTCTCAATCAGGGACAGCTGTACATCGTTGTCGCTGATTGGGAGCCATATTTAGGTAGCCCTTTTTCCACCTTTCTGGTGTGGGAAGTTGTTTTGCATTGCTGTGAGAAGCCTGCGAAACTGTTAGTTCGTTGTGTTGCTTCTTGTTTTGGTTTTTGCTGGTTCACTGTTGATATTAAAGTATGATGAACCCAATCCATGCTGCGCCTTGGTCTCATTCCAACAACGGACGTTACAACTATTTATATTTTTTACAACTGATAATTTACTACATTCCTTAAGAAAATAATGTACACCCAAAAGTAGTCATTACGTTTTGAATGCTTAGCAGGACAGGAAAAGAGTCCAATTCACAGACTTATCATGAGAACATCCCTGGTCATTTGTACTTCCTCTGATCTGATGGACTCACTAAACACACAAATGATGTCTGAATGTTGGCGTGTGCCCCTGGCTATCCGTAAATTGAGAAAAAAAAAATACAAATGGTGCTGTCTGGTTTGCTTAACATAAGTAATTTGAATTTTTTTATACTTTTACTTTTGATACTTAAAGTAAAGATTCACCCATTTTGAATGTTATTGTTTTGTGCATCTCTGAGCAATGTTCTATCGATTTCCTGGGTCAATTCATGTTTTAATGTGCATCTGAGATATTGCTGTTCAAGCAGGCAGAAATTCAGCCGGTATGACGTAGCATTGAGAAAGCCGCTCTCACAACACTGGAAGTTAAGTTAATCTTTAAAAGGGAAGAGTCCTAATAACCAAGGCTGAAGGTATCTCTAGACTAACATATGCCGCTATTTCTTTATATCTCGATGATAAAATTATCAAAGAGAGAACAGATGCTTTCAACATTATGTGGAGAAACCGTACCCATTACATTAGGAAAACTGTTGAAATGAACACTTATGAGTATGGTTGGCTGAATTTTCTGGAGTTTACAACCTTAAATAATACTTTTAAGATTAATTGGATAAAACAATTCCTAAGAAGACCCACTTCTATGTGGAACTTTATTCCTCATCATGTCTTTATTTTTGGTGGCCTTAACCTCATGTTGGTTTGCAATTATAATATTGACAATATTACGACACAAGGCGAGACCCAGATGCAGACACAGGAGACAGATGGTTTGAGTTCTGGTATTTATTATAATCCAAGGGATAAACAAAATGAAGGTCGGGGACAGGCAAGCGTTCATAGCCAGGGCAGAGTCCAAAACGGTACAGGGCGCCTGGCAGGCTCGAGGTCAGGGGCAGGCAGAGTGGTCAGGTAGGTGGGCTCAGAGTCAGGACAGGCAAGGGTCAAAACCAGGAGGAAGAGAAAAAGAGACTGGGAAAAACAGGAGCTCAGAGAAAACTGCTGGTTGACTTGGAAACAAGACAGAAAACTGGTATAAATACCCAGGGGATAAGTGGGAAAGATGGGTGACACCTGGAGGGCTGTGGAGACAAGCACAAGGACAGGTGAAACAGATCAAGGTGTGACAGACAAAGTTCCAATGAAACTCTGCTTTTCATTGGCAGGTTCTTGTCATGGTCCTAAATTTATAAGCATAATTTTTCTCCAGACATATTACATTTTTTACATTTTAGTCATTTAGCAGACCCTCTTATCCAGAGCAACTTATGAATGCATACATTTCATACATTTTTTTCTTCTTCTTAAATGCAGATTAGGGAGGGCGTCACACTCAGACATTCAGAGAGGGGGCATATTATTGTGGCCCTGGTGGCACAAAATCAAAGGTCTGACTGCACGGAGATACTTGGGAAAATGGCCAATACAGGGCACCATGTTGTGGGTGTTTCAGGGGAAGGGGGTATATCTGATCTCCATCATCTAGGAAGTGACAATGGTTAATCAAATCTCCCCATTTCTGCCCATTTTTTTTGCACCGTTTTTACAGGCCTTCTCATACAGCTGCAACTGTATATGCATTCGTAGGGCCCTGGGATGGTGCAGCAGTTGAGAATCTGAGTCTATGGTTGTTGTGGGGGAAAAGGGTTGAGTGTGTATCCCACAACTGTTTTGAGGGAGTAAAAGATGTTAGGGACAATATAGGATGATTCACAATAATTGTTGTTAATATAATAATTGCTTGCCATAATGTCATTTTGTTAATGGCGAGAGGTAAAAATCCTTTACATAAATTGACTACATTACTACAAATATGAATAGCTATTTTTATGGAAAATAAGATACAGGATTTTTTAAATATATATATACTGCTCAAAAAAATAAAGGGAACACTTAAACAACACAATGTAACTCCAAGTCAATCACACTTCTGTGAAATCAAACTGTCCACTTAGGAAGCAACACTGATTGACAATACATTTCACATGCTGTTGTGCAAATGGAATAGACAACAGGTGGAAAGTATAGGCAATTAGCAAGACACCCCCAATAAAGGAGTGGTTCTGCAGGTGGTGACCACAGACCACTTCTCAGTTCCTATGCTTCCTGGCTGATGTTTTGGTCACTTTTGAATGCTGGCGGTGCTTTCACTCTAGTGGTAGCATGAGACGGAGTCTACAACCCACACAAGTGGCTCAGGTAGTGCAGCTCATCCAGGATGGCACATCAATGCGAGCTGTGGCAAGAAGGTTTGCTGTGTCTGTCAGCGTAGTGTCCAGAGCATGGAGGCGCTACCAGGAGACAGGCCAGTACATCAGGAGACGTGGAGGAGGCCGTAGGAGGGCAACAACCCAGCAGCAGGACCGCTACCTCCGCCTTTGTGCAAGGAGGAGCAGGAGGAGCACTGCCAGAGCCCTGCAAAATGACCTCCAGCAGGCCACAAATGTGCATGTGTCTGCTCAAACGGTCAGAAACAGACTCCATGAGGGTGGTATGAGAGCCCAACGTCCACAGGTGGGGGTTGTGCTTACAGCCCAACACCGTGCAGGACGTTTGGCATTTGCCAGAGAACACCAAGATTAGCAAATTCGCCACTGGCGCCCTGTGCTCTTTACAGATGAAAGCAGGTTCACACTGAGCACATGTGACAGACGTGACAGAGTCTGGAGACACCGTGGAGAACGTTCTGCTGCCTGCAACATCCTCCAGCATGACTGGTTTGGTGGTGGGTCAGTCATGGTGTGGGGTGGCATTTCGTTGGGGGGCTGCACAGCCCTCCATGTGCTCGCCAGAGGTAGCCTGACTGCCATTAGGTACCGAGATGAGATCCTCAGACCGCTTATGAGACCATATGCTGGTGCTGTTGGCCCTGGGTTCCTCCTAATGCAAGACAATGCTAGACCTCATGTGGCTGGAGTGTGTCAGCAGTTCCTGCAAGAGGAAGGCATTGATGCTATGGACTGGCCCGCCCGTTCCCCAGACCTGAATCCAATTGAGCACATCTGGGACATCATGTCTCGCTCCATCCACCAACGCCACGTTGCACCACAGACTGTCCAGGAGTTGGCGGATGCTTTAGTCCAGGTCTGGGAGGAGATCCCTCAGGAGACCATCCGCCACCTCATCAGGAGCATGCCCAGGCGTTGTAGGGAGGTCATACAGGCACGTGGAGGCCACACACACTACTGAGCCTCATTTTGACTTGTTTTAAGGACATTACATCAAAGTTGGATCAGCCTGTAGTGTGGTTTTCCACTTTAATTTTGAGTGTGACTCCAAATCCAGACCTCCATGGGTTGATAAATTGGATTTCCATTGATTCTTTTTGTGTGATTTTGTTGTCAGCACATTCAACTATGTAAAGAAAAAAGTATTTAATAAGATTATTTCATTCATTCAGATCTAGGATGTGTTATTTTAGTGTTCCCTTTATTTTTTTGAGCAGCGTATATTATAAAAAATAAAGCGAACTGTATGGAATATGGGAAAAAAATCACTAAATTCCTTTTCAATCTTTAACATACAAATGCTACCAAAAACATTTATTGAAACTTGTTACAAATGATGGAGTCACGCATGATTCACTGAATGATATTTTGAAAGAGGAAGTAAAGTACTTGAAGCATATGTTTTCGTTTCAGTCTCCTCCATCTCCACTAACCGAAGCAAATTGTATGGATTTTATTCCTATTAATAATGTATAATGAACATCTGTACAGGAAGATTCATGTGAAGGCCAAATTTTGAGGAGGAACTTCTTGATGCAATTAAAGCCTTTAAGGCTGGGAAAAGTCCAGGGCTGGATGTCATACCAGTGGAAGTATACCAATCTTTTTTTTGATATACCCAGAGAACCATTATGAGCATGTTTTAACCACTCCTATATAAGCGGTAGATTATCGGACACACAACAAGGTCTGATTTCATTATTACTGAAACAGGATCCAAGTGGCATATATAAAGATCCAGTCCATTTAAAAAAATCGGAGGCCTCGTACAGTGAGGGAAAAAAGTATTTGATCCCCTGCTGATTTTGTACGTTTTCCCACTGACAAAGAAATGATCAGTCTATAATTTTAATGGTAGGTTTACTTGAACAGTGAGAGACAGAAAAACAAAACAAAAATCCAGAAAAACGCATGTTAAAAATGTTATAAAATTATTTGCATTTTAATGAGGGAAATAAGTAATTGACCCCTCTGCAAAACATGACTTAGTACTTGGTGGCAAAACCCTTGTTGGCAATCGCAGAGGTCAGACGTTTCTTGTAGTTGCCCACCAGGTTTGCACACATCTCAATGTCAGGAGGGATTGTGTCCCACTCGTCTTTGCAGATCTTCTCCAAGTCATTAAGGTTTCGAGGCTGACGTTTGGCAACTCGAACCTTCAGCTCCCTCCACAGATTTTCTATGGGATTAAGGTCTTGAGACTGGCTAGGCCACTCCAGGACATTAATGTGCTTCTTCTTGAGCCACTCCTTTGTTGCCTTGGCCGTGTGTTTTGGGTCATTGTCATGCTGGAATACCCATCCACGACCCATTTTCAATGCCCTGGCTGAGGGAAGGAGGTTCTCACCCAAGATTTGACGGTACACGGCCCCGTCCATCGTCCCTTTGATGCGGTGAAGTTGTCCTGTCCCCTTAGCAGAAAAACACCCCCAAAGCATTATGTTTCCACCTCCATGTTTGACGGTGGGGATGGTGTTCTTGGGGTCATAGGCAGCATTCCTCCTCCTCCAAACACGGCGAGTTGAGTTGATGCCAAAGAGCTCCATTTTGGTCTCATCTGACCACAACTCTTTCACCCAGTTGTCCTCTGAATCATTCAGATGTTCATTGGCAAACTTCAGACGGGCATGTATATGTGCTTTCTTGAGCAGGGGGACCTTGAGGGCGCTGCAGGATTTCAGTCCCTTCACGGCGTAGTGTGTTACCAATTGTTTTCTTGGTGACTATGGTCCCAGCTGCCTTGAGATCATTGACAAGATCCTCCCGTGTAGTTCTGGGCTGATTCCTCACCATTCTCATGATCATTGCAACTCCACGAGGTGAGATCTTGCATGGAGCCCCAGGCCGAGGGAGATTGACAGTTCTTTTGTGTTTCTTCTATTTGCGAATAATCGCACCAACTGTTGTCACCTTCTCACCAAGCTGCTTGGCGATGGTCTTGTAGCCCATTCCAGCCTTGTGTAGGTCTACAATCTTGTCCCTGACGTCCTTGGAGAGCTCTTTGGTCTTGGCCATGGTGGAGAGTTTGGAATCTGATTGATTGATTACTTCTGTGGACAGGTGTCTTTTATACAGGTAACAAACTGAGATTAGGAGCACTCCCTTTAAGAGTGTGCTCCTAATCTCAGCTTGTTACCTGTATAAAAGACACCTGGGAGCCAGAAATCTTTCTGATTGAGAGGGGTCAAATACTTATTTCCCTCATTAAAATGCAAATCAATTTATAACATTTTTGACATGCGTTTTTCTGGATTTTTTTGTTGTTATTCTGTCTCTCACTGTTCAAATAAACCTACCATTAAACTTATAGACTGATAATTTCTTTGTCAGTGGGTAAATGTACAAAATCAGCAGGGGATCAAATACTTTTTTCCCTCACTGTACACTTCAGTGTTGTAATGCAAAAAATCTATCTAAATGCTTGGCGCATAGAATTAAAAAGGTATTGTCAGATATTATTCATCCTAATCAGATAGGTTTTTATTTTACTCTGACAATACATTGGAGATAAAATAAGTACTGGAAACAATAGAATACTATGAAATACCGGGGACACTAGGCCTGGTTTTCATAGCTGATTTTGAAAAGGCTTTTGATAAAGTACGACTGGAGTTTACATATAAATGCCTAGAATATTTCAATTTTAGAGAATCTCTTATAAAATGGGTTAAAGTTATGTATAGTAACCCTAGATGTAAAATAGTAAATACGGTCTACATCTCAGAAAGTTTTAAACTGTCAAGAGGAGTAAAACAAGGTTGTCCAGTGTCGGCATTTCTATTTATTATTGCCATCGAAATGTTACTTGTTAAAATGAAATCCAACAACAATATTAAGGGATTAGAAATATGTGGCTTAAAAACAAAGGTGTCATTGTACACTGATTCATGTTCTTTTAAAACCGCAATTAGAATCCCTCCACAGAATCATAGAGGATCTAGATACTTTTGCTAACCTCTCTAGATTAAAACCAAATTATGATAAGTGTATTGGATCACAAAACAAATGCAACTTCTACATTACGTTGTAGTTTACCAATAAAAAAAGTCTGACAGGTATGTCGACATACTCGGTATACAAATCCAGAAAGAAAGAAATGATCTCACTCCAATACATTTTTA
The DNA here is from genome assembly GCF_901001165.1 of Salmo trutta. NCBI lineage: Eukaryota > Metazoa > Chordata > Actinopteri > Salmoniformes > Salmonidae > Salmo > Salmo trutta. The sequence goes on along the minus strand of NC_042970.1, from coordinate 54,429,713 downwards.
TAGAAAGTTAGCAAAAATAGATAAGAACTTGCTACCATGGAAAGGAAAATACCTGTTTATGTGTGGATAAATCACCCTGATTAACTCTTTAGTCATATCACAGTTTACCTATTTGCTTATGGTTTTGCCTACACCTAGTGACCTGTTTTTAATTATGTGAACCAAAAAAAATGTACATTTTATTTGGAATGGCAAGCCAGACAAAATTGAAAGGGCCTATTTTTATAACGAATATGAATTCGGAGGGCAGAAATGATTAAATATTAAAGTATTAGCCCTCTCACTAAAGGCATCACTCATGCAAAAGTTATACCTAAATTCGAAATGGTTCTCTAGTAAATTGGTAGGAATGTCTCACTCCATGTTCAAGAACTGGGATTTTCCCCTTTATTCAGATTACAATTGCTCACTTTCGGTTGTTTGAAAATGAAATCTCCAAAATATCAATATTTTTTTAAACAAGACTTATAAAGTTTGTTGCAATTTCAGTTTAATCCACCTGAAAAGACAGAACAAATAGTACAACAAATATTGTGGCTAAACTCAAATATACTAATTGATTAAAAAAAAGTATTTTTCAATATCTTCTTTTTAAAAGGTATAATTTTTGTCAATTATATCATAAATAGGACTGGTGGAGTTATGTCACACATGCAGCTAACACAGACATGTCTGCTCTACCCAAAATTACAACCAACTAATTGCAGCATTACCACAAAAATGGAAGAGGCAGGTAGAAGGGGGAAAGGTATGGAACTTGTCTTTCGGCCCTGCATTAAAGACCATAAATGGTTAAAGAAAATTGTGTTAAATAAAAACATACCAATTTCATTTAAGGACCGAAAAATTTACAGCTGTGCCACATAAATTGCAAAATAGTTGGGAGATTTGTGCTGTACTTATTCCATGGCACATGGTTTATGAATTGACACGCAAAACGCCGGATTCAAAACTTCAAATTATACAAAATTCTTGCAACATATGGGGGATATAATCTTCCCAGCTCTGCAGATTTTGCGGCAGATTCATTAGATCATTTATTTTGGTACTGTCCATATGTAGCTCGTTTTTGGTCACAGGTCCAGGAATGGCTCAAGAATTGCAACATTTACCTAGAACTAACGCTGCAGATAGCAATACTGGGTGATTTGAAAAGTCATAATCAATAATGTAATTATTTTAGCAAAAATGTTTCTTTAATTTACAATCTGCAGAAGCTATGAGAATAGAAAGTTGCAGTACTTTTGTGAAGCATCACAGCACAGTTGAAAAATGTATGGCAAATAGAAATCCAAAATGGATGGTGTTAAGAGATAGATGGGAAGGGTTGAATGGAGCTGAAGGGTGGGACTAACAACAACCATTGTAAAAGATACGGGGTCTGTAAAATGTATATAGGTTCAGAAACTGTGAAATACCGGTTACAAATAGAAATCAAACTGGATGGACATCAAAAATAGAGGAAGAACTAAAAATAAACGATGACTATTGTAAAATATATTGTGTCTGTAAAATGTGTATAAACTAAAGATAGGCTGGTAAGTGTTATTGTTTATTAGTTTACTCCAATTGGGGGAGGGGTGGTAGGGTTTGCAGGGAATAATAAAGGTATATTCTAAAAAAAGTATGTGTAATACATGAATACACAGACCCCAAAAAGATATGGGGGATTGGAAATGCAGACATTTACATTGATGGAAGCAACAATCTTTCCTCAATATTAAAGCTGACCCACCCCTTAAAAAAAAAGTCAAAACCAGGAGGACGAGAAAAAGAGAGACTGGGGAAAACCAGGAGCTGAGAGAAAACTGCTAGTTGACTTGGCAAACAAAACAAACTGGCACAAACAGACAGAAAACACATGGATAAATACCCAGGGGATAAGTGGGGAAGATGGGTGACACCTGGAGGGGGGTGGAGACAAGCACAAGGACAGGTGAAACAGATCAGGGTGTGACAGACAAAGTTCCAGTGAAACTCTCTGCTTTTCATTGGCAGGTTTTCTTGTCATGGTCCTTAATTTATAAGCATAATTTTTCTCCACACAAATACATTTATGGAATAATCGGGACATATTGTATAAAAATACTTTGTTTTTAGAATATTGGTTCTGAAATAATATCCTATTGGTGAGCCAACTTTTAAATGCAGAGGGTATTTTACTTAATTATAAGGAATTCTTATCACTTTACAAGATCCCTGTAAACTTAAAGATTTTGCAATTGTTTTAGATGCCATGTGTGTCAAGACCTGACCCTCAGAACATACCTACAATTAACCCCGTTGACTCATCAGTAGAAAATATTAGTTTTTCTTTTAGTCCATTCAACAACAATAGAGCTATACGAGCCTTGTTTCAACAGGATCTATTGGAATGGTTTTATTGATGATGTCTGTTGGAAAAACTTTGGATGTTGCCACACACATACCTTGTGTGGCACATAACTTTGGGGTGGCAGGTAGCCAAGTGGTTAGAGTGTTGGGCCAGTAACCGAAAGGTAAAAAAATGTAATAACGACTTATTAACAAAATTAAGGAAGTTTATTTTAAAATTATTCATAAATATTATCCTGCCAACCACTATATGTAGAAGTAAAAATTATTATTTTTTAAATCAAATTGTACCTTTTGTAATGACCACCTAGAAACACGGTTGCATCATTTTTGTCATTGTATTCGTGTAGGTAGATTTATAATTGAACACATTTATGAAGATTTTACACAATTATGGAGAGATATGCTGCTTGGATTATTTACTTTTGATAGAAATAAGTAGAAAATTGTATGTAATTAATTTAATTATTCTTTTGGCCAAATGTCACAAATGTACATTTACAAACAAAACACCACATTGTATTACCGTACAAAAAGAAATTGAACTATATTTTAAAAGAATTAAATACTGTTATAATGATAAATGTGTCTATGTCCCTTAACGTCGTTATGTAATGTGATATTGTACCCCCTAGCCCATTTGTCCTTTGTATATTCTTTATATATACTTTTGTTCCCCATGTACTTTTTGTATTGATTTGTTGTTAATAAAATATAGGAATACGACTTTTAGATCGTGAAAACTTCTATCATACATTTTCAATACTGGCTGGTAGGTTGTCTTCTCTCGAAGGAGCCATTGAGTCCTACCTCGAGAATGTTTTATTTAATAACAGAGGGTCAAACACATTTCTCCCATTTGTCTGCCTCTTCAGTCCAGAGTGCATTGCTTGGTGCGGTACGAATGCCAGACTCCACTATATGAGGCACATTGATCTGTACTGCAGGTCGAACATTGGGATATTGTAGACTCCTAAATTGATAGCGCAGTTTGTTTAGGTGATTTTACAGCTAACTAGCTACTTCAGATGCTGTTATTGACTTTGGTATTGTTGTGTGTAGCTACTTTTGCTAGCTAGCTAGCCAGCCATACCATAGAGAGCATTGCATTGTGGACTTTGTAGTCGATTTGAGCTGCAACAGATTTTCAAGACAATTTTCACGTGTTGCTACCAACCTTATTCTAACGACAAAATGAAACATTTGTTCACAAAATGTTATGTAACTAATATGTGGACAGGAATGAGTGGTTTTGGGTGGATTTATCTTTTAAGTATATTTTAGTTATTATGTTTACTTTTGATACTTAAGTATATTTAACATCAACTACTTTTAGACTTTTACTAAAGTAGTATTTTACTGGATGGCTTTTACTTGAGTCATGTTCTTTTAAGGTATCTTTATTTTTACTCAAGTATGACAATTGGGTACTAACCGAAATATGCAAATATATGCTAGAACGCGGCAATAGGATCTCGCTAACAAGTGCTTGTCTATGCCCACTATGAATAATTTGCTCCGATTTGAAACAAGGCCGTGGTCTATCTTGGGTTAGTTATAAACATATTTGACACAGCTGTTCGTTTGAATGACGTTTATTGTTATCTGGTTCATCAATATGTTTATTGGAGCACCACCATTTGTTTTTTAATTGACAAAACTTCAGAAAAATTAGGCATATCTGAATTAATTTGTAGGCCTGCTGTTAGTGAAAGAAACTAATCTGATTGCAGTAACATGAGACTGCCCCAAGGTGGGGTCAGAAACCGAGCTATAATGGTGTGTCACTTATTTTCTTCCGACTGCCATTACAAAAATGTTCTAACTAACAGTTGTTCCAGAATAGCATGAAGTTGTGCGTTCATGGTGCCATGAGTGCTGATAATTCTTGTGCGGACGTGTCGGTACCTTTACGGAATCTCCTGAACTCGGTCCAGTGTGTTCGAGACCGAGTAAAGGGTAGCTATGTGAATGGTGTTACCAGCTTTTTGTATTGATATGTTTACCATTTAGATAGCTTGCTTCAATCTAGAGCCATGTGATAGCTGTTGTTAGCTAGCAACATGGTGGTAACGTTAGCTAGGAGGCTAGCTAGTTAACGTTAACAACACTTTTGATGCAGAGCGCAAACATGGCGTGCCTTCTGAGGGAGCTAATTAGGGATGGGGTGTTGTTTTTGCTTCTCAAGTCTTCCTAACTAGCTCATGGTTGCTAAAGATATAATTAATTATCTAAGTAGATATCTAATTAGCATATTAAAAAATTGTTGTAACGTTTGTTTGTCTTCAGATGGGGAGTCCAACGAGTCCAATGGGGTGTTCAACCTGTCAAACTTCTGGGATACGCTGAGTTGAGTTTTGCTTTCATTAACACACAGCAAGATGTGACTCCATTGCGCTGACATTTCCTTTAATATTTCCTTTGGTTTTCTTTCTAAGGCTTCGGTGATAAACATTTTTTTAAAAGCTGTGAATAACGTTAACCCTCCAATCCCCAGCGCAAGCAGTGAAAGCAGCCTCACAAGAAGCCACTAAGCTCAGCCTTGCCTTCTCTAAGCCTCCCTTGCCAACACAAGAGGTATGGTTCTCCTCAGTGACTGTTACTCAAGGGTACAATAGTTGTCGTCATCCCTCATAGACACTGTGGTAGATTATATAAATCCATATGCTTGGGGCATCCATAATTATTGGCCCAAAATATTGACCCAAACTACTGGGAAGCTGCCACCAGCGATAGGGGGAATGCCGACAGGCGCTGCAGTCAGGCATGGAAGACTACGACAGGCAGTCTCCCAATCATGGTGGTCCATGCCTCAAACTGTAGATTAAAACAGTCAAACAAATCCCAAAACTGAACGTCTGAAACCTTAACCAATCCCCCTCAACCCTTCTTACACTTTGCTGCTGCATTCCCCGTCATCTCTAAAACATGGGATTGAAGTTCAATTTTAATTGAGTTATAACCATAATGCTAGTAAACATTTTGTCATTAGTAAATGTTTCCACTTCCTCCTCATCAGGATGGTGAGAAGTTTGCTGAATCCATCCACAAGAGCGTTTTGACACTATCCACTGTGTATTACTGGTTGCCCAAAAGCGATGGTAAGCTACAGTAAATGCAGAAAGTGTCTGCATGTAGGGTATGTATGTATGTATGTATGTATGTATGCATGCCAAGTTGGAATTATTACCTTGATCAATAGGGAAATACTCGGATTGCTTGAAGTCAACATAATATGTGGTGGTTAGAGTTCTCTTTTGAGGTCAGTGTAGATCCACAACACAATTCTCCGGGTAGGTATTGGGGGGGGACTGAAGATTACAGAATCATGTCTGTCCTATGAAATAAATTCCCAAATGTATTCTACAGCATTTTATTTTCTCTGTTATGCTGTGTGCACTGAACTGACATGTATGATTGTTGCTGGCACTCAGATATTCAGATGACGGGAATTAAATAGTCTATAATGTGCACCGCCGCAGCCCTCAACTCAAACAGTGGTTCAATGCCAATACTTTATCACTCAGGGTGGTACTATTTTTGCGATGTTATTAAAACGAAATCAGACAACCCCATAGTAGAATAGTGTACCTTTTTACCTAGTTGGCTTGTGTGTTCTATGCGAGATAAATATTCCTCTCAAGGCTCATTCTTAATAAAGGGACAATGGTGTCTTACAAGGGCAACGAAATGCTTTATAATAGAAATTCATAATTTTTTTCTTAGAGTGAATAATAATTTTAAATAATAATAATCAGGATGTTGTGTCCAATGGGTAAATGCAGAAGGACAAACCCCATTCTTCAGCCTATGTATTTATAGCCATTATGCTGCATCAGTTGGGCTATAACTTATAGTGCTTATTGCTAATGATGTATATGATAATAGACACATGTTCCATTATGTTCAAATATTATCATTTTTACCAATATGTTATTGGGCTCATTTCTGAGGTGCAAATTATATTTTAGATGGTGTCAGCAACATTTTATTTGAATTCATTTTGGTGTAGAAAGTATTCTCAGTCCTTCTACATAAACATGATCCTGGAGAGGATCCCAGACCCCCTATGCAAGGGGACTGGAATTGGTCAAACTCGCAGTTTAATACATGTACAAAACGACCCTCTTTCTCTACAAGCATGATGGTCATGACTTTTTTACATGAAAGGGGTGGTTAACCTGGCCTCAGAAAATCAATCTGAGATCGACTTAACGTTCATGTTTTGTTGTCGCTTTAACCCCAAATGCCCCCCCCCCCCCCCCAAAAAAACAGACAGATACACCGTATTGGTTTTTAGTTGTACTCTACGGAAGCTAGTTGTCTTTCAATTCTCTCCTACTCCTTGTGTAGGTATCACTTTGAGGAGACTGGTGAGAGATGCCACAGCTGAGGTGCTAGATGGCATTGTGCAATTGGTGGACGTCATCGTCAGTTCCCCACTACAAAGGTAACACTGCCCACAGCTTTGAAACAATCTGCATTGAAATGCATTACAATGTTAAGGCTAGTTATTAGTTAGAATTTCAACTAAAATGATTTTTTTTTACATGGCTATTTACTGTGTAGGATTTGTTATTGCCTACATTTGGAGTGCAGGAGTTTGGAGTTGAACAGAGTAATTCTAAACATAAACGATAAACTAACTATTTTTCAGGGTGTCCTTAGTGGTGTCCTTAGTAGAATTAATGCAGCGTCTTAAAGGAAAAGGTTCCCAATTGTTTTTCTCACATGTATTCAATCAACCCACTGTTAATACTCTCAGAAAATTTTATTGACAACTTTCACCTATTTAAGAAATCTTACTTGAAGCTCTGTCAAGCGAAATGTTTCTGCTTTGGCAATTGCCTTCAAAACTTGTGATCTTTGCAGCCAACTTTGCTCGCTTTGACAGCATTTGGGTAAATCCGGTGGACCGACAGGCAGTCAACCAGTTTTAAAGTTGAAGAGCGATAATGGAGGAGGCTGCTTCAAGCTTAGTTGCATAAGCACAAACAATCATTTTGTTACTAAGGCATGTGTATCGCTGTAGGTAATCTGCATCCAGTGACAGTTTTCATGCCCTCATTTAGCTCGATAGAGGTGGAGGGATCAGGCCACAATGCGTTGTGGGAATCGAAGGCCTGGGAGACAGGCCAAGTTCGAAGGTCGTGATGACAAAATATTACATTTTTTGACGGGCAGTAGTTGTTATTGAAGATTTGCCTACAGCATACACTACCGTTCAAAAGTTTGGGGTCACTTAGAAATGAGTCGAGATCACTTACACAGTCAAAAAGCAAGCCGAGATCTTATACTCAGACTTTTTGTCATGTAAAATAAATATTACCCTAATAAAAACAGTTCTGTAGGAATGAGGTTTGTGCAGTTGGCCTAATATATTATTACAGCATTTTGACTATATGCCTGACCTGCCAATATTGTTCTTCTCAGACCATATTATTTCAGAACTTGAGCTTTGATGAAAAATAGATCAGTTGGTGAAGCAATTGCGAGGTACAGCTGAACATAAATTGAAATAATTCGCTTTTTTATTTTACTGGACTGATGGTCATGCTTTGAAGACAACTGCTCTAGAAAGAGCCCAGAGTTTCCGACTTGGAATTCCTAGTTGGATGACCGTTTGAGTTCCCAGTTGTGTTGAATAAGGCATTAGTATCTGCGGAGGGAGGGATAGAGCAGCAGAGGCTGCTCATGGTCCCTGCTCTCTCCTTCCTTTCATCCGGTGAGACTGACCAGAGAGGGGACACAGTCTTCCACCTGATGGAAAACCTTGAGTCGCTCTGCATCTGCCTCATGCACAAATTCATATTGTTACTATGACCAGAGAAAGTTAAATATTCCTCAATACTAAAATAGACACGACGAGCTGCTAATAATGAATAAAAACGCAGGGATATCGATATACTTGGCTACTCATTCATTGCAGCTGAAGTGGGAGTCAGGAGAAGTGTTTTGTAATAGTGTTGATTAAAAACTTAAACATTAACCCATTAAAAACAGAAACTCTATGCTGTATTCTTTGACAGTCTCTGGACATGGTTTTAAAAGTTTGATATTCTCTTAGGCTGGTATCAAACTTTGCTGTGGCCATGTCGTGGAAGCTTGTAGGCACAGTGATTTGAGCTATCCGATAAGTATGTACACTTAGCCACAGATCTCCCAGTATGCTAGGTCGGCGAAGTTTGTCTTTTCAGAAAAACAAAATTGTCCAAAATGGGAACACTTTGCCTACCCGGTGCGCAGGACTTCTGAATCAGGTGTGGCTACCACCAACAGTGCAGCACAAAAAAAAATTACGCAGGCCTTTATCGTTGGCTTTTCTATAGAAATGTTTGGTGATCAACTTGGGTGAACTTTGCCTTTTTTAGCATATCAACTATAGCAGTAAGCAGGTTTCGATCCAAACATTTCAATGCAGATTAATTACCTGACACATGGGAAAGTCAACGCTGGGCTGATGGAAAAAGGAAATGTCAGTACAATTTCATAAATGCCAAAACACAATTTGTTTGTTCAACATGGTGGAATCTTTTTGTGTCAGTAAAATTAATTGTGTGAAATGGCGATGGAAACAGCTTTTTATTCGCAAATCACACAATGATATGTTGTGTGGTCCTCCCACTACTACTTGGGAAAGTATGTGGTTTATTAGGCAACAGATAAAATAAGTTATGAACGTCACAGGGTGATGAAAGTGCACGGTGATGAGCTTGATGCTCTTTTCCAATAAATATTGAGGGTTCTGTTCAGGTGACATGACGATTGATGCTTGGCTGCCATTTGACAAATAAAAAATAATCTCGCTCTTAATAGCATCATCATTTAGGCTAGCCTACCTCCACTGTATCTGCGAGCTGTTGGCCAGAGCACATGTGCGAAGACGGGAGTGGGCACATTTGCTATATAACGCAGCAGTTTTTGTAACAACCATTGGTAGAGTTGACAATGCGATTGAAACCCATCTTGTATTTTTTTTATTCGGTACATGGGAATTTAACCGCAAAGTAATTTTTTTGTGTGCACTACGTCATCACACACAGCCTTTTATCCGCACAAGTCAATTTCATAGAAACATCTCTAGCGGGAAAATGTGCGTATTGTTTTAATGCAGATTTTTGCATGAAAATTTGTCGCCAATTGGATGGAATCCTAGCTAGTGTCTGTCAGACATAGTAGAATTATACAGTTTTATTGAAGGATCTACAATACTTACTAAAGCTTTTTTATTATTTAGTTTATCACAGGAACAGCTCCAATCTACAGGTGGGGTATGGTCAGCGTGTGACCAGTTTGCACACTTACCAAGAGGTGAGTAAACTTTACAGAATCCATCTAGTTCAGCATGTATTGAACGTTGCAGATAAAAATGCCATGAATAGAGCTGGCATGATTGCTTACTGTACATGTGAGATAGAAATAGACACGTCTTGTTCACACAATCTATCTGAACGTTCCACAGCGGTTTGCCCTGCTGAACGCAGCCCTGAGCCTCCATGTCCAGAAAAGTATACTACGAAGCAAGCTAGATCTACTCAGGGTTTTCTAAAGCTAGCCAGTTTCAATTACCTTCCATTCCAGCTCAGGCTTTATACGTACTACGACAGTGGATATTGCTCGTCTGCCTGCCGCTAACTCTAGCAGACTTGTAACTGCGTGTGCATGTCACACCTGGCTAGTCGAATGCCAAACTCTTAAGACGATGTTGAAACATCAATTAAAACGTTTTGCAAATTCAGCAGGCTATCGTGTGAAATTGACTTTTTAGAAGTGCCGTCTTTATTTTATTACTTTGGTGTGGTTATCAACGCAGGAGCACCTTTCTTCCCCACTAAAGTGTTACTCTGTGTGAAGTTTCCAAATGTGTAATGTGATAGGTATTTTAACATTACTATTTTTAACACACAAAAACACATTTGTTTTAATAAATATTTAATCAGTCTTCTGCAAATCAAGTGGATGATGACACAATCTTTGTAAGAGGGAGGGAATCTGATTTCATTTGTCCTCATCTTGCGCCTCTGACACTTCATTCAGGTTAAATGTAGTTAGCCCCAAGTTAGCCTACCCCTAGATCTGAATGATTCGTTGCCATAGAAATGTACCTGTATAAAAGGTGAGCCAATTTCATGGTACCGGTTATCCTAAATAGAACTCAAAGTTGACTAAAGTTGCCTCGCTCAACTTACTCAACTCCTCAATTTACATTTGTAGTACAGGGCTCTTTTTAAAGCAAGAATCCTTAATTGTAGCAATAACAAAGCAGCCACCCTGCTTCTGTTTTAGTAAAAAGGGGATGGGCCTGGAGAATTCATAGACAGCTATGGAAGGAAGGACTGATCATCCATGGTATCAAAATTATAGTTTTAACTGTGTTTTGAGGCTAAACAGTTTTTTACGTTCTTTACAAACATTGGAGTCAAACAAGCTGATATTTTGGGTTGATCAAAGCTCATGAGGCATTTAAGTATACAGTGCTGTGAAAAAGTATTTGCCCCCTTTTAATTTTCTCTTTTTGGTACTGAATGTTATCAGATCTTCAACTGTAGGGTTGCGTCAATTCGAATCTGGTATCAGAACAAAATAGTCAGCACAGAGTAACTTCTGATTTCTTTGTACTTTAATTAATGCGAACACTTGAATGGTAAATATGATGTTCGTATATACGGGCTCACTGAAACACCACGCAGACAGAACTGCTCGACCCATCCTTTGTTCTCCTTTATATACTCTGACAGAGATAGGCCAGCAGTGAGCGGGAACTGTCAGAGGGAGGATGAGCATGGTTTAAACTTACTCATCCTATCGCTGGCGTGCAGGCTGGTCCCAGCCTCGTGACGCACTTCCTGTACACTCTGAGCCCATTACTGTATTTCAGTATCAAGTGGTTTCTTATGTGACTCTAGTTTGAGAAACAGCCTTCTGCATGCCTCAACAGTTTTACCCCCTATTTAGCCACACAAGCATGTAGCTTAACAAAACAATAGAACATATTGATACATGTGCTGATGTAAAAATATAATTATTCCTCACACAACCAAAACCTAATATTAGATAAAGGGAACCTGAGTGAACAAATAACAACCTTATGAAATAAGTATGTAATTGTTATCTAACACCCAATGCCCCGGTGTGAAAAGTAATTGCCCCCCCCCCCCCCTTACTCTTAACTGGTTGTGCCACCTTTAGCTGCAATGACTCCAACCAAATGGTTTCTGTAGTTGTGGATCAGTCTCACGTCGCTGTGGAGGAATTTTGGCCCATTCTTCCATGCAGGACTGCTTTAACACGGTGACATTTGTGGGTTTTCAAGCATGAACTTCAAGTTTCAAGTCCTGTACATCTCAATTAGGATTAGGTCTGGACTTTGACTGGGCCATTCCAAAACCTCATTTGTTGCTTAGCCATTTTCATGTGGACTTGATTGTGTGTTTTGGATCATTGTCTTGCTGTGCTTCAGCTCCCATACGGATGGCCTGACATTCTCCCTTAGAATTATCTGATTCAGAGCAAAATTCATGGTTCCTTCTATCAAGGCAAGTCGCCCAGGTCCTGAGGCAGCAAAGCATCCTCAAAGCATCACACTACCAACACCGTGCTTGACCGTTGGTATAAGGTTCTTACTGTGGAATGTAGTGTTTGGTTTTATGCAGGCATAATGGGACCCATGTCGTCCAAAAATGTCATACATTTGAAAAAGTTATACACTGTCCATGGAACATTCTTCCAAGATCATCCAGGTGCTTTTTGGCAAACCAACATTTTGGGGGAGATGGGTCCTATTATGTCTGGCGAAAACCAAACATTTCATAATACTTGGCTCTAGTCTAGAACATATTTTTCTGACAAAGATAAGCTGTGTAAGAAAAGGATGATACATTTTGATTGGCACCCAAATAATCAAGTGTTTTATGTACAAGGAAAAACAATGCCAAAGCAATCACCAACTTTGTACATTCCCATGTTAGTACAGTATATTCCTGTAAAAAAATCTATAGTGTGTGTATATAATGTCTGGCCCAGAGCCATAAATATACATGGTTAGGCATGCAACTGCTGGTGTAGAAAGGGCTGTATAAAACAATCTGATTGTTCTCGAAAACCATAGGGCCATAAGAGCATGTCTGTGCCTGTCGTGTTTGTCCATGCAGATAACCGGGAAGCAGTGCTGGGGGTCTTGGCCTCCTATATCGGGGTGGTAAAGGATGCCATAGAGGAGATGGAACAGGTGCTCTTTACTTTCACCAATGATGGCTTCATTTCACTTCTCACCACATTTTCTTCAGGAAAATAACCCTTTTATAGTTGTTGTAGCTAACTTAAAAAATTTCTACACGTTTTCCATGAATACATTAGCATTTTCATTGAACTGAAAATGTAATGTCACCTTATGTTGTAATGTCATCTTATGTTGCCATGTCGTCTGTCTCCATATGTCCCTTTTGTATCCTACACTTGTCCTCATGTTCGCTTGGGTGAACACTAATTCACTACAAAGCATTGGATTTGTGGATGCTGAAGGGAGTTTCCACCATATGTCTTGTACCAGTCATTTCCTTTTAAATCAGTGAAAGGAAGTGAACAAGTGCACACTTCGGGAGGAAGGAACAATAATTGTGACAGCCCTAGTGTATATCCTCAAATCCCCTCTCCCTCCCACTAGGCGCAGGGTGAGAGCCAGGACCCATTCAGTGACGTGCTGGATGACGAGGACCAGGACTCGCGGGGCAACCAGGACACATACTGGTCCGAGGAGGACCGCCAGCTCATGGCGCCCTGCCAGGGCCTGATGAAAGCATCTGCTGCCTGCCTGAGGAAGCTGTTGTCTGCCGTCAAGGCCAATGGCAATGTAAGCATGCCAGAGACTGTGGCGCAGCTGGACGACCTGGCCGATATCGCCAAGGAGATCAGCCCCAGGTAAAAGAGGATGGTCGATTCCAAATCCACTCCTCGCTCTTTCCTCACCTATGCATTTAAAGGGATGGATAAGTTAAGGCTGTTTAGTCTACATAAGTGCTTATTAGGGTGTAGAGTAGAGGTCGACCGATTTTAGATTTTTCAATGCCGATACCGATTATTGGAGGACCAACCAAAGGGCCGATACCGATTAATCGGCCGATTTTATATTTATTTGTAATAATGACAATTACAACAATACTGAATGAACACTTATTTTAACTTAATACATCAATAAAATCAATTTAGCCTCAAATAAATAATGAAACATGTTCAATTTGGTTTAAATAATGCAAAACAAAGTGTTGGAGAAGAAAGTAAAAGTGCAATATGTGCCATGTAAGAAAGCTAATGTTTAAGTGCCTTGCTCAGAACATGGGAACATATGAAAGCTAGTGGTTCCTTTTAACATGAGTCTTCAATATTCCCAGATAAGAGGTTTTAGGTTGTAGTTATTATAGGAATTATAGGACTATTTCTCTCTATACGATTTGTATTTCATATACCTTTGACTATTGATGTTCTTATAAGCACTTTTAGTATTGCCAGTGTAACAGTATAGCTTCCGTCCCTCTCCTCGCTCAAACCAGGAACACATCGACAACAGCCACCCTCGAAGCAGCGTTACCCATGCAGAGGAAGGGAAACAACTACTCCAAGTCTCAGAGCGAGTGACGTTTGAAACGCTATTAGCGTGCACCCGGATAACTAGCTAGCCATTTCACATCGGTTCCACCAGCCTAATCTTGGGAGTTGATAGGCTTGAAGGGGTGGAACGTTCCAACAGGAATCTGTTCCAAAAAACGTAAAGTAAAAGGTTGCCAACCAACAACGCATACAAAGTAGCAATGCATACAAACCTAGCTAACTAGCTGCCGAATAGGCATCAACTCACCACGTAGCTTATTCTTAATGTTTGTCCATAGGCAAACAGACATGTGAGGACAGACATTTTTCGGGAATAAACGTGACGAGTGAAAAACGCAATGAAATAGACCACTCCCTACCCGGTATCTTATTCTGCCGCTATACAACTTTGTATGCGTTGTTTTTTGGAAACCTTGTTATTTACGAAGTTTTTGGAATAGATTCCTGTTGGAACGTTCCACAAATTATACCCACCCAGGTTGAAGTCATAAACAGCGCAATGCTTGAAGCACAGCGAAGGGCTGTTTGAATGGATGCTTACGAGCCTGCTGCTACCTACCACCGCTCAGTCAGACTGCTCTATCAAATCATAGACTTAATTATAATATAATAAAGACACAGAAATACGAGCCTTAGGTCATTAATATGGTCGAATCCGGAAACTATCAACTCGAAAACAAGTTTTTTTTCTTTCAGTGACATACGGAACCGTTCCGTATTTTATCTAACGGGTGGCTAAGTCTAAATATTCCTGTAAGTCATTGATGTTCATGGTTAGGTACATTGGTGCAACGACAGTACTTTTTTCGCAAATGTGCTTGTTACTTCAACACCCGTTTGTCGAAGTAGGCTGTGACTCAATGAGAAATTAACAGGCACCGCATCGATTTATATGCAACGCAGGACACGTTAGATAAAGTAGTAATATCATCAACCATGTGTAGTTGACTAGTGATTATGTTAAGATTGATAGTTTTTTATAAGTCTAATGCTAGCTAGCAACTTACCTTTGCTTCTTGCTGCCCTTGCGTAACAGGTAGTCAGCCTGTTATTCCTTGTGGAGTGCAATGTAAGGCAGGTGGTTAGAGCGTTGGACTGGTAACCGAAGGTTGCAAAAACGAATCCCCCCTGAACAAGGCAGTTAACCCCGGTTTCTAGGCCGTCATTGTAAATAAGAATGTGTTCTTAATCTGACTTGCCTAATTAAATAAAGGTGTAAAAAAAAAAATCTGCAAATCGGTGGCCAAAAGTACCGATTGTTATGAAAACTTGAAATCGGCCCTAATTAATCGGTCGACCTCTAGTGTAGAGCTAGGTTAGAGGGTTGATTTTGGTCTTTGGCAGATGACATTGAAGGTGTCATCAAAACAGCTCTTTAATACTTTGGTTTGTTACTAAGGGTGATTCTCTCAGCTAGAATGCTAGTAAAAGCTAATCTGAGAACAAGTTATTCCATTGGTGTGACAGGACAAAATGGTGTACAGTGCAATTTCTAGCTTGTAACTTTACCACACCTAGTATGCGTTGACACACCATAAACACACACTGAAAAGTACTTTATAGAGTATTTAACTTTGACAACAATTCTAGTCTAATGCACTACTCAGAAGTTCCGTAGATTATAATATGAAAATGTTTCATGGGAACTCTACCCCTAGCCTAGTTGATTCACCCTCGTCATATGAATCATCCATTAGAGAGTGGTTGAATTACTCTCACCACAAAGTTATGTTTGTATGTGGTGGAATATTCTTATCAAGTGAGAAACTGTCATTTCTTCAAACAATCAACTTTATTCAATATCGATTTAATTATTGCAATAATGAAACCGTCGACCCCACACTCCGAAGTGTGCGTTGCCGAGTCCCTAACTGATAATGATAAAACAGACATTATATAGGACTTAAAAGTGCTTTGTCAGCGCTGGTTCCAGTACTCCCATAAGCCACCTTGGTTCATCTCCTGATTATCTACACGGGATGTTGGTTTACCACCAACCCTGGCTTAGTTTCCCAGATGCCAGGATGATGAGACAATGAGGTATTGTTCTAAACTCTTCCAGGCTATCTCTATTTCAGGTCACACACCAGATCTTGTCTATGGAATGCCGTCTGTAGGTTTTTATCAGTCATTGTCAACTCAAGCTACAGTTGAAGTCGGAAGTTTACATACACTTAGATTGGAGTCAATAAAAATCGGTTTTCAACCACTCCACAAATTTCTTGTTAACAAGCCATAGTTTTGGCAAGTCGGTGAGGACATCTACTTTGTGCATAACACAAGTAATTTTTCCAACATTTGTTTACAGACAGATTATTTCACTTATAATTCACTGTATCACAATTCCAGTGGGTCAGAAGTTTACATACACTAAGTTGACTGTGCCTTTTAAACAGCTCTGAAAATTCCAGAAAATGATGTTATGGCTTTGGAAGCTTCTGATAGGCTAATTGACATAATTTGAGTCAAATAGAGGTATACCTGTGGATGTATTTCAAGGCCTACCTTCAAACTCAGTGCCTCTTTGCTGACACCATGGGGAAACCAAAATAAATCAGCCAAGACCTCAGGGGGAAAAAAGTGTAGCCCTCCAAGTCTGGTTCATCCTTGGGAGCAATTTCCAAACGCCTGAAGGTACCATGTTCATCTGTAAAAACAATAGTACGCAAGTATAAACATCATGGGTCCACGCAGCCGTCATACCGCTCAGCAAGGGGACACGTTCTGTCTCCTAGAGATTGAACATACTTTGGTACGAAAAGTGCAATTCAATCCCAGAACAACAGCAAAGGACCTTGTGAAGATGCTGGCGGAAACGGGTACAAAAGTATCTATATCCACAGTAAAACGAGTCCTATATCAACATAACCTGAAAGGCCGCTCGGCAAGGAAGAAGCCACTACTCCAAAACCGCCATAAAAAAAACAGACTACGGTTTGCAACTGCACATGTGGACAAAAATCTTACTTTTTGGAGAAATGTTCTCTGGTCTGATGAAACGAAAAATAACTGTTTGGCCATAATGACTATCTTTATGTTTGGAGGAAAAAGGGGGAGGCTTGCAAGCCGGAGAACACCATCCCATCCGTGCAGCACGGGGGAGGCAGCATCATGTTGTGGGTGTGCTTTGCTGCAGGAGGGACTGGTGCACTTCACAAAATAGATGGCTTCATGAGGAAGGAGAATTATGTGGATATATTGACGCAACATCTCAAGACATCAGTCAGGAAGTTAAAGCTTGGTCGCAAATGGGTCTTCCAAATGGACAATGACACCAAGCATACTTCCAAAGTTGTGGCAAAATGGCTTAATCTCTCTGGGAAATGTGGGACGCTAGTTCATATTTATATCCAAAAACCCCATTTTACATTGGCGTGTAATGTTCAGAAATGTTTTGCCTCCAACTTCTGGTGAATGAGCACATCAATTTACAGAAATACTTATCATAAACTTTGATAAAAGATACAAGTGTTATGCACAGAATTATAGTTAAACTTCTCCTTAATGCAACCGCTGTGTGAGATTTCAAAAAAGCTTTACGGCGAAAGCACACTTTGCAATAATCTGAGTGCAGCGCTCAGACACCAAAACAAGCCATACAGATACCCGCCATGTTGTGGAGTCAACAGAAGTCAGAAATAGCATTATAGATATTCACTAACCTTTGATCTTCATCGGAATGCACTCCCAGGGATCCCAGTTCCACAATAAATGTTCGATAAAGTTCATCTTTATGTCCAAATACCTCCATTTTGTTCGCGCGTTTAGTCCAGTACTCCAAATTCAATAAGCGAGCGAGTTTAGTCCAGACAGTCAAAATAGTTACATTACAGTTTGTAGAAACATGTCAAACGATGTATAGAATCAATCTTTAGGATGTTTTATCATAAATCTACAATAATATTCCAACTGGACAATTCCTTTGTCTTTAGAATTGAAAGGAAAGGCAGCTGCGCGCATGATTGAGCTCATGCCAATTTTCCAGACACCTCTTCTTCTCCCCCCATTCACAGTAGAAGCCTGAAACAACGTTCTAAAGACTGACATCTAGTGGAAGCCTTAGGAAGTGCAATATGACCCCACAGACACTGTATATTGGATAAGCAATCACTTAAACTACAAACCTCAGATTTCACACTTCCTGGTAGGATTTTTTACTCAGGTTTTTGCCTACCATATGAGTTCTGTTATACTCACAGACATCATTCAAACAGTTTTAGAAACTTCAGTGTTTTCTATCCAAAACTACTAATTATATGCATATTCTAGCTTGTGGGCCTGAGTAGCAGGCATTTTACTTTGGGCATGCTTTTCATCCAAGCTCCTCAATACTGCCCCCCTTTCCTAGAGAAGTTAAGGACAACAAAGTCAAGGTATTGGAGTGGCCATCACAAAGCCTTGACCTTAATCCCATAGAAAATGTGTGGGCAGAACTGAATAAGCATGTGTGAGCAAGGAGGCTTACAAACCTGACTCAGTTACACCAGCTCTGTCAGGAGGAATGGGCCAGAATTCACCCACTTAATGTGGGAAGCTTGTGGAAGGCTACCTGAAACGTTTGACCCAAGTTAAACAATTTAAAGGCAATACTACCAAATACTAATTGAGTGTATGTAAACATCTGACCCACTGGGAATGTGATGAAACAAATAAATCAGTCTGTACTATTATTCTGACATTTCACATTAAAATAAAGTGGTGATCCTAACTGACCTAAGACAGGGAATTTTTACTAGGATTAAATGTCAGGAATTGTGAAACTGAGTTTAAATGTTTTTGGCTAAGGTGTATGTGAACTTCTGACTTCAACTGTATCTCTGACCATTTCCTTGACCATAGCCCAGACTAACTGCAGGAAGCTAAAGTGGAACCCATCCCTTTACAGAAACACAGAACTAAACAGAATAGAAAGGTCATACTATTTAAGTTTATATAATCGTCTATTAATATCAAAGAAATATGGTAAATGAATTATTTTCTCCCACACATATTAAAGCCGTGACACACACTTATGCAGGCACACACCTACTGGTAAAGTGATAATTCACCCGAATCCGGTGTTTGGAGGAAACTTGGCACGGTTGGCAAACCGTGCCAATATATCCTCAACACCGCCTTCGAGGGCATTATCAGTTTTATACAACAGGTTACTAACATATTCAAATAATGATTGGCATATTTTCATTAACGTTATTTTGATGAATTTATTCATACTATTTCTTCCTTCCACAAGATATAGTCCTGACACTAGGGTTGCTACCAAAACCAGCTTTCTATCGGTTCCGTTGCCAGTCTTTTTGTTATTTTTCTATGGACACGACCCAGTTGTTTGGGATGCTCTGGATCGTGTACGAAAGCGTGTTCCAGTTCCCGCGAATATCCAGCAACTTTGCACAGCCATTGGAGAGGAGTGGGACAACATTCCAAAGGCCACAATCAACAGCCTGATCAACTCTGTACAATGAACTGATATTGTTGCATGTTGCGTTTTTATATTTTTGTTGAGTGTATTTATAGGACAGGTGCCTATCAGTAACAAAGCTATTTTGGAGATTATCTGCAGATAAATTATGAAAACATTCGATGAAGATGTTGAATCATCACTGCATGAACAATGGGTAGTGTAGAGAGCCTCATTCTGGTCCAAAATATGATCTGCTCATATAATGACTGAGAATAGTTTGTTCTCATGCTTGTGCATCATTAGCCAAAGTATATAGTGTCCACACCAGACACTTACCCTGGGGATGAGGTCACAGTATATGATAGATCTAGTAATCTTTGCAATACGCTTAACTCAGGAACCAACGCTTGTTTATGGGGTTGACCTCTGACTCTCTCTGTGTGCTTCCAGTGTTGATGACCTGGTGCTCAGTCTCTACCCACCCATGGATTACTCAGGAGTGGATCAAAACGTAAGGCACTTGGATCATTTGTGTCATAGACAGTGTATATAATTAAGTGATTGTACCTCAGTCATGACGAAAAGTGTGCTGTTTAATTGGAAGTGGTGGCTCCAAATGAATAATAACATTATTTAAATGTTTTACTTTGTTAATGCTATTAGGTTTTCCTTATTGAAAGGCTTTGTTGAAACAATAGGGGAGGAGACAGACAACTTGGCATGTTGTATACATTTATTTTCTGCAGAAGTATGTTTGGGGTGGCTTGTATTGTTAAAGCAACATTTACTTTTATTATGTTTCTTCCAAACGCTCTCTTTATCTTCATTCCAGGCATGTAAACTGACCTTGGTGCTAAAGAAAGTGTTGGATATCATCAGGTGTGTATAGAAGGGCCTGTTTGTCTGCGTGGCTCACACAGACAGTGTTATGTTTTCACCTGTTGGCTACTGAAACATCCACTTGGCAGGGCTTATCTATAAATTATTCTTAAGGAAAGACCTGATAGAACTGGCTTCTAATGTCAGACAGTACAGTCGTGGCCAAATGTTTTGAGAATGACACAAATATTAATTTCCACAAAGTTTGCTGCTTCAGTGTCTTTAGATATTTTTGTCAGATGTTACTATGGAATACTGAAGTATAATTACAAGCATTTCATAAGTGTCAAAGGCTTTTATTGACAATTACATGAAGTTGATGCAAAGAGTCAATATTTGCAGTGTTGACCCTTCTTTTTCAAGACCTCTGCAATCCGCCCTGGCATGCTGTCAATTAACTTCTGGGCTACATCCTGACTGATGGCAGCCCATTCTTGCATAATCAATGCTTGGAGTTTCAGAATTTGGGTTTTTGTTTGTCCACCCGCCTCTTGAGGATTGACCAAGTTCTCAATGGGATTAAGGTCTGGGGAGTTTCCTGGCCATAGACCCAAAATATCAATGTTTTGTTCCCCGAGCCACTTAGTTATCACTTTTGCCTTATTGCAAAAGGTTCAATCCCTGTACCTTTTGCAGAATATCATTCTGTCCCTGATGTTTTTCCTGGAGAGAAGTGGCTTCTTTGCTGCCTTTCCTGACACCAGGCCATCCTCCAAAAGTCTTCGCCTCACTGTGCATGCAGATACACTCACACCTGCCTGCTGCCATTCCTGAACAAGCTCTCTACTGGTCCCGCAGCTGAATCAACTTTAGGAGACCGGTCCTGTCCCTTGCTGGACTTGGGCGCCCTGAAGCCTTCTTCACAACAATTGAACCGCTCTCCTTGAAGTTCTTGATGATCCGATAAATGGTTGATTTAGGTGCAATCTTACTTGCAGCAAAATCCTTGCCTGTGAAGCCCTTTTTGTGCAAAGCAATGACTGCATGTGTTTCATTGTAGGTAACCATGGTTGACAGAGGAAGAACATTGATTCCAAGCACCACCCTCCTTTTGAAACTTCCAGTCTGTTATTCAAACTCAGTCAGCATGACAGAGTGATCTCCAGCCTTGTCCTCGTCAACACTCACACCTGTGTTAACCTCCCTGGGCGACCCTAGTCAACAGCAGTGGAATCGCGTGGCGCGAAATACAAATACCTCAAATGCTATAACTTCAATTTCTCAAACATATGACTATTTTACACCATTTTAAAGACAAGACTCTCGTTAATCTAACCACATTGTCCGATTTTCAAAAAGGCTTTACAGCGAAAGCAAAACATTAGATTATGTCAGGAGAGTACCCTGCCAAAAATAATCACACAGCCATTTTCAAAGCAAGCATATATGTCACATAAACCCAAACCACAGCTAAATGCAGCACTAACCTTTGATCTTCATCAGATGACACTCCTAGGACATTATGTTATACAATACATGCATGTTTTGTTCAATCAAGTTCATATTTATATCAAAAACCAGCTTTTTACATTAGCATGTGATGTTCAGAACTAGCATACCCACCGAAAACTTCCGGTGGATTTACTAAATTACTCATGATAAACGTTGACAGAATACATAACAATTACTTTAAGAATTATAGATACAGAACTCCTTTATGCAATTGCGGTGTCAGATTTTAAAATAGTTTTTCGGCGAAAGCACATTTTGCAATATTCTGAGTACATAGCTCGGCCATCACGGCTAGCTAATTTGACACCCACCAAGTTTGGGGCTCACTAAACTCAGAATTACTATTAGAAAAATTGGATTACCTTTGCTGTTCTTTGTCAGAATGCACTCCCAGGACTTCTACTTCAACAACAAATGTTGTTTTGGTTCCAAATAATCCATAGTTATATTCAAATAGCTCCGTTTTGTTTGTTCGTGCGTTCTGGTCACTATCCGAAGGGTGACGCGCGAGCGCATTTCGTGACAAAAAAATTCAAAATATTCCATTACCGTACTTAGAAGCATGTCAAACGCTGTTTAAAATCTATTTTTATGCTATTTTTCTCGTAAAATAGCTATAATATTCCAACCGGGCAACGTTGTATTCATTCAAAGGCTGAAAAAAAAATGGAGTAGTCTCGTGACCGCGCATCTCCAGTCTCACTGTCCCCAGGCTGACCACTTACAAATTCTGCTGTTGTTCTTTGCCCAGAGACAGCAGACACACCATTCCGCTTTCTGGCGGCTTTAGAGAGCCAATGGAAGCCTTAGAAAATGTCACGTTACAGCACAGATGCTGTATTTTCGATAGAGATGCAACAGAAGGACAACAAATTGTCAGACAGGGCACTTCCTGTATGGAATCTTCTCAGGTTTTGGCCTGCCATATGAGTTATGTTATACTCACAGACACCATTCAAACAGTTTTAGAAACTGTAGAGTGTTTTCTATCCAAATCTACTAATTATATGCATATTCTCGTTTCTGGGCAAGAGTAGTAACCAGTTTAAATCGGGTACGTTTTTTTTATCCGGCCGTGCAAATACTGCCCCCTAGCCCCAACAGGTTAACGAGAGAATCACTGACATGTCAGCTGGTCCTTTTGTGGCAGGACTGAAATGCAGTGGAAATGTTATTTTGGGATTCAGTTCATTTGCATGGCAAAGAGGGACTTTGCAATTAATTGCAATTCATCACTCTTCATAACGTTCTGGAGTATATGCAAAATCCCATCATACAAACTGAGGCAGCAGACTGAAAATTAATGTGTCATTCTCAAAACTTTTGGCCACGACTGTACAATGGTAGCGGATGAGCTACAGTCTACCGAGAGCCACTAGTTTCTGATGCATCATAGTTGTAGGGAGGAAGCCAGCCATTACACCTTCATGAGAGAAATGACTTAAGTTGCTCTTTACATCACCGCTCACTTAAACTCTTTTTGTCTCAATATTATTAGTTTCCTCCTTAGTTTTCTGTCAAGGGGACCAGTCTGAGAGGATTTGATTGGTGGATGAATGAGGGAAGTAAGAAAATAATTGCTTTTTAGTGTACTCTACTTTGACACAGCCTTCTTGTCCTCCTCCCTCAGGGTGAGTCACGTGTGTTTAGAAGCAGACCTGAACTGGGTGCAGTTTCTGAACGGGGCCCTGGATCACAACCTACAGAAGATCAAAGCTCTGATTCAAGGCTCCAGCTAGATGAGCGGATGGTGTGCGTGAGGTGAATGGAGACAAAGGTGTGTGTGTGTGTACACGTTTATGGAGAAAGGGAAGGTGTGTGCACATGTGTGAAGAGGACTGGGGGCATCCTCTCTGACCCTGAGCTCAATGGACTTTGTTGAATGTTACACAAGTGTGTTTACTTCCCCCTTGTGTACACAGTCTATATATCAAGACAGCAGACATATTTGCAAAACGTAAAAATCTTGCTTCATGTGTGTATAAATATTTATAGATTAATTTTGGCTTTACCACTCATCTAGCTGGATGTTTTGCAGTGGCATAAGTCTGTTTGGAGATCTTTAATCAACAGGCTTGAGTTTGCAAAGAACAATAAGATTCCGTTTGCATATACCTGTTTTCATAGAATTTGCACACAGTCAAACTACAGTATTATACATTGAGGGAAAGCGATTTCTGTGTACTTCTACTGCCCACTTTTTGAAAATTAGAATTTTTGCTGAATATTGTTCAACAATGAAGACCATGCTATAAAATATATGATTTAATTAAATGACAATGACCGGCACTTTGTAAATACAAAATAAAAGTAACTCGCCCAGCCTTGCACTCAAACATGAGCAGGATTACATTTATTTTTCAGAAGTGGTTGTCGTTATTCTTCATGAGGGCTTTACGATCTTTGCCTGTAGACACTGGTCACATTGCAGCTTGCCTTAATATCTGTGAATTGACCACAGTCGAATTCAGCCACTAGCTTCTTTGGAGTGAAGGGCACCTGCACACTTACCCGATGCCCTGGTTTTAGCAGAGGAAATCTGAGGAGACATGAACAAATTATACCTCCAAAACATTTTTAGACTTCTGAACTACAAACACACACAAGGTATGTGTAAAATGAGAGAACTCAAAGCTGTAACCACATGACCAACCCATGGATGAATGCATGTCCTTTCTTGTTTAGCCAAGAGCTCAATAATCTCTCATGGACAGACTACATAAATGGTATCGTCAAGTCTGTCAAAAGATTGAGATATGACAATTTAACCTCTCTGGGACGCTAGCGTCCCACCCGCGGTACACACTATTCAACAGCCAGTGAAATAGCAGGGCGGCAAATTTAAAAACAACAAATCTCATACTTCAAATTTCTCAAACATACAACTATTATATCCCATTTTAAAGATGCACTTCTCATTAATCCAACCACATTGTCCGATTTCAAAAAGGCTTTACGGCGAAAGCATAAAGTTAGATTAAGTTAGGAGAGCGCCGAGACAAGGAAAAACCACACAGCCAATTTCCAAGCAAGGAGAGGCATCACAAAAACCAAGAATACAGCTAAAGTTAATCACAAATTTTGATCTTCATCAGATGGCACTCATAGGACTTCATGTTACACAATACATGCATTTTTTGTTCGATAAAGTTCATATTTATATCCAAAAACCCCATTTTACATTGGCGCGTGATGTTCAGAAAATGTATTGCCTCCAAAACTCCCGGTGAATGAGCGCATCAATTTACAAAAATACTCATCATAAACGTTGATAAAATTTACAACAGTTATTTAAAGAATTATAAATACGCTTCTCCTTAATGCAACCGCTGTGTCAGATTTCAAAATAGCTTTACGGCGAAAGCACATTGTTCAATATTCTGAGTACAGAGCTCAGCCATCAAAGCAAGCTATACAGTTACCCGCCAAGTTCTGGAGTCAACAAAACTCAGAAATAGTATTATAAATCTTCACTTACCTTTGCTGATCTTTGTCGGAATGCACTCCCAGGACTCCCACTTCCACAAGAAATGTTTGTTTTGTTCGATAAACTCCGTATTTATGTCCAAATACCTCCTTTTATTCGCGCGTTCAGATCACTATCCAAAGGCAAAATGCGCAAAACCAGAGACAAAGTCAATGTTCCATTACCGTTCGTAGGAACATGTCAAACGATGTTTACAATCAATTCTTAGGGTCTTTTTAACATAAATATTCAATAATATTCCAAACGGACCATAGCGTATTCATTACAGAGGAAAAAGAAGGAACGGCGCGCCTGTGTACCAGCGCAGTAAACAACTCATTGATCCCAGGTTTGAGACCGCTCTTATTCTCTCCCCAGTAACAATAGAAGCATGAAACAAGGTTCTAAAGACTGTTGACATCTAGTGGAAGCCTTAGGAAGTGTAAAATTAACCCTAAGTCACTGTATACTGGATAGGGAATCACTTGAAAAACTACAAACCTCAGATTTCCACACTTCCTGGTTGGATTTTTCTCAGGTTTTTGCCTGCCATATGAGTTCTGTTATACTCACAGACATCATTCAAACCGTTTTAGAAACTTCAGTGTGTTTTATATCCAAATCTACTAATAATATGCATATCCTACCTTCTGGGCCCGAGTAGCAGGCAGTTTAATTTGGGCAAGTCATTCATCTGAATTTCCGAATACTGCCCCCTGTCACTTAAAAGTTAATGAGAAATCGTAGTTCAGGTGCTTTGGTTTTCTGTCACTGGTTATTTGGACATAAGGATTGGGTGATGGTAGTGCTGAAAGTGGGGGAAGGGATTTCAAGCAATGATTTCAAGTGGGAAGTTTTTGGAAGGGTTGGCTGATAGTTTCTGTTTAGAGGGGTGGAGATTTCGCTAGTCTCGTTTTATATAACTCTGAGGCAATTCCGTGAGACTTTAGTTCTGGGTTTCTAAGATTAAGAGCTAAATTGTTGGGAGAATTGGTTCCACATGGATATTTAGGTTTTATGACAAACTGAAACCTAGTTTGTAAAGCCAGCAGAGAGGTGTCACATCCAACTGGGCCCAAACTGGTTAAATGGATGTAGAATCTGTGGCAAATACATTGGATTTGAAAGTAAACTGTTTTGAGGGTAACATTTCAACCATGTGATTGTCATGGTAACCAATTTTCTACAAGGTTTCTGTGTACCTTTTTTTGAACAACGTCAGATCTTCAATGTAATATCCACTTTAAAAAAATAAAAACAATGTGTGGGCAGCACCTCCTACTGGAGAGTGTCTTCAGTGTCCCATCCACAGATTTAACTATGCCCAGCACTATTTAGCTTTGATATTGTCACTGACTATTACCAATGTGCCATTGTGAGAATGATTTGAGAAATCTCCACTTAATAGATTCACTGTTGCTATTGAAGTTATTCCAATGGGTAGGTTCAACAGAGCAAGTGAAATGTAACTATACTTTATCAATCGTATAGCATCAATGATGGATGCCATTTAGTCCGATTATAGCATTTGGGAAGTAATTAAAAATGTTTTTAAATTCAACCCAGGTTTTAACTAAAAATAAATCCCATATAGGCCTAGAGTTTCAAGCTTTGGTTGATTTCAAATGGAATCTACAAGTTAATAATGAATATTTTGGATTCAGGCCATCTCAAACAAAAATCTAAATTAAAGAACAGAATTAAACCAGTGGCTCAGATGGAACTATCCAAGCAGTAGGTACATCTCCTTTAAATGTTTATTCGGTTCCGTTGTCAACCAAACAATTCAAATATTACTTTTGTAAAACGGCAAATAGCATAGAATTAGTAATTTAATAGGATCTCTCTGGTAAATGGCCACTTTATTTACCTAGGCAAGTCAGTTGAGAGCAAATTCTTATTTACAATTACGGCCTATCAAAAGGCCTCCTGCAGGGATGGGCTGGGATTAAAAATATATATTTTTTTATAAAAATATAGGACAAAACACACATCACGACAAGGGATGACACAACATAGAAACCTAAGACGACAACATAGCAAGGCAGCAACACATGACATAGTAGCAACACAACATGGTAGCTGTACAAAACATGGTACAAACATTATTGGGCACAGACAACAGCACAAAGGGCAAGAAGGTAGAGACAATACATCACACAAAGCAGCCACAACTGTCAGTAAGAGTGTCCATGATTGAGTCTTTGAATGAAGAGATTGAGATAAAACTGTCCAGTTTGAGTGTTTGTTGCAGCTCGTTCCAGCGACCCACGGTTGTGTGCTTTGGGGACCTTTAACAGAATGTGACCTGCAGAACGGGTGTTGTATGTGCAGGATGAGGGCTGCAGTAGATGTCTCAGATAAGGGGGAGTGAGGCCTAAGATGTTTTTTTATAAATGAGCATCAACCAGTGGGTCTTGCGAGGGAGGGCTATACAGAGATGATCAGTTTACAGAGGAGTATAGAGTGCAGTGACGTGTCCTATAAGAAGCATTGGTGGCAAATCAGATGGCCAAATGGTAAAGAACGTCTAGCCACTCGAGAGCACCCTTACCTGCTGCTGTATAATTTACGTCTCTGTAATCTAGCATTGGTAGGATGGTCATCTGAATCAGGGTTAGTTTGGCAGCTGGGGTGAAAGAGGAGCGATTACGATAAATCTAGACTTGGCTTCCTCTAACTTTAGCCTGCATCTTTGTGTGCTGAGAGAAGGACAGTGTACTGTCTAGCCATACTACCAAGTAGAGGTCGACCGATTATTGGAGGACCAAAAAAAGCCGATGCCGATTAATCGGCCACTTTTTTTATTTTTACTTTATATTTATTTGTAATAATGACAATTACAACAATACTGAATGAACACTTATTTTAACTTAATATAATACATCAATAAAATCAATTTAGCCTCAAATAAATAATGAAACATGTTCAGTTTGGTTTAAATAATGCAAAAACAAAGTGTTGGAGAAGAAAGTAAAAGTGCAATATGTGCCATGTAAGAAAGCTAACGTTTAAGTTCCTTGTTCAGAACATGAGAACATATGAAAGCTGGTGGTTCCTTTTAACATGAGTCTTCAATATTCCCAGGTAAGAAGTTTTAGGTTGTAGTTAGGACTATTTCTCTCTATACGATTTGTATTTCATTGGATGTTCTTATAGGCACTTTAGTATTGCCAATGTAACAGTATAGCTTCCGTCCCTCTCCTCGCTCCTACCTGGGCTTGAACCAGGAACACATCGATAACAGCCACCCTCGAAGCAGCGTTACCCATGTAGAGGAAGGGGAACAACTACTCCAAGTCTCAGAGCGAGTGACGCTTGAAACGCTTTTAGTGCGCACCCCACTAACTAGCTAGCCATTTCACATCGGTTCCACCAGCCTAATATTGGGAGTTGATAGGCTTGAAGGGGTGGGTATAATTTGTGGAACGTTCCAACAGGAATCTGTTCCAAAAAACGTAATGTAAAAGGTTGCCAACCAACAACGCATACAAAGTAGCAACGCATACAAACCTAGCTGCCCAATAGGCATCAACTCACCACGTAGCTTATTCTTAGTGTTTGTCCATAGGCAACCAGAGTGAGGACAGACATTTTTCGGGAATAAACGTGACGAGTGAAAAACGCAATGAAATAGACCACTCCCTACCCGGTATCTTATTCTGCCGCTATACAACTTTGTATGCGTTGTTTTTTGGCAACCTTGTTATTTACAACGTTTTTGGAATAGATTCCTATTGGAACGTTCCACAAATTATACCCACCCGGCTTGAAGTCATAAACAGCTTGAAGCACAGCGAAGAGCTGCTGGCAAAACGCACGAAAAGTGTTGTTTGAATGAATGCTTACGAGCCTGCTGGTGCCTACCACCGCTCAGACTGCTCTACCAAATCATAGACTTAATTATAATATAATAAACACACAAATACGAGCCTTAGGTCATTAATATGGTCGAATCCGGAAACTATCATCTCGAAAACAAAAGTTTTTTTCTTTCAGTGAAATACGGAACCGTTCCGTATTTTATCTATCGGGTGGCATCCCTAAGTCAAAATATTCCTGTTACATTGCACAAGCTTCAATGTTATGTCATAATTACGTAAAATTCTGGCAAATTAGTTCGCAACGAGCCAGGCGGCCCAAACTGTTGCATATACCCTGACTCTGCGTGCAATGAACGCTAGAGATGTGACACAATTTCATGTTAGCAGGCAATATTAACTAAATATGTAGGTTTAAAAATATATACTTGTGTATTGACTTTAAAGAAAGGCATTGATGTTTATGGTTATGTACATTGGTGCAACGACAGTGCTTTTTTCGCAAATGCGCTTGTTAAATCAACACCCGTTTGTCGAAGTAGGCTGTGATTCAATGAGAAATTAACAGGCACCGCATCGATTATATGCAACGCAGGACACGTTAGATAAACTAGTAATATCATCAACCATATGTAGTTAACTAGTGATTATGTTAAGATTGATTTGATTGTTTTTTATAAGGTAAGTTTAATGCTAGCTAGCAACTTACCTTGGCTTCTTGCTGCCCTCACGTAACAGGTAGTCAGCCTGCCATGCAGGCTCCTCGTGGAGTGCAATGTAAGGCAGGTGGTTAGAGCGTTGGACTAGTAACTGAAGGTTGCAAAAACAAATCCCCCCTGAACAAGGCAGTTAACCCCCGTTCCTAGGCTGTCATTGAAAATAAGAATGTGTTCTTAATCTGACTTGCCTAGTTAAATAAAGGTGTAAAAAAAAAATGCAAATCTACTGATCACCGATTTGTTATGAAAACTTGAAATCGTCCCTAATTAATCGGCCATTTCGATTAATCGGTCGACCTCTACTCCGAAGTACTTGTATGAGGTGACTACCTCAAGCTCTAAACCAGGGGTGTCAAACGTCCGGCCCGCGGGCCGGATCAGGCCCGCAAAGGGGTTTAATCCGGCCCGCGAGATGATTTTGTAAAGTATAAAAATGAGCTGCAATTTTTCAATAAAAGAAACTGCTGTTCCAATTGCGTCCACTGGATGGCGCAATAGCAATTGTGTTAAGCAAGCAAACTGTTTATACCGGAGCAGAGCAAGTAGGTCAAGCAAGTGCAGCCAGTCCGGATGAGCTACTTTGTTTTGCCCGCGATATTTATTACGGCTTATACTTTTAACATTATGTGCTTTGGCACCCTCATTGCCCCAATATGTCTCTGTCAAAAAAGTGAAAAGTGGACGCAGAGTGCAGAGTGTTCCAAGAAAAATGGTCATCCTCCTATTTATTCACGGAATTGAATGGGAAAGCTGTGTGTTTGGTGTGTTCACAGCATGTTGCAGTGCTGAAAGAGTATAACCTTCGTCGCTACTATGTGAGTCTTCATGCCGACAAATATGACAACTTTCAAGGACAGCGGAGAAGAGAGAAGGTGAATGAACTGTTGGCGGGTCTGAAGAAACAGCATTCTGTGTTTACTCACAGCCGAGACATCAGTGACGCTGCAGTGAAAGCTAGCTACCTCATTGCTAATGAAATCGCAGTGGCTTCAAAACCATTTAGTGAGGGTGAATTTGTAAAAACATGCATGATGAAGGCAGCGGAGATTGTGTGCCCTGAAAAGTGCCAGGCTTTTGCAAATATCAGCCTGACAAGAAACACAGTTGCAGACAGGATTTCCGATCTTTCAGTGGATTTGGACAGCCAGTTGAAGCAAAAAGTAAAGTCATTTATTGGGTTTTCAGTTGCAATTGATGAAAGCACGGACATTACAGATGTTGCACAACTGGCCATTTTCATCCGCGGAGTTGATGACACATTGACCGTCACCGAGGAGTTTGTGGAGTTGGTGCCGATGACAGATACAACGACAGCAGCTGATATTTTCACCGCACTCGTCGGCGTGTTGGACAGGGTCGGAGTGGACTGGTCCCGCGCTGTCAGCCTGGCTACAGATGGTGCGCCCTCAATGATCGGGGAAAAAGCAGGCGTTGTGACAAAGTTCAGAGAGAAATTGCAATCTGCAAATGGAGGACGTGATTTTTGGACTTTTCACTGTATTTTGCACCAGGAGGCTTTGTGTTGCAAGTCATTAAAGATGGATAACGTCATGAAAGTGGTCATCCAAACTGTTAATTTCATCCGATCCAGAAGCCTGAATCATTGTCAGTTTGACAGCCTTCTCAGAGAGAAAGACCACATCTATGGCCTGCCATACCACACTGAGGTAAGATGGTTAAGCCGAGGTGCTGCGCTTAGGCGTTTCTTTGATTTACGAGAAGAAATTGAACAGTTCATGGAAGAAAAGGGCAAACCAGTGTTAGAATTTCATTCCGCAGAATGGATGCAGGACCTTGCATTTATGGTGGATGTTACAGAGCACCTGAATAACTTGAACAAACAGCTGCAAGGGCGCAACAAAGTCGTCACGCAGTATTATGACAGCATACGTTCTTTCAAGTTGAAGCTGTCATTGTGGGAGACGCAACTCGCCGCTGGTGATGCAGCTCACTTCCCCTGTCTGAAAAATGTGTGCGCGACCCAACATGTGGCAGACATGAAGCGGTTCAAAGATAAAATAACGGGACTGTTACGGGAGTTTGAGCAACGCTTTCAGATTTTTGGTGAACTGGAGAAAGACTCGCCATTCACCGTGAATCCCTCTGATCTGCCCGTCAGCATCCAACTTGAAATAATAGACTTGCAGTGTGACTCGGATATGAAGGGCAAATTTGCCGCAGCTGGCTTGGACACATTTTATCAGAATCTCTTGCCAGGTTACCCCAACTTGACAGCCCTCGCTGCAAAACTGTTGTGCATGTTTGGAACCACATATCTTTGTGAGCAAGTTCTCTGTAATAAGCATAAATAAAACAAAGCTGCGCTCAAGGCTCATGCACAAGCACTTGAATCACATCCTGAAGTTGGCTGCCACTCAGGATGTGACGCCTGATATTGATGCGCTGGTGAAAGCTAAAAGATGCCAGGTATCAGGAGTCAAATAAACTATGCAACCCCACTTAAAGTGCTGCATGAGACACCCTGATATAGTTCTGTGATATACTTCTGTGAATCACTGAGGCATTGTGTGTTTGTGTGTTCTTTTTCTTTAGAATTTTCAAATAAACTTGAGGTGTTTTATGATTAATAGTGATGTTGTGCTTGCACTATTGTGGACACGCTGTCCTCAGGCTCCAGCTTTATGTTTTATGTTGATCGTATTAAAACAAAGAAAACAATCTGAAGTTGTTGTTTTTAAGTTATATATATACCATGATTTTACCGGTCCGGCCCACTTGAGAATAGATTTTCCTCCATGTGGCCCCTGAGCTAAAATGAGTTTGACACCCCTGCTGTAAACCCTCAGAGGTAGTAAAAACACCTGTGGGAGGAGGGGCATTCTTCTTACCAAACCATATGACCTTTTGTTTTGGAGATATTCAGAACAAGTTTAAGGGCAGAGAAAATCCGGGGAAGGGGCCAGCTGAGTATAAAACTATCATCTGCATATAAATGATGAGCGAGCTTTCTACTGCTTGAGCTATGTTGTTGATGTAAATTGAAAGTGTGGGGCCTAGGATCGAGCCTTGGGGTATTCCCTTGGTGACAGGCAGTGGCTGAGACAGCAGATTTTCTGACTTTATACACTGCACTCTTTTAGAGGTAGTTAGCAAGTCAGCCCAACGACCCCTCATACACAAATACTCCTTAGCTGACCCACAAGAATGGAATGGTCTACCGTATCAAAAGTTTTGGCCAAGTCAATAAAAATATCAGCACAACATTGCTTAGAATCAAGGGCAATGGTGACATCATTGAGGACCTTTTTAAGGTTGCAGTGGCACATCCATAACCAGTGAACCAGATTGCATACCAGAGAGAATACTATAGACATCAAAAAAGCCAGTCAGTTGATTATTGACAAGTTTTTCCAAAACTTTTGATAAACAGGGCAAAATAGAAATAGGCCTATTACAGTTGGGATCAGCTTTATCTCCCCCTTCAAGCTGATTCTATACCATTTGAGGCCAGTTCATGAAGGCTTGCTCATTAAAGCGTCTATGACAGGTCCTTTCGCTGAGCAGCCATTACGAACACAGGCAGTGATCACTAAGGTCATTACATAAAACACCAGACTGATACCTATCAGCGCTTTCTGGGTGTTTTGGAGTCATACCTTGTGGGATTGGTAATAATCTGAGTAAGATTTAGGGAGTCCCATTGCTTTAGGACTTGGTCAGGTGGGTTAAGCATGTACCAGTTAAGGTCACCTAGCTGGACAAATTCAGACTTAGTGTAAGGGGCCAGGACAGCGCTTAGGGCAGGTAGGGTTTAGGCTGATTCTGATGGAGGACAATAGCACCCAGCAACAGTCAACAAAGAGCCATTTAAAAGTTGAACGCTTAAAACCAGCAAATCAAATTGTTTGGACAGACTTGGAGACAACCGAGTGCTGAAGATGATCCTTGTTCACAATCTATCTTGCCGAGAAAGGTTAAGATCAATATTTAAAGCACTCTTCTGACCAACATCTGGATTGGAGCAGTGAACCGACAATTTCAATTGAAAACCCAGGCTTTTATGAGCGAAGAAATCTGAGCACAAGTCAAAATTGGGGCTAGCAACAGCAGATGGGCCAGGGTGTACATGCACATTTCCATAAATCATCAGCAGTAATGCAATCACGGCAGGGGACAGGGAGAGCTCTGCAGTGTTGATTTGACATTTGCATGTGCATTAGATGGCAACAAGATCATATTGTACTGCAATTTCATCAGGTAACATGAATACTAAGCCAGCGAGAGGTGGTTAGAATAGGATGGGAGGCCAAAAGTCTGTAACCAATAGGGAGTCGGAGTCCTGAGTGTGGGAACAAACAGTCTCCCAGGTTGGGTAAACAAAGTTTAAAGTCAACAAAGCATGCAGGAGTCATGAGGCAAATAGCAAAATGCACAAGAAAAAAATAAAATGTAAAATAAGGCTCTTACAAACTAACGTAACAGTATTTAACACATCCTTGGCCTCATTGAGGTTACTGTAATTAATGTGTTATGTAATCAAAGTGTTGCAGGTCTGTGGAAATCTTCACAATTGCTATGATCTGCACAGATTTTCAAGGCGTTGATCACTTGCGCCAGGTATGCCATGTTGTCATCTCAATTGCAATGCAGGTCATTTGGTTGTGCTATTAGATGAAGCACAGTGATACAAAATTAAGTTGTTGTATAAATAAACAAAATGACGTATTTCCATTTGAACTTTGTGCTTTTAAATGGTTGAAAGTGCAGCGATAACACATTTAGGAGAGAACTAAATCAAAAATCAGACATTGATTTTTCATTGGAATTTGGTTGATGGTAGTGATAACACATTGGAAATTCAACAAACTTTTGACTGTCTTTATTTAATGGATGAAAATAGGTTGGAATTCCATTGATCAATGTATCTACCAAATATTACTCAATTATCCATGTTGAAATAAAATCGAATTGTATGCGCCGAGTACGACCGGTGTAGACTTTACAGTGAAATGCTTACTTACGAGCCCATTCCCAACAATGGAGAGTTAAAAAGTAAGAAAAATATTTGCTAAATAAAAAGGAAATAGTAACACAAAAACAGAGATGATATACAAGGAGTACCAGTACCGAGTCAATGTACAGGGGTATGAAGTAGTTGAGGTACTTGAAATAAAACTGTATGTACAGGGGTATAAGTGACTAGGCAATCTAGGTTGTATAATAAACAGAGTAGCGGCAGCATATGTGAAAGTGTTTGTGTGTGGCTTTAATATGCATGTGTGTCTGAGCGTGTGTTTTGGAGTGTCAGTGTAGTATGTGAGTGTGTTGGTAGAGTCTAGTGAATGTGCACCAGTATGTGAGGGGAGTTGAGCTGTCTGAAATCTCGCTCATGGAGTGGTGCTCGCGCACTGTTCCGTTGCTCCACATCCTATCCAACCACTCAGCAAAAAAAACACTCCTCACTCACAGGGAAAAAAGCTGCCTTCATTAAAATCACAATTTAATCAACACCCATCACCCTACCATTTGGGTTTTTAAGTATTGAAACTAAAACATGATTAGAATGACGATTTTAATAAACATGAAAAGGTGACCTTAGGAAGCGCTCATCATTTCAAATAAGCTACATGTCGTATTAAACAGCATATAAACACACTAAATGGGTCAGGAGCCAGACAGGCAGCCTAAGAAGGAGTGAAAATGAATGACTTAGGCTATATTATTTCAAGGCTAAAGCCTCCAAATAATTACATTAGTGAGTGCATTTAAACAACATTTCATTGTATTAAATCATTATGGGCTGTGACTTATTTAGAATTAAATACCAATTAAATGTTAAATGCCTAATTAGTCTCAGTGCCTTTTGAATTCATTTTTAGAAAAATTAGTTTGGCCAGGGTCTGTGGCTTCACGCTCATGCGATGGTGACTGGAGAACAGGCCAGCAGCGGAGAATAACCCCTCCATGCTTGCAGAGCCACTGGGGATGCTTAACACCCTTTGGGCCACTCTTGCCAGGCTGGGCAGGGATGCAAAGTTGTTTAATTTTATTTCTATAGGTAGGCTGAATGTTTTTTAGGCAAAATAACCCCATCAAAACAGAAAGCTCCTTGAAATAGGTAAAATGCCAGGCCTATTGGGCCAAGCTTATTGATGGGATATTGTATAGATAAGAGATTTAGTTTATAAATACTTTGCTACAATGACAAACTTAGCTAGCTGCCCACCTTTTTCCTTTTTGTTAGCATGTGCATATATTAAGTAAACCATTATGCTTTCAGTATAAGTATCTTTTCAGATTCCACAATGATTCTTCAGTTTTGGCACATCACACACTTGCTTGCTATTGGTCCTCCTCATCTTTGTTTGTCACCTTGTTTTTGCACCTGTGTGTTTTATCAGTTTCTTTATGAAACTATTTAGCGAACTCCATGACATTAGCTAAAGCAAGGGGCTATAGCAGCACACGATAAATGCATGCTGGGCCGGGCATACCCTGAGCACCACTTGGAGAGAAATTGGAGCGGGGAGAAGGCCAACACCTTCGGGAAACTCCGCACTCCAGTCAAATTGGGCACGCTCTGCTTCAGCTCAGCTCCGCTCACATACTCTGGTGTGCATAGAGCCAGTGCAAAACAATTAAGATAAATAATAAACAGGGTCATTGTAAGTTGTCCAGGTAGCCATTTGATTCACTGTTCAGTAGTCTTATGGTTTGGGGGAAGAAGCTGTTGACTTGGGTGGCTGGAGTCTGACAATTTTTAGGGTCTTCCTCTGACAACGCCTGGTATAGACATCCTGGATGGCAGGGAGTTGGGCCCCAGTGATGTACTAGGCCGTACACACTACCCTCTGTTGCGCCTTGCGGTCGGATGACGAGCAGTTGCCGTACCAAGCGGTGATGCAGCCAGTCAAGATGATCTCAATGATGCAGCTGTAGAACTTTTTGAGGATCTGAGGGCCCATACCAAATCTTTTCAGCCTCCTGAGGGGGAAGAGGCTTTGTTGTATCCTCTTCACAACTGTGTTGGTGTGTTTGGACCATGATAGGTCCTTAGTGATGTGGACACCGAGGAACTTGAAGCTCTCGACCTGCTCCACTACAGCCCCGTCGATGCAATGTGTTGTTCGGCCCTTTGTTTCCTGTAGTCCACGATAAGCTCCTTTGTCTTGCCCACGTTGAGGGAGAGGTTGTTGTCCTGGCACTAAACTGCCAGGTCTCCTACCCTTTCCCTATAGGCTGTCTCGTCGTCGGTGATCAGGCCTACCACCGCCGTGTCGTTGACAAAAATAATGATGGTGTTGGAGTCGTGCTTGGCCAGTAGTGGGTGAACAGGGAGTATAGGAGGGGACTGAGCATGCCACCCCCCCCCCCCCCCCCCCCCCCCCCCCCGAGGGGCCACCGTGTTGAGGGTCAGCATGGCAGATGTGTTGTTGCCTACCCTCGCCACCTGGAGGCGGCCCGTCAGGAAGTCCAGCATCCAGTTGCAGAGGGAGGTGTTTAGTCCCAGGGTCCTGTAGTCAACGAACAGCATTCTCATGCAAGTGTTCCTTTTGTCCAAGTGGGAAAAGGCAGTGTGGAGTGCAATAGCGATTGCGTCATCTGTCGATCTTTTGGGCCGGTATGCGAATTGGGGTGGGTTTAGGGTTTTTTGGATGATGGTGTAGATGTGAGCCATGACTAGCCTTTGATGGCTACAGATGTGAGTGCTACCAGGCAGTAGTCATTTAGACAGGTTACCTTGGCAATTTTAGGCACAGGAACTATGGTGGTTTGCTTGAAACGTGTAGGTATTACAGACTGGTAGTGCTGAACTCCTCAATGCCATCAGATGAATCCGTTAACATATTCAAGTCTGTGTTAGCAAAACAGGCATGTAGCTTAGCATCCGCTTCATCGGACCACTTCCATATTTAGCGCTTCATTTGTACTTCCTGTTTGAGTTTTTGCTTATCTGGAGGATAGAGTTATGGTCCGATTTGCCAAATGGAGGGCGGGGATAGCTTTGTATGCGGCGTAAAGGTGATCTATAGTTTTTATCCCTTTAGTTGCACAGGTGACATGCTGGTTAAAATGATTGGCCATTAGGAGCGTTGCCTCTGGATGAGCATTTTCTTGTTTGCTTATGGCCCTATACAGCTCGTTGAGTGCGGTCTTAATGACAGCATCAGTTTGGTGGTAAATAGACAGCTACAAAAAAGGTTTTAGTATCTATGGTCTACAGCGTATCATGAGGTATTCTAACTCAGGCGAACAGAACCTTGAGACTTCCTTAATATTAGAGATCGCGCACCAGCTGTTAAGGGACACAAATCCCCCCCCCCGATCTTACCAGACTCTAGTTTTGTCTTGCCGATGTATAGAAAAACCAGCTAGATGTATATTATCCATGTCCAGAGAAGCATAGTGTATTACAGTTTTTAATGTCCTGTTGATAGGATAGTCTCGAATGGAACTTGTCCAGTTTATTCTCTAGTGATTGCACATTCAGCAATAGAACAGAGGATAGAGGTGATTTATTCATTCGCCGCCATAGTTTCATCAGGGTGCCTGCACGCCGACCTCTATAGGGCCTTCTTCGAGTATTTAAGCCCTGGTCCGGGATAATCAATGTCTTTCGCCTGCGACTTTTTGAAGTACTGAATAAACTCACACTGAATAAACCATATCTCTAGTGGGTGTTACTGATATTGGGA
This sequence comes from Salmo trutta, assembly GCF_901001165.1. NCBI lineage: Eukaryota > Metazoa > Chordata > Actinopteri > Salmoniformes > Salmonidae > Salmo > Salmo trutta. Next base: position 54,391,377 of record NC_042970.1, on the reverse strand, counting down.
TGGTATTTACTAGATCAACTGTTCAGATGACAGTCTAACACGCTATTTTGATTTTCATCTTCAGTCTCGCAACAAGTTTATTCACAGGCCAACCGTTTATTTCTCCTTGCAAATTGTTATTTTCGATACTAGAATGTTTGCCACCTACAAATTAAAATGGTTACCTAAGAGTATGTAAAGAGCCTTGGGGCTTGTTCCATAATGACCCCAATAAATGTCACTCAGAGGATGTTGAGTTGTTCTAGGGAAGTTATTGGAGTGGCTGAAGGATCTGACAGATTGTGAAATAACAAAATGTCGGGACTGTACAGTACTCTCTTTGATGGTGAGTGAAGGCCTCTCTAGCGCAATGTCTTTCTCTGTGATGTACACTTCCTCACTATTGACCTTGTCTGTTACCACAGCCAAAACCTTGATGCTGTTGTTCTCCAGCATGTGCTCACTGTACACAGAAGGGGATGTGGATGGGGATAGTCAGATCTGTCAACACAGTCAATGCATTACAATGTCATGGTATCACAGGCCAACATACTGTAGTCCACAGGACAATGTTAGTGACCTTTTCAAGACCTTAACTACTTGCCCTCCTGAAATGCACCACCCTTTTGTCATAATCAGTCATTGAGATTGATGCATGCGTCAAACTCAGGATGTTGACAAAGAATTCTAAAAGTTAATAGCTGTAATGCGGTTTTGAGAAGCGTTTCCCAATGGCCTACTCATAAAAAGAGTTCAAGAGACATTGTCACTCTACCTTGGTTGGGACGGATCTCCTTTTCTTTCAATTTGGTCTTTATCTGGGAGGATGGGATGCCAGTGTATCTTATGGCCTGAGCGTTGACATGGATTAGTAGTGTCTGAGACACACAGTGGTTGCTTTTCAGTACAAGCTTGAGGTCAATCTGCGCAATAATAACACAAAATACCCCAGGAGTGTGTTAGTGTGAGATGAGATGGAAGTTGGACCGTACCAGTGCTTTTCTCCTGTGGGGTGGAGGCTACAGCCTGCCAGCCGTCATAAGGAGTCTCCAGAGAGATCAGGCCATCTAATCCAGGCCTCCACCCACACATGGTAGTTCCTGAGCAGAAACACAACAGTCTTTAAGACCTTATCCAATTGACACCTCTCTAAGTAGCCATAATGACCTCATGTAGCACTTACCATACACTATCATGGGCCTTATGGGGTCAGACTCAAAAGTAGTTGACTGTCAGATATGTCTATGTCTAGAGGGTTTAGAGACAGTGATGGCCTGCCTGTGCACATGACACCTGCGAACACCCAACACTGGCCATACTTGACTGGATGGCCGCCATATGAGCCACCGCCTTAGTACCTCCACACTGCCGTTCCAGTGAGTGGGGGATATGCCACCAACGTACTGACCATCCCACCGCCCCATCAGGACACCTTGGTCATCGTTAGCACTGATCTGGGCGAGGAAAATAATGTTGAAATTATAACATTTCCTAATCTGTTTTGTTTCTAAAATGTAAGTTAAGGGCTGGTTTCCCGGACCTGATTTAAGCCCTGGACTAAAAATCATGCTCAGTGGGGAATCTACATTGAACGTGCTAATACTGTAAAACTTTACTTACAATGCATTCGGAAAGTATTCAGACCCCTTGACTTTTTCAAAATGTTACGTTACAGCCTTATTCTAAAATGGATGAAGGTTTTTTTTGCTCATCAACCTACCTCATAATGACAATGCAAAAACAGTTTATTTTTTATTTTTGCAAATGTATTAAATATAAAAACCATTACCACATTTAAATAAGTATTCAGGCCCTTTACTCAGTACTTTGTTGAATCACATTTGGTAGCGATTATAGCCTCGAGTCTTCTTGGGTATGACACTACAAGCTTGGCACACCTGTATTTGGGGAGTTTCTTCCAGTCTTCTCTGCAGATCATCTCAAGCTCTGTCAGGTTGGATGGGGAGCACCGCTGCACAGCTATTTTCAGGTCTCTCCAGAGAGTCCGTTCTCTGGCTTGGCCACTCGAGGACATTCAGAGACTTGTCCCGAAGCCACTCTTGCAGTATCTTGGCTGTGTGCTTAGGGTCGTTGTCCTGTTGGAAGGTGAACCTTTGCCCCAGTCTGAGGTCCTGAGAGCTCTGGAGCAGGTTTTCATCAAGGATCTCTCTGTACTTTGCTCCGTTCATCTTTCCCTCGATCCTGACTAGTCTCCCAGTCCCGGCCGCTGAAAAGCATCCCCACAGCATGATGCTGCCACCATGCTTAACCGTAGGGATGGTGCCAGGTTTCCTTCAGACTTGGCATTCAGGCCAAAGAGTTCAATCTTGGTTTCATCAGACCAGAGAATCTTGTTGGTCAGAGTCCTTTAGGTGCCTTTTGGCGAACTCATAGTGCACTATCATGTGCCTTTTACTGAGGAGTGGCTTCCATCTGGCCACTCTACCATAAAGGGTCAATTGGTGGAGTGCTGCAGAGATGGTTGTCCTTCTGGAAGTTTCTCCCGTCTCCACAGAGGAACTCTGGCGCTTTGTCAGAGTGACCATCAGGTTCTTGGTCACCTGCCTGACCAAGGCCCTTTTCCCCTGATTGCTCAGTTTGGTTGGGCAGCCAGCCCTAGGAGGAGTCTTGGTGGTTCCAAATCTCTTCCATTTAAGAATGATGGAGGCTTACTGTGTTCTTTGGGACCTTCAATAACTGCAGAAATGTTTTGGTACCCTTCCCCAGATCTGTGCCTCGACACAATCCTGTCTCGGAGCTCTACGGACAATTCCTTCGACCTCATGGCTCGGTTTTTGCTCTGACATGCACTGTCAACTGTTGGACCTTATATGCGCCTTTCCAAATTATGTCCAATCAATTTACCACAGGTGGACTCAAATCAAGTTGTAGAAACATCAAGGATGATCAATGGAAACAGGCTGCACCTGAGCTCAATTTCGTGTCTCATAGCAAAGGGTCTGAAAATTAAAAAAAATACGTTTTTGCTTTGTCATTATGGGGTATTGTGTGTAGATTGAGTAGGAAAAAATATAATCTAATCAATTTTAGTATAAGGATGTAACGTAACTTTTTCCACATTTTGTTAAGGGGTCTGAATACTTTCCGAATGCACTGCACTTTAGGTCAACAGGTGTAATGCATTATGAAAATACTATTTTCATTGTTACTAGTGGTGTTCAGATTTCCAGTCCTACCATGGCACTGACCACCCTGCTGACATGGATGGGGTTGCAGAGAAGTCATCTGCAGGGTTACTGACACTTGGGATTCATATCAAGGAGCTTCAGGCAAATGTCCACGATATTGTCTTCAAACTGGAGAAACTAATATATGAGAAACAATACATTTGGGCAGGTTAGCTAGCTAACCTACAACGATTTCTAAAATGAACTAACATACATATTAAAAATGGACTCCAATAAATCAGGTAGACTAAAGGCTTGATTCAGTCTGTATCACTGAAGCGTTACAGATTGCGAAATTGAAACTAATTTCTGATTGAGCCGATATATGCAGTTACCATGAATGCAGTCTCCACTAACGTGGGAACGTTGCCCTTGGATATCACATACTCCTGCCTTTCCTCTTCTCCAGGTAGATATACCTCTACAGCCCAGCACAAAAGACAGCAGTTTCAAAACATGAATTCTATGTTTTTGGTCTCTTCCCAACCTATAAATATACATGGTTTACAATCTCACTAAATTAGCTATTTCCAGTTTCCTAAACTGATAAGGAATATCAGGAATGTGCCATTTCACACACTCCATGGATATCAAATATTGACTTGTGTTATCATGGCTGTAGTGAGACACCTCGTGTTCTCCTGCATGTGATTAAGAAAGTGAATTTGTTACAGTTCTATTGAACATTTCTATGTATGCTTTACACAATTGTAATTTGTCTGCAGTAGTCTTGCTTTACCATATAAGTCTCGTTCAAAGGAAGTGTACAGATGTCAAAGAATTTCCCCATGAGTGAGGGATAATAAACTTGTATTGAATTGTGTTTACCTTCACACCAGGGGTTAAACAGCACAGGGTGGTGCCCTCTGTGGCAGTGACCCTTTTTCTTTAAATACAGGCTGTACTCTCCCACTGGGGTGTTTGCTGGGCTGGTTACACTTAAGGTGACTGACACTTCCCATGGCCTCAGGGAGCCCGAACACGTACCTGCTCCCCAACGTCTCCGAAGGCTGGGGCCCTGGATGAAGATGGGGGATTAGTTTAGGGTTGTGCTCAGTAGGCACGAAATGGAAAACTTTCAAAAATGGATGATTGGTTGAGGTACTATGTTTGTCCAAAAATAAACAGTATTTTCTGTCCGGTTTACTTAGTATAGCAGAGATCGCTACCTGTCTCCATGGTCAACTCCAGTGGGCCTGAAGGGGCCATGGAGGTCAAAGGGGACCAGGAAGGACCACTGAGATGTCATTGGTGTTGTGGGCTTTGTTGTTCTTCTCACAGTGGAGCTCCACTTTACCAAAGTCTTAAAAAAAAAAAAATTATAAAAAGATCAGCATTTTTTTTGCTACTACCAAAGTAGAAATTAATCAGGAATTCCTGCTTTTCTGACATTTATCCTCCGTATAATTGAAACGTATCCCTTAGCCAAAATACTGATATTCTATATTGTCCTGATCATATAATTTAGGCCAGGATTCAATCCGATTGCTGATTTGGACAATGCACCATTTCAAGGTAATTTCCGATTGAGGCAACAAATGCAATGTTTAACATGAATGTGGTCTGCAAACACATAAAATGTGCATTGTGGACATCAATCTGTTTCTGTTTTTGTCATTGTCTTGCCTAATATTTGTTGTCAAAGTTTTGCCTGACAGCAACAAAGCAGAAACAGGTTGTCAGTCAGGCTGGTTGAGACTATTAGAATGAGAAACAATTGGATACGGCAGGAAGTATCCAAAAAAGGAAGCTTGTACTGATAACATTTTATAATAAACTACAGTGTAACTATACAAAATATGTACAGACACAGGAACAAATCCGCATGTTATGTCCTGCTATAACATAATTTGCTGATCTGCCCATATCTGTAAATAGTTGTATATAGTTCTCTGCAATATACTGTACAGGACAATTTTTTTTCATTTTTTTAAAGGCTCTGAAGTATAAAAAAAAAGCAGTCATCAACACAAAGGGTGGCTACTTTGAAAAATCTCAAATATATTTTGATTTGTTTAACACTTTTTTGTTACTTCATGATTCCAAATGTGTTATTTCATAGTTTTGATGACTTCACTATTATTCTACAATGTAGAAAATAGTAAAAATAAAGAAAAACCCTGGAATGAGTAGGTGTGTCCAAACTTCTGACTGGTACATCTCTCTGGTTTTTCCATGCATCATCTAGACCGGACAGCAGCCTCTGGTAAGGTGAAGGGGGAAGGGGTGTGTCTCTTTGATAACAACAGCTTGTGCACAATCTCTAATGTTAAAGTCTCAAGTTTTTGCTCGCCAGAGTTAGAATACCTCATAATAAGCTGCTGACCATACTATTTACCAAGATAGTTTTCATCTATATTTTCGTAGCTGTCTATTTACCACTACAAACTGATGCTGGCACTAAGACTAAGCAAATAAGAAAATGCACATCCAGAGGTGGCGCTTCATGTGGCCAGTGATTTTAATGCAGGGAAACTAAAATCGGTTTTACCTCATTTTTACCAATATGTCACTTGTGCAAGTAGAGGTGACAAAACTCCTGATCACCTTTACTTCACAACAGTAACACATACAAGGCTCTCCCTCACCCTCCCTTTGGCAAATGCAGGGAGTTGGACGGAGACATGTTGGACTGGGGGAATGGAATGGGGAGTTGGGAGTGTAGGCCCATCTTTTTTTGTTTCTCTTTTCTTTAATTACTAATTTATAAAAAAATCCTGTTTGATCAATATGATAATCCCCCCCCATAAAAAAAAATACACTTGTTGGATGTGGCAGGGCTTGCAAACTATCCCAGATTTCATAGGGAAAACCAGCTGTGTTTGCTCGCTTCGAAGCAAGCAACGATGAACCATGGATGAGAGCACCAACTGTTCCGGACGACTGTGATCTTGCTCTCCGTAGCCGTTGTAAGACTTTTACTATTCACAAGGCTGCACGGCCAGACGGAATACCAGTACGTGTAGTCAGAGCATGCACAGAAGTGTCTTCTCTGACATATTCAACCTCTCCCTGACCCAGTCTGTAATACCTACATGTTTCAAGCAGACCACCCTGTGTCCCTGTGGCCAAGGTAACCCGTCTAAATTACTATCGCCTCGTATCACACTATCGCCCCTCATGGGTGCGTGCTTAGTACCCTCCTGCACTCCCTGTTCACCCACAACTGTGTGGCCGCACATGACTCCAACACCATCATTAAGTTTGCTGACGATACGACGGTGGTAGGCCTGATCACCGAAGACTATGAGACATCCTACAGGGAGGAGGTCAGTGACCTGGCAGTGTGGTGCCAGGGGGAAACCTTTCCCTCAACGTCAGCAAGACATAGGAGCTGATCGTGGACTACAGGAAACGGAGGGCTGAGCAATCCCTCATCCACATCGATAGGACTGTAGTGGAGCGGGTCGAGAGCGTCAAGTTCCCAGGTGTCCCCATCACCTAGGAATTAACATAGTCCACACACCAACATAGTCGTGAAGAAGGCACGACAACATGTCTTCCCCCTCAAGAGGCTGAAAAAGATCCTCAAGAAGGTCTACAGCTGTACCATTGAGAGCATCTTGACTGGCTGCATCACCACTTGGTATGACAACTGCTTGGCATCTGACCGCAAGCTGCTACAGAGGGCAGTGCGTACAGCCATCCAGGACCTCTATACCAGGCAGTGTCAGAGGAAGGACCTAAAAATTGTCAAAGACTCCAGCCACCCAAGTCATAGACTGTTCTCTCTGCTACCGCACATCAAGTGGTACCGATGCACCAGGACCCAACAGGACCCTGAAGAGCTTCTACTCCCAAGCCATAAGACTGCTAAATAGTTAATCAAATAGCTACCCGGACTATCTGCATTGAGCCCCTTTTCAAATCAAATCTATTCAAATTGTATTTGTTACATGCGCCGAATACAACAGGTGTAGACCTTACAGTGAAATCCTTACTTACAAGCCCTTAACCAACAATATACGCTGCTGCTAGTGCTTATTTATCCTGTTGCCGAGTCACTCTACCCATGCATATATGTACATGTCTATCTCAAACACCTCGTACCCATGCACATCAACTCAGTACTGATACCCTGTGTATATAGCCAAGTTGTTTACGAAGCATGCAACAAAGATTTTTAATTTGATTTTAATACATTTTTAATGTTTTTTGTTTTAACACAACCCAACCAAGCCGCACTGCTTCTTGACACAATGCCCACTTAACCCGGAAGCCAGCCGCACCAATGTGTCGGAGGAAACACCGTACACCTGGCAACCGTGTCAGCGTGTACTGCACCCCGGCCCGCCACAGGAGTCGCTAGTGCGCAATGGAACAAGGACATCCCTGCCAGCCAAACCCTCCCCTTACCCAGACGACTCTGGGCCAATTGTACGCCGTCCCATGGGTCTCCCGGTTGCGGCCGGCTGCAACAGAGTCTGGACTCGAACCCAGAATCTCTAGTGGCACAGCTAGCACTGCGATGCAGTGCCTTAGACCACTGTGCCCCTCGGGAGGCCTGACAAATAAAATTGTATTTGATTTTGATATAGTGAAAAGTAATTTTATGTTTAAAATAAATTATGGAATTTGTTAATAATAAAAAATAGAAAAGTGAAGTTAATAAGGTTAACAGGTTGTAATAACTGTTTAGATACTATGATGTGCAGTTTAATAAAGTATAGGCTAGCCACATCACGTCAAATAAGGAGGTAACAGCAAATCTTCAGTATTAGAAATACAGTATTGCTATTAACATTTTTGGTGCTGGTGGTTCTTTTTTTGTCTCTCTATATATGACTGCATGCAATATTCTATGTACTATTCTATGTTTTTCTTCTAAGCCATATCACATTGAATACATCCATCGTTGTGGACGTGACAGGTAAGCTTGCATGCATGATATCATACAGGCTATGATTTTTTTGACTAAATAAGTTATTTTACTGACTGTTTATGAATGATTAATAGTCAGAATAGTGGTGTTTCACTGTGAAGCTAATATTGCATTAGTACTGCTAATGTTTTTTTCTAATGAGTAGGCTTGCATTGTGATTAATTCACAACTATCACACCTGTGCATATTATTAAAAGACACCGATGTTCAAGACTATATATTAGTTGATAACTCATTTTGAAAGGTGATATGATGCAATCTAACTATACTGAACAAAAATATAAACGCAACAATTTCTAAGATTTTACTGAGTTAAAGTTCATATAAGTAAATCAGTCAATTGAAATACATTCATTAGGTCCTAATCTATTGTTGGGTTCTGAGAATATGAAATATACTTATTCATGTCACTAATGGAGTGCTCAGGTTTAGAGGGTCTACACCAGAAGTTATTAAGTGTTGTAGGAGGAAGGTATATAGTGGGTGCAACTAAGCTTGGAATGTGTTGAGTGCAGGGAAACAATTGCATGTGGCAGTACTGATAAGGGGAGAAACCGTTGAAGGCTCATATCACTTAGCTCCCTGCTTAGCAATAATGATGCAATGTGTAGCGATAAGGAGGAGACTCCACCCAAAGTGGGGTATGCATACTACCACGGGGGAAGCCATGTCTGACTTACAGCTGTATCGACCCTTTGGGAAGAATTCAACTTGGTGTCCGTGAGTTATTTACTCAAAATTAGAACCTAACACTATGGATTTCACATGACTGGGATTACAGATATGCACCTGTGGACACACTTTCAAATTAGTAGATTCAGCTATTTCAGCCACACCCGTTGCTGACAGGTATGTAAAATCGAGCACACTCCCATGCAATTTCCAAAGACAAACATTAGCAGTAGAATGGACTTACTGAAGAGCTTAGTGACTTTCAATGTGGCACCATCATAGGATGCCAACTTTTCAACAAGTCAGTTCGTCAAATTTCTGCCCTGCAAGAGCTGCCCCAGGCAACTGCAAGTGCTGTTATTGTGGAAACGTCTAGGAGTAACAAAGGCTCAGCCGTGAATTGGTAGGCCACACAAGCTCACATAACGGGACCGTCTAGTGCTTGAAGCGTGTAGCGTGTAAAAATCGTCTGTCCTCAGTTGCAACGCTCACTAACGAGTTCCAAACTGCCTCTGGAAGAAACGTCAACACAATAACTGTTTGTCGAGAGCTTCACGAAATGGGTTTCCATGGCCAAGCAGCCACACACAAGCCTAAGATCACCATGCGTAAAGCCATGCGTCAGCTAGAGTTGTGTAAAGCTCATCATCATTGAACTCTGAAGCAGTGGAAACAAGTTCTTTGGAGTGATGAATCACGCTTCACCTTCTGGCAGTCCGATGGACGAATCTTGGTTTGGCGGATGCCAGGAAAACACTACCTGCCCGAATGCATTGTGCCAACTGAAAGTTTGGTCGATGAGGAATAATGTTCTAGGGCTGTTTTTCATGGTTCGGGCTAGGTCCCTTAGATCCAGTGAAGGGAAATCTTAATGTTCCAGCAAAAAATTACATTCTAGACAATTTTGTGCTTCCAACTTTGTGGCAACAATTTGGGGAAGGCCCTTTCTTGTTTCAGTATGACAAAGCCCCCCTTACACAAAGCAAGATCCATACATAAATGGTTTGTCGGGATCGGTGTGGAAGAACTTGACTGGCCTGCACAAAGCCCTGACCTCAGCCCCATCGAACACCTTTTGTAATGAATTGGAATGCCGATTAGTGCCCGACCTCACTAATGCTCGTGGCTGAACGGAAGAAAGTCCCCGCAGCAATGTTCCAACATCTAGTGGAAAGACTTCCCAGAAGAGTGGAGGCTGTTATAGTAGCAAAGGGGGGACAAACGCCATATTGATACCAATGATTTTGGAATGAGATGTTCGACGAGCAGGTGTCCACATACTTTTGGTAGTGTATGTGTGTAGTGCATTGTACTATCAATTGGGGAAAGAGAGCCTCAAATATCATATTCATTTGTACATATCCACTATATACATATGAAAGCACTTTACATATCTATTCTGAAGAAAAACAAAGGCAACATGTAAAGTGTTGGTCCCATGTTTCATGAGCTAAAATTAAAGATCCAACATTTTCCATATGCATAAAAAGCTTATTTCTCTCAAATTTGGGCACAATTTTTTTACATCCCTGTTAGTGAGCATTTCTCCTTTGCCAAGATAATCCATCCACCTGACAGGTGTGGCATATCAAGAAGCTGATTAAACAGCATGATCATCACACAGGTGCACCTTGTGCTGGGGACAATAAAAGGCACTCTGAAATGTGCAGTTTTGTCACACAACACCACAGACGTCTCACGTTTTGAGGGAGCGTGCAATTGGCAGGCTGACTGCAGGAATGTCTATCAAAACTGTTGCCAGATAATTGAATGTTAATTTCTCTACCATAAGCCACCTCCAATGTCGTTTAGAGAATTTGGCAGTGCCTCCAACCAGCCTCACAACCGCAGACCACGTGTAACCATGCCAGCCCAGGACTTCCACATCCAGCTTCTTCACCTGCGGGATCACCTGACGGGGTGCTGAGGAGTATTTCTGTCAGTAATAAAGCCCTTTTGTGGGATAAAACTCATTCTGATTGGCTGGGCCTGGCTCCCCAGTGGGAGGGCCTGGATGCCAACAGCTCCCCAGGCCCACCCATGGCTGCGCCTTTGCCCAGGATATGAAATCCATAGATTAGGGCCTGATGAATTCATTTCAATTCACTGATTTCCTTATATGAACTGTAACTCAGTAAAATCTTTGAAATTGTTACATGTTGCGTTTTTATTTTTGTTCAGTATAGTAACCCTATTTGAAGAACTCATACACTCAAGAACTCAAAAACTCATACATATTTGGACAAATTCACTCAAAGTTTATTAAAGTCCCATATTCCTGGCACGCAATGACTACATTAAGCTTGTGACTCTACACACTCGTTATAGACTTTTGCAGTTTGTTTTGGTTGTGTTTTGGGTTATGTTATGTTATGTTTTGCCCAATTGAAACTGAATGGTGAATGATGACTAGAATAATTGTATTTCTAAGTGAGTATATAAAGTAAGATATTTCTGAATACTTGTAAATGAATCATGATAAAGCCATGATTAAGAAAAATTAGGTATGAATAATGATGAGTGAGAAAGTCAGAAGCTACAACACATGCTGACCTCTCACCATTACCAGTAACAAGGGAGATTAATATTGTTTGTTTTAATCTTTTGGGGGGATATGATATTTGTCCCTCTGTAACTTCCTCACTTCTATCATTCACAAATAATTCAGAATTATCCATAATGCATAATCATGGTAGCACTAACGTTAATCTAAAATTGCAGGTATTACATAAACGCCGAAACTAGATCCCCTACATACTGGTCTTGACGAGTAGAAATCAAACTACAGGGGGCTGACATCAAACTGATACTGGTAAGTCTCATTCAACTTTGTATCTAATGCTCTTTTTGAGAGATTACATTTTACAGCATTCCATTCACCCTGTTGCAACTGCATTTTCACAAATTTGCAACCCTTTTGTTCTCTTGTTCATCAGCTGCCGTCCAGAAGCATCCGAGAGCGAAGTAGATTTGGTCATGAAACAGCGGTTGCAGCAATCAGCAGACTGGAAAGGAGGGAGAGGGGACAAGCCAGGGGTGTGAAGGCACCTGCGCCATGATGGACTTGGGAAGAGGGGTATATTTTGAGGGTGGAGAATGGTATGGAGTGAGGGATGGTATGTGCTATCTACTGGGGGTAGAGATGGGGAGGATGTGTCCATCTAACGCTGAGGATAGACATCTTTCCTGTCTCTCCTTCCAGCAGCTCAGAAAATATACACTAACCCTATTAACACTAGCTAGAATTTTGAGGTTTTGACCTCCTGTTTCATTTTTTATTTGATTTCACCTTTATTTAACCAGGTAGGCCAGTTGAGAACAAGTTCTCATTTACAACTGCAACCTGGCCTAGATAAAGCAAACCAGTGCGACAAAAACAACAACACAGAGTTACACATAAACAAAGGTACAGTCAATAACACAATAGAAAAATCTATATGTACAGTGTGTGCAAATGTAGAAGAGTAGGGAGGTAAGGCAATAAATAGGCCATAGATGCAAAATAATTACAATTTAGCATTAACACTGGAGTGATAGATCTGCAGATGATGATGTGCAAGTAGAGATACTGGGGTACAAAAGAGCAAAAATAAATAATATGGGGATGAGGTAGTTGGGTGTGCTATTTACAGATTGGCTGTGTACAGGTACAGTGATTGGTAAGCTGCTCTGACAGCTGATGCTTAAAGTTAGAGAGGGAGATATAAGTCTCCAGCTTCAGTGATTTTTGCAATTCGTTCCAGTCATTGGCAGCAGAGAACTGGAAGGAAAGGCGACCAAAGAAAGTGTTGGCTTTGGGGATGACCAGTGAAATATACCTGCTAGAGCGCATGCTACGGGTGGGTGTTGCTATGGTGACCAGTGAGCTGAGATAAGGCGGGACTTTACCTAGCAAAGACTTGGTAAAGCGCCAGTGGGTTTGGCGACGAATATGTAGCGAGGGCCAGTTAACAAGAGCATACAGGTCGCAGTGGTGGGTAGTATATGGGGCTTTGGCGACAAAACGGATTGGCACTGTGATAGACTACATCCAGTTTGCTGAGTAGAGTGTTGGAGGCTATTTTGTAAATGACATGGCCAAAGTCAAGGATCGGTAGGATAGTCAGTTTTACGAGGGTATGTTTGGCAGCATGAGTGAAGGATGCTTTGTTGCAAAATAAGAATTTCATTTTGGATTGGAGATACTTAACGTGAGTCTGGAAGGAGAGTTTACAGTCTAACCAGACACCTAGGTATTTGTAGTTGTCCACATATTCTACGTTAGAACTGTCCAGAGTAGTGATGCAGGTGGGTGCGGTCAGCGATCGGTTGAAGAGCATGCATTTAGTTTTACTAGCATTTAAAAGCAGTTGGAGGCCACGGAAGGAGTGTTGTATGGCATTGAAGCTCGTTTGGAGGTTTGTTGACACAGTCTCCAAAGAAGGGCCAGATGTATACAGAATGGTGTCGTCTGCGTAGAGGTGAATGAGAGAATCCTCAACAGCAAGAGCAACATCATTGATATATATAGAGAAAAGAGTCGGCCAGAGAATTGAACCCGGGTGGCACCCCCATGGAGACTGCCAGAGGTCCGGACAACAGGCCCTCCGATTTGACACACTGAACTCTATCTGAGAAGTAGTTGGTGAACCAGGCGAGGCAGTCATTTGAGAAACCAAGGCTATTGAGTCTGCCAATAAGAATGCGGTGATTGACAGAGTCGAAAGCCGTGGCCAGGTCGATGAAGACGGCTGCACAGTATTGTCTTTTATCGATGGCAGTTATGATATCGTTTAGGACCTTGAGCATGGTTGAGGTGCACCCATGACCAGCTCAGAAACCAGATTGCATAGTGGAGAAGGTACGGTCTGTATCTGGGTCTTCCCTAAAACGTGATAGTACGAACTGGCCACCCAGCAGACTCAGACCAGCTCCACAATGCTGTCTCCCTGCAAGGAGCCACCATTGGACAACACGAGGAATTACTGCAATGTCTTATTGGGGGACTCCATACCCTGGCAGACGCCATGACCAGGCATTTGAGACTTTGCTGGAGCAATTCCGTGGATTCCCCACTGGGTAGCGGGTCACAGCCGTAATCTCCCAGCCTACCCCAGTGTCCCGAGAACCCTGCTTACCTCCTCATGAGTTCTATGCTGGAGATTCCGGAACCTGCCGGGCTTTTCTCTCCCAGTGCTCCCTCATTTTCGAGCTGCAGCCTTCTTCGTTCCCCTCGGACCACTCGAGGATAGAGTACATCATATTGCTGATGTCCGGGAGGGCACTCGCCTGGGCTACGGCGGTGTGGGAGCAACAGTCCGCTGTCTGCCTCAGTCTAGAGGAGTTTGTGGCGGAGGTTCGGAAGGTTTTTGATTCTCCGTTGTCCGGGAGAGAGGCTGCTCGTAAGCTGCTACAGCTATGTCAAGATTCCCGTAGTGTGGCAGACTACACGGTGGATTTTCCCATGTTGGCGGCTGAGAGTGCCTGGAACCCAGAAGCATTGTTCGACAGGTTCCTTCACTGATTATTGGAGGTGAGCAAAGATGAGCTTGCAGCCCGGGAGCTGCCCATGGACCTTGACTCCCTCATAGCCTTGACCATCCGGATCGATGGGAGGCATCGAGAACTTAGAAGGGAGAGGGAATCTGTGCCCTGTCGCCCCCATTTGCCCTCGATTCCTACCTTCCCTTCGAAGAATCCTGGAGACCCCCGAAGTCTACATGTCCGAGTGAAACCAACGTCACCCTAGTACTCTCTGGGAATCACCGAGGGCTGACGACTCGCCTCCTTCGGAGTCCAGGCAACTGGGCAGGGCTAGATTGACTCCGGCTGGGCGCTTACGCCGACTCCACACCCAGAGCTGTCTATATTGTTAAGCTATGGGACATTTTGTAGCTACCTGCCCATTAAAAATCCAGGCTCATCAAGACGGGGCGAGTACTCTGGTGGGCCTTATGGAGAACTTTCCTCTACCCTTACTCGCACCCTTTTCCATGCCACCCTGCTGTGGGGGAACCAGTCGAAATCTCTCTGGGGACTCATCGACACTGGGGCCGATGAGAGTATTTTGGATGCTACCCTGGCGTCCAAGCTGGGCATCCCCACTCAGCCTCTCTCCATTCCCATGGACGTTAAGAGTGCTGGATGGGTGCTCTATAGGCCGGGTCGCTCACAATACCACTCCCATCAACCTACGAGTGTCAGGGAACTATTGCGAGGTAATCCGATTTATGCTGAATAAGTCTCCTCAGGTTCCCGTGGTATTGGGATTCTCTTGGTTCCAGCAACACAATCCCATCATAGACTGGACTGCTGGTGCCATTATGGGCTGGAGCCCGTTCTAACACTCCCATTGTCTGAAGTCAGCGCAGCCTGCCCCGGGACATCTTTCTGTGGGCTCGGAAGTTGCCCCGGACCTCTCCACCATTCCCGCGGAGTACCAGGACCTCCGGGAGGTGTTCAGTTAAGCCCTGGCCACTTCGCTTCCGCCGCACCGACCCTGACTGCGGGATAGACCTTCTCCCAGGCACTACACTGCCCCGGGGATGACTTTACACTCTGTCGGGTCTGGAGACCAAGACTATGGAGACCTACATTGAGGACTCCCTAGCTGCAGGATTCATCCGTCCTTCTGCCTCCCCCATCGGCATCGACTACCGAGGCCTCAACGACATCATGGTGAAGAACCGCTACCCGCTACCACTCATCTCCTCGGCCTTCGAGCCGCTCCAGGAGGCCACCGTGCTCTCCAAGCTGGACCTACGGAATGCCTACCACCTGATGCGGATACGGAATAGGGGACGAGTGGAAGACTGACTTCAACACGGCCAGCGGTCACTACGAGTATCTGGTCATGTCATTTGACCTTACCAACTCCCCAGCTGTGTTCCAGGCTCTGGTTAATGATGTTCTCCGTGACATGTTGAACCGGTTCGTCTTCGTCTACCTCAATGACATCCTCGTCTTCTCCCGCTTTGCCCAAAAACACGTGCTCCATGTCCGACAGGTTCTCCAATGCCTCCTGGAGAACCAGCTTTTTGAGAAAGCGGAAAAGTGCGAAAGCCATCGCTCCACCATCCCCTTCCTGGGTTACATGATCGCTGTGCAGGGAGTGTACAGATGGATCCTCGGAAGGTGAGAGTGGTGGTAGATTGGCCACAGCCTACGTCCAAGGTGCAGCTGCAAAGTTGGGATTCCTGGGATTCGCCAACTTTTATTGCCACTTTATCCGGGATTACAGCTCCCTGGCTTCCCTCCTGTCTGCACTCACCTCTCCCAAGGTTCCGTTCACGTGGTCCCCAGCTGCTGACCGGGCGTTCCGGGATCTCAAACACTGTTTCACCACAGCTCCCAGCTTGGTTCACCCTGACCTGTCCCACCAGTTTGTGGTGGAGGCCGATGCTTCGGGATGTCAGAGTGGGGGCTGTCCTGTCCCAGTGTTCTGCCCTGGACCTCAAGTTACATCCCTGCGCCGCCTTCTCCGATCGCCTCAATGCCATGGAGAGGAACTGGGGAATCGTGAGAGTGGAGGTGAAGATGGCGTTGGAGTGGAGGCACTGGCTGGAGGGGGCAGAACATCCGTTCATTGTGTGGACCAACCACAAGAACCTGGAATATCTCCGCACCACCAAGCATCTCAATTCCAGGCAAGCTAGGTGGGCCCTGCTCTTCCGGATGTTTGTGCCTTTCACTGTCCTCTCCTCAGTCCTGGAGTGGGTCCAATCCTCCAGGTTTGCCTGCCACCTGGGCTCCCGTCGGACCCTGGCCTTTATTCTACAATGCTTTTTGTGGCCTACCATGGTCCCGGACGTCTCCGCATTGGTTGCCGCCTGCATGGTCTGTGCGCAGAACAAGACACCTCGGCAAGCTCCAGCTGGTCTTCAACCACTGCCTGTCCGTCACCGTCCCTGGTCTCACATATACCTGGACTTCGTCATGGGTCTTCCCCATCTGATGGCAACACCGCCATCCTGACAGTAGTGGACCGGTTTTCCAAAGCCGCCGACTTCATTCCTCTCCCCAAGCTACCCTCTGCCAAAGAGACGGCCCAGCACGTCTTCCGGATTAATGGACTCTCGGTGGACATGGTCTCCGACCGGGGTCCTCAGTTCTCGTCCTGGTTCTGGAAGGTGTTCTGTGCGCTCATTGGGTCATCGGCCAGCCTTTCCTCTGGGTTCCACCACCCAGTCCAACGGCCAGTTGGAGCGAGCCAACCAAGCCTTGGAAACAACTCTTCGCTGCCTGGTCTCCGCCAACCCCACCACCTGGAGACAGCAACTAGTGTGGGTCGAATATGCCCACAACACCCTTCCTTGCTCTGCCACGGGTCTCTCGCTCTTTGTGTGTTCCATGGGCTATCAGCCCCCGCTCTTCCCTGAGCAAGAGGTCGGCATACCTTCGGCCCAGATGTTTGTCAGCCGCTGTCGTCCTACCTGGAAGCCCGGTCGGCCCTTCTCAAGACCACCTCCAGGTATCGACGACAAGCAGACTGCCACCGGACCCCGGCATCATCTCGGGCAGAAGGTATGGCTGTCCACCCGGGATCTGCCCCTCTGGGTGGAGTCCCGCAATCTTTCCCCCTGGTTTATCGGCCCTTTCCCCATCTCCAATGTCATTAGCCCCTCTGCTGTTTGTCTCCTGTTGCCCCGTACAATCCGTATACATCCCACTTTTCAGGTGTCTAAAATCAAACTCATGTCTCACAGCCCTTTGTCTCCTGTTTCCAGGTCCTCCCCTCTCCCCCGTCTCGTCTATTCATTACTAGACTGGTAGCTGCCTTCAGCAGAGTAAAGATGTTTGTTTTCCATCTTTGACTGACTGACAGCTAACGTAAGCTAGCTAATGTTACCAAATAAGAGTCTCAATTTGGTAGCCATCTAGTCCACGCTTGTCTGGAAAACAGTCCATTACTAAACATTTCTTTGTTGATATAGCTAACTCCCTCTCTGTTTGTGTGTTGGTAGCAATGATGCATATGTATAAATCATCTATAGTTGGTTAGTTGGTTCTCAGCCAGTCTCAGCTGGCTAGCAATCTTACGCTAGTTAACTAACAGCAAGCTGACAATATTGAAAGGTACATGTTTGGTGTGCTTAGCTAGCCAATCTAATGGAGGTCAATACAATTAGTGGGGTGGTTAAATTGTGTATTGTAGTGTATTTTGTTGTAGGTGATACAGAATCTGATTACACCAAAATGCACTTCTAACCCCTAGCTCTGCACAAGGTGAAGGTAAGTTGGCCAAAATATTTAAAAGCTGACGGGTAAGATAGCTCAATTTACATTAAGCATAGTATAAACATGAATTGGGTAGTGTTTATATTACGGGGTTACAGATGTGTTGCCCTACATGTCTACAAAATTCCCCTGCAAAGGGTACTATTGACAAGAATTATCTGTCAGTCAATGGGCTGGGGGAGGTTTACAGACAGTCCTTTGATATGAGGAAGGGGTTTTTGGTTGTGCTTATACAGGAAATGTATTGGTTGTTTTGGTTGAGATGAAGAGGAGGAGGATTATTTAAGATAATGTTTGAAGAGGTAGGGTTTCAGATGTATTCTAGCCGGTAGAATACATGGGTAGGTTTACCAACAAAGGCATGTTGCCCTACGTCCCTTCTACAAGAAGTGTAAAACGCTAACACTACAACCATGTCTTTCCATGAGACATGAAGTACCAACGGGTGGGTAAGAAGCCCTACACCACTTTCGGCTGACTCACCGCAGACAGGACAAGCCCACCGTCATAAGCACGAGTTTCAGCTTCTCCAGCTGAACAAAAATCTTTGGTGAAATCACATTATCTGTGTAACAATCTGCAGCTAAGAGAACTGGTGATCAGCACATGGGAGAGGTGGTCATTATGAAATTGCCATTCCAAAGAAACAGAGTAAATTCAGGGAATACTTGCAAAGCTATGGGAGGTGTATTGTCATGACAAAACTGCCATCCAGTTCTTCATGAGTCATCTGCTTGAAATCCAGCATAATGTCTAATCCCTCGAGAGGGATACAGTTCTGCTACAATGATACACGCAGACAAAGGAATTCTGTATCTAGAATCCAATCCAGGAAGAAGCCCAGGCACCACGGTATTGGAATGTAAGATAACAAACTACAAAAAATATACTCCATTGTACAGTTTGAACAACAGTTGAACCGTGGCCCAGCATATCACCAACATTAGGGTAGTCTAGTTGAACATGCATACATGTGCACAAGCACAGAGATAACATTTACAATAATATCTAGCCTAATATAAATAAATATGGCATAACCCTCAACCCTTGCAGTGACCAGTGACCAGACTATAGAAATGAGCCTTGGTAGGTAAGCAGTCATTATCTACCTACAGCCAGTGGTGTAAAGTATAAGTTAAAATACTTTAAACTTCTACTTTTGTTTTTTGGGGGTTTCTGTACTTTACTATTTATATTTCGACAACTTTTACTTCACTACATTCCTAAATAAAATAATGTACTTTTTACTTACATTTTCACAGGAAAATGGTCCAATACACACACTTATCAAGAGAACATCTCTGGTCATCCCTACTACCTCTGATCTGGCAGACTCACTAAACACAAATACTTCGTTTGTAAATTATGTCTGAGTGTTGGAGTGTGCCCCTGCTATCGTCAATAAAAAAATAGAAAATTGTACTGTCTGGTTTGCTTAATATAAGGAATTTGAAATGATTTATACTTTTGATACTTAAGTATATTTAAAACCAAATACTTTTAGACTTTTACTCAAGTGGTATTTTATTGGGTGACTTTCACTTTTACTTGAGTCAATTTCTATTGAGGCATCTTTACTTTTACGCAAGAATGACAATTGAATACTTTTCCCACCACTACCTACAGCCATGTCTGTCAGGGATGCTTCAGCAATTGTTTTATAGTAAAACCAGCTTCAGTTGTAGAGATTTACAACAGTAAATTGTTGTATTATTGTTTCTCCTCACTGTTTGCTCATACCCTTAGCTAGCTAGCTTGCTGGATATGCAATACTTGTTATTTACATCTGTTTGGAATCCTATCTTGCATCATGCCTATAATTTTGTGAGATTGAAATGTATCCAAGGTCATAATCATAACCAATGTCAACCCTCATCAATTATGTTACATAGCTAGTTAGTAAAATGTACTGTTGCTTATGTTCCACATATTTGCTAACAAGTTACAAATGTGAGACATGGCGCATACAAGTTAGTAGGCACCAGGTTAACTAGCTAGCCATCTCCAGTCAGACATTTACTGGTGGCTGGTTGTAACGTTATAGCTTTTTGTTTAGTAGCTAGCCTTACAAAAGATATCCGATTTGTAAAACCTCTTCTATTTTTAATCAAAGATATGACTACCAGTAGTTGTTTAGGTAGCTAACTAAGCTAGTAAGCAAACAGAACAATTTCCCCCGACTGTAACACAGTAGTACGTTAGCCAGTAATACACAATATGGGTTTCAGTAGATAAACTAAAAAGTTACCTAGCTAGCTAGGTGGCTTGCAGGAAAAATAACTTACTTAGCTAGACAGCGTATTTGTCATCTGCACTCTTGGTGCTGATATTGGCTGTAGCTGAGCTTCTAACATTAGCTAAATCCAATTCTATATTCCGGTTGAAACATGTATGGTTGAATGTCACCATGTAGCTAATAGATGCTCCGTCATTTTTATTTAGTTTTATTCTATTTAACTAGGAAAGTCAGTTAAGAACAAATTCTTATTTACAATGACGGCCTACCAAAAGGCCTTCTGCTAGGACGGGGCCTGGGATTAAAAATAAAATAAAAATATAGGACAAAACACACATCACCACAAGAGAGACAACACTACATAAAGAGAGACCTACGACAACAACATAGCAAGGCAGCAACACATGACAACACAGCATGGTAGCAACACAACATGACAACAACATGGTAGCAACAACATGGCAGCAGCACAAAACATCGTGTTGATGAGAGGAATCAGTTGAAGCCATTGCGTTTGGTCAGTTCATTCAGTTTTACCCAAAGGATTGTTGTTAGTGTCTGCCTCCTTGGTAAAAAAGTCTGCGTTGAAGGACGTCGGCCAGAGCACGAAGCACTGCCCATCACAACTTGTAGTCTTTCAAAGAATAAAAAAAATGTGTTTGCTTGTATATATAGCAATGAATCCGCTGATAGGAACATAGCTGAAAGACGTCTAATGGCTCTATCAAACAAGGACAACCATATCTAAACCCACAAAAACGTATAATGCGAACAGTATAACATAGAGCCTTCGAAATGGCACAAAGCAAGACTACATTTATTTTTTTCTCTCACCCCCTTCCTCATAAATACACTGGAAGCCATCATAGGGTGAATCATGCAGTGCGTGAAGCCCTGACCTGCCTTCTTCCTGGGCAATTGTGTGTGAAACACATCTCACTGTCCTAGAAATGCCTCAGACATGATGAAAACAAGCCCAGATTCCACCAGGGTGAAATTCCCCTTTAACTTGTGGGGTAGCTGGTTTAATGTAGCTCCATATAAGGTCTGTGTGGCAGCCTGCATCTGGCCCACCTCTGGACCGGGGACCAAGGCGGGAACTCAGCCATACCTTTGTGCAGTATGTAGGCCAGACCTGGGCCGTACCTTTTTATTTTACAATTTTTATTTTGAAATGGCACTCTCACTCCTTCCTGTAGGAGAGAGTGATACTAAACAGAGTCCACCGCAGGGAGCTAGTGTGCACCGATGCCTCGCCAATCTAATGGAGGTCAATAGCTACGCTAGACAGGGTCAGTTTGAAGGGCCACCGGCTACTCCTGATAACCCCATACTGGCCGAGATGACCATGGTACAGCCTCATGTTGTCCCTCCTCTCTGGGACCCCATGGCAGCTGCCACAGAGACCCGACCTGCTCTCTCAGGCTCGGGGGACGCTCGGCATCTGGACCTGTGCCACCTCCAGCTTTGGGCTTGAGAGGCGTCAAATGGGCAAGTCCAGGCATTCAGGACAATGTGGTGAACACGTTGCAGAATGCCAGGCTTTTCTCCACCAATACGCCATTAAAATGGGCATATTCTGTACTTGGTGTGAGGGTCATAATGTTGCCCCCAATACGTGTGATGTACAAATGGTTTAAACATTTTTTACAATCACTGCTTGATGTGGACCGAGCGGCATCTACATTGAGAGTGTATTTGGCTGCAATTTCGGCTTGCCATGACAATGATCCGGAGGGACCCATGGGTGGCCACCCATTGCTCTCCAAGATTATGAAGATAATTAGACATCTGCGTACAGCAAAGGCCCGTTCGGTGCCAAACTAGAACCTTGATGTGGTGCTGTCAGCACTTGCTAAGCCACTCTTCAAGCCCCTGGGGTTAGCGTTTTTGAAGCACCTATCCATAAAGGTGGCATTCCTGTTGGCTATTACGTCTAGAGGGCTGGTGAACATCATGCTATTTCAGTGAGCGCTGAATGTTTTCCAAATGGGTGCAGACAAGGGGAGTGTTATCCTCCTGCCTAACCAGAGTTCTGGGGAAGAGCCTATCGAAACAGAGACTCTCACATTGGATTGAGGACACTATTACTACAGCATTTAATTTGGTATTGTGATACCATGTTGGAGTGTTCCAATATAGTGCGACATAACAAAGGTTACGTATGTTACCATGGGCATTGGAGCTCTCCATTCATCTTGCCTGATCTATGGTGCCTCAAAGTTTCTCCCATTCTTCTCTGCAGATCACACAGTAGCTTTCGCTTCCCACCCGCCATTTTTAAAAAGACACGGCAGAGCTCCATTGCCTTCTTCAATCATGCAGAGACGGGCAGCATGAAGGTCTCGTCATTGATTTTGTTGGAAAGGGGAGAAATTGTGCTTCACAATGGTATTCATATTACAGTTGACCTGGAAGTACTACGGTTTTGGGGCGCTAAAATAAGGTCAAATGTATGGAACAGCGCGATGTACAAAAATGCGTTAACTATCGTTAGCTGACTGACATCATGTATCTATTTTGGATTTCGGCCCGGTGAAGATTTCACCTCCCCCTTACTTTGGTAGCTTACTCCGTTTTACCGTCAGATGGGCCTCCACTATCAATCTGTAAGTCTCTGTTCTCTCTCTGCTTTTAATCTGCGGTTGTTTTAGTTGTGTTAGTTCTGTTCTAGCTGGTTTCCAGTAGTTGGGCTGTAGCTTGCCGACCATAGCCATGGTCGTTGGGTAGGCTGGCCAGACTAATAGCTAGTTGGCTACAAAGCCAACGTTGGCTGGCTAGCTTGCTGGCTAAGATAACTGCATATAGCTAACATTCGTTGATAACTGGTTAGATGGCGTTGTGTTTCCAAAACTTTGTTTTACTTTAATGTAGTTGTAAGCTAGGTGTTGATAGCAACTTGCTTACTCAGTGCTAATTCAACGTCAGCAGGTTAGTTGGCTAGCAACCCTGCAAGTTGATTTATAACAATAAATTCAAAGTATTTGCTTATAAGTTGGCTGAAAATTAAATTTAAACACCAGTTGTCATGAGTGCAAATGATTTGGTTTAATTTGAAGTTATTTGTTGAAGTTTACATTATAGGGAATAGGCTGCCTTGCCGGGTCCTCCATAAACTCCAAAAATAGAAAGAAAGTGAGGTGCAACTTTGCATTGGGACTTTGATACATATACTAATGCAAATCCATATGTTTCACGTGGTACATTTATGCTACCTACCACCAGGGCCGGGACCACTCATTAGGCAGGGTTAGGCGGCAGATTGACAAGGGCAGCATTTTCTGAGCTAAACTGACCAAGACGCTCCTCCAACAACACAAAAACCCCACATAATTCTGCCCAAAACAATGACAATTACATTCAACCAGTGGCGTATGGGCTTTTTAGGCGTGCACTGATGCCACCCTGTGATAGGCAGTGCCCACTTTGTCAAAGGCAGGGACACAAAATATATATCTTGTCCATTCCCAGCGTGCTTTTGGAGAGATGTATCATCAACATTCTGTCAAAAAAAGAATCTAACATGAATCATGTAGCAGAAATTACATAAGGTAGAAAGAGTATGTGGCCTTTTCTGTAGCCCACAGGCTGGAGATAGAATGTATGACAATGTAATGAGAAACTTTTTTCATCAGGTTTCTCAAATAGCCTAACCTAAATAGCGCCCAATCAACAACAAAAAATGTGTTGACATGTTAACAAACAACATATCCTAAAAACAGGACAGGTCAAAGTAAAATGGACAATATGGAATGGACAATCGGGCAACTCACAACTGCTGTCCAGGAGTTTCATCTCGTGGGTTAAATTGTCATGATCAGTGGATGAAGTTTGTATCCTTAATTTTTTTGGGGGAAAATACTTCTGCATTTGCCGATGTGATAAAGTTGGAAGGCTTATTATTCAGAGCTTAAATAGACAAATTGATTAGTCACAGGAATCTGGACTAACAAGCCTTTTTTACCAACAGTGGGCCTACCACATGGATGGGCATTCATAAAATTCCATTGCAGGCGACACTGTAGGCCATACCTCAGTAAGCACAGACCGAAGCTGACGCCTTTTGGACATCTTTTTTGATCCTGTCTGGACTGGATGTCTTTTTTTGGTGCAGTCTGGACCAGCCTTGATTTCCACGTCAATAGACGTCTTTGTTTGGTTCATATTTTGTCCGTTCTGGACCAGACTTGATTTTGTCCCAAACAGACTATAAATGACATATTCAGAACTGAAAATGAACCCGATTTCAACGTCTGGAAATACGTATTTTCAATTTTCATTCAGAACCTAAATTGAGTGCCGAGTTGTGTGCCAAGTTGCCAGTGCATGTCAGCAGAAACCAAGCCATGAGGTTGAAGGAATTGTCCATAGAGTTCCGAGACAGGTTTGTGTCGAGGTACATAAAAATGATTCTGCAGCATTTCAAGGTCCCAAAGAACAGAGTGGCCTCCATCATTCTTAATTAAATGGAAGAAGTTTGGAACCACCTAGACTCTTCCTAGACCTGACCACCCAGCCAAACTGAACAATCGGGGGAGAAGGGCCCTGGTCAGGGAGGTGACCAAGAGCGCGATATTCACTGACAGAGCTTGATGAAAACCTGCTCCAGAGTGCTCAGGACCTCAGACTGGGGCTAAGGTTTACCTTCCAACAGGACGACAACCCTAAGCACATAGCCAAGACAACTCAGGAGTGGCTTAGAGACAAGTTTCTGAATGTCCTAGAGTGGCCCAGCCATTGCCTGGACTTGAACCCGATCGGACATCTCTGGAGAGACCTTAAAATAGCTGTGCAGCAATGCTCCCCATCTAACCTGACAGTGCTTGAGAGGATCTGCAGAGAAGATGTAATGTAACAAAATGTGGAAAAAGGGAAGGGGTCTGAATACTTTCCAAATTCCACTGTACGCACAAATGTGGACACTATTTCAGCCACACCTGTTGCTGATAGGTGTATACAATTAGCACACAGCCATGCAATCTCCATAGACAAACATTGGCAGTAGAATGGCCTTACTGAAGAGTTCAGTGACTTTCAACGTGGCATCGTGATCAGATGCCATCTTTCCAACAAGTCAGTTCATCAAATTTCTGCCCTGCTAGAGTTGCCCCGGTCAACTGAAAGTGCTGTTATTGTGAAGTGGAAACGTCTAGGAGCTACAACGGTTCAGGCGCGAAGTGGTAGGCCACACAAGCTCACAGATTGGGACCGCCGAGTGCTGAAGCAGGTAGCGTGTAAAACTTGTCTTTCCTCTGTTGAAATACTCACTACCGAGTTCCAAACTGCCTCTGGAAGCAACGTCAGCACAAGAACTGTTCGTTGGGAGCTTCATGTAATGGGTTACCATGGCCGAGCAGTCACACACAAGCATGAGATCATAATGCGCAATGTCAAGCGTCGCCTGGAGTGGTGTAAAGCTTACCACCATTGGACTCTGGGGCAGTGGGAACGCGTTCTCTGGAGTAACGAATCACCCTTCACCATCTGACAGTCTGACGGACTAATCTGGGTTTGTGGATGCCAGGAGAACGCTACCTGCCCCAATGCACAGTGCCAACTGTAAAGTTTGGTGGAGGAGGAAAAGTGGCCCGGGGCTGTTTTCCATGGTTCGGGCTAGGCCCCTTAGTTCTAGTGAAGGGAAATATTAACGCTACAGCATACAATGACATTCTAGACAATGCTGTGCTTTCAATTTTATGGCAACAGTTTGTGGAAGGCCCTTTCCTGTTTCAGCATGACAATGCCACGTGCACAAAGTGAGGTCCATACAGAAATGGTTTGTCGAGATTGGTGTGTAGGAACTTGACAGCCCTGACCTCAACCACATCGAACCACTTTGGGATGAATTGGAATGCCGACTGCAAGCCAGGCCTAATCGCCCAACATCTGTGCCCAACCTCACTAATGCTGTGGCTGAATGGAAGTAAGTACCCGCAGTAATGTTCCAACATCTAGTGGAAAGCCATCCCAGAAGAGTGGAGGCTGTTGTAGCAGCAAAGGGGGACCAACTCTATAGTAATGCCCATGATTTTGGAATGAGATGTTCGATGAGCAGGTGTCCACATACTTTTGGTTATGTAGTGTATTTAACCCCTTTTACCAGTACGGGTTACCTTCAGACGAGTCCTGTGACACTTGTGGGGGTCGTAGAGCAAAACAGAATCTCCTCTTTCCATCGAGTGATCATAATAGTTTGTAGGCCAAACTGTTCAGATGCTACAGACGTTTACGTGAGATGACCAATCTGCGGGATGTCTCATGGTCTGGCAAACGCTGTTGTAGCTCTGCCACCTTTCAACATGCTGAAGTGCGACACTGGCGAATTGAGACACATTCAATGCTCTCTAAACTTAAACTGACAGATTTTTGATGGGGATAAAAAAAAAAAAAAAAAAGTTACAAAGATAGACTCAGTTGACTCAGAGGTGATAATTTTTCAACGCTCTGATTGGCCAAAGTGGCCAAGCCACTGATGTGCATCCACAGTGCGCACACAGCCTACAGTTCATAATTCTTACCACCACCAGGAAGAAACCACAATATCTCTAGGCTGCTATTCATAAGCTATTTATTTGGTTTGTCATTGTATAATTTTTTCATTGACTTTTTGTAGTAATTACATATATTTGTTTGAATACATTTTACAGAAATAGTTTTAGCAGCTCCAATAAGGTGAGGGAACGCCGCGGCAGCACTACAAGCATTACCATTTCTCCCGTCAAAGTGGAAGAACAGTCTGGCACGCTGTATGAAACGGAGGCGTGCTTCACCTGCACGGATAGTAGCAGAGGCTGACGATCTATTAAAAGTCTGAGGAGGCGCACAGCGTGGTTTCAGGGTTCTTGTTATCCGGGATTGTCCCAACTCAGATGTTACCTCAAGTTTACATTAAAATTGTTACGGTAAGGATAGCGGTTAAAGTTAGGGTAGGGATGTCCTGATATTGAAATATTTTTGTTCTGTGTGGCAATGGAGCGGTATTTTAACTAGGGCTTAGCTAGCTAACGTTAGCTACCTATGCTAGCAGCTAATTTGAGTTAGCATTCACACTACTGTAGCTAATACAATATTTGTTTTACACACATATACACATATATATACTGCTCAAAAAAATAAAGGGAACACTAAAATAACATATCCTAGATCTGAATGAATGAAATAATCTTATTAAATACTTTTTTCTTTACATAGTTGAATGTGCTGACAACAAAATCACACAAAAAGAATAAATGGAAATCCAATTTATCAACCCATGGAGGTCTGGATTTGGAGTCACACTCAAAATTAAAGTGGAAAACCACACTACAGGCTGATCCAACTTTGATGTAATGTCCTTAAAACAAGTCAAAATGAGGCTCAGTAGTGTGTGTGGCCTCCACGTGCCTGTATGACCTCCCTACAACGCCTGGGCATGCTCCTGATGAGGTGGCGAATGGTCTCCTGAGGGATCTCCTCCCAGACCTGGACTAAAGCATCCACCAACTCCTGGACAGTCTGTGGTGCAACGTGGCGTTGGTGGATGGAGCGAGACATGATGTCCCAGATGTGCTCAATTGGATTCAGGTCTGGGGAACGGGCGGGCCAGTCCATAGCATCAATGCCTTCCTCTTGCAGGAACTGCTGACACACTCCAGCCACATGAGGTCTAGCATTGTCTTGCATTAGGAGGAACCCAGGGCCAACCGCACCAGCATATGGTCTCACAAGGGGTCTGAGGATCTCATCTCGGTACCTAATGGCAGTCAGGCTACCTCTGGCAAGCACATGGAGGGCTGTGCGGCCCCCCAAAGAAATGCCACCCCACACCATGACTGGCCCACCGCCAAACCGGTCATGCTGGAGGATGTTGCAGGCAGCAGAACGTTCTCCATGGCGTCTCCAGACTCTGTCACGTCTGTCACGTGCTCAGTGTGAACCTGCTTTCATCTGTGAAGAGCACAGGGCGCCAGTGGCGAATTTGCCAATCTTGGTGTTCTCTGGCAAATGCAAAACGTCCTGCACGGTGTTGGGCTGTAAGCACAATCCCCACCTGTGGACGTCGGGCCCTCATACCACCCTCATGGAGTCTGTTTCTGACCGTTTGAGCAAACACATGCACATTTGTGGCCTGCTGGAGGTCATTTTGCAGGGCTTTGGCTTTGGTAGTGCTCCTCCTGCTCCTCCTTGCACAAAGGCGGAGGTAGCGGTCCTGCTGCTGGGTTGTTGCCCTCCGTGTCATGCTACCACTAGAGTGAAAGCATCGCCAGCATTCAAAAGTGACCAAAACATCAGCCAGAAAGCATAGGAACTGAGAAGTGGTCTGTGGTCCCCACCTGCAGAACCACTCCTTTATTGGGGGTGTCTTGCTAATTGCCTATAATTTCCACCTGTTGTCTATTCCATTTGCACAACAGCATGTGAAATGTATTGTCAATCAGTGTTGCTTCCTAAGTGGACAGTTTGATTTCATAGAAGTGTGATTGACTTGGAGTTACATTGTGTTGTTTAAGTGTTCCCTTTATTTTTTTGAGCAGTGTATGTATATATTTACTTGAATAGGTTCTCTCTGCCTCCGTTTGTGTCCTTAGAAAAATCAAAATAATTAAAACATTGGGAAGATTGCACAAGTGGTAGCAAAGCAGCCAAATGTGGATAGTTGAAGACAGGGCAACGTTTATTTGTCACCAGAGCGGTTTAGAACGCGTTGGTACGTTCCATTTTACCAGCATACAGAAGTATAGAGAGGGTTCCTGCAGATACAGAAACGCCCAACAGCAAGAATGCCTTGGATGTGCAACAATAACACAGCCTCATAGTTGAAAAATATCTAATGTTTTAAGGTCAACTGATTCATACCAGGTTTAGTTATATTGATCTGGAAATAGCTGCAATATTACGGTCAGAACATAGGCCTCCTTTTTGCGTTTTATATTCTATAAAAAAATGTGTGCAGGTGTGACAGAATGCTGTGACACTCATTTGTTGGTTTTCCAAGGTTAGTTTGGAGTCAGGCTACACATTCCACATCTTAATTTTTCTGATTTATATTATCATTTTAATTACAGAATACTAAAAATAACAATACATAAAACGTCTTTTAAAGAAACCATTGAATATTACAAAGGTTGTGAATTGCAAAGTTAGGATATAAAATCTTTGAACAATGGTACATAATTGAAAATAAAAATACATTTCATAAAATGCATATATTAACAGTTCTACCACATAAAAAAAACAAGATGGGCACAAATTGCAGACAGATGAGATGAGTTAGGTAGGCTACTGCGATAGCGCAGTGAACTATTCCATAACATGGAAGAGAGACGTGTGATGCACGCCACACCAAAATCAGTTTAAGTTCTCAAGTCGTGTCTATGGTCAAAAATCAGTTGCCATGAACACGAGAGAAAAAAAAGATTCAAACTACTACAAAAGTGACTTGGTGACTGCTCCCATTATATTCACACTCATGTCTCTACAGAAACCCCTAAAACTGGCCTTGGGTCCTCAAAAAAACTGGCTCCATTGGTTGAGCTATACAATGCTTGCCAATGTTTGGAAGTTACTTCTTCTCGAACGTACATAACGGTCAGAGCATCTTGGAACACAAACCCTGGGTGCACAACCAGGGCACACAACCATTCCTATACTGTACAATTGTGGTCAGTGGTCCGACTTACCGAAAAAGCTACCATTTGACCATAAATCTGCTATCATGGTGTCGACCAAAATGGGATTGGAATCCACAGTGTGGAAGTGGATAAGGGGGAGCGCTTCACAGGGCTTTAACCTTTTCGGCCAATGAAAAAAACATGCATAACCAACATTGTGCTATCTATCTCCAATTCTCTTTTTCGGCTCCTTCTTTCCACAAGTCATTTGGGATGCAGCCAAGGACTTGCAAGTCCAGCTGACACCAGAGGCTTTTTCAGGGACAGCAACCTTATATAGTGTACAGATTGTGACACATTGTGAAAGCATTTTCTAATGTCTGTCCATACATTATATTTCTATCTGCAACATTGTAAAACATTGCACCCAATTCTAAAAGCCCCAAACTCCACATCCACGACAAAACTGGCCCAAGTCATGTCCGGACAGAGGTATTTCATTGGTCTCATTGGCCAAAAATGGGAGATAGGGACACATTATTGGCATGGTAAACACAGAGGGGGAAGAAGCCACGAGTTCATTATGATCTTTTGTTCTGCCAATAAAGTGTCCAATATGACTTAGGAGTGCCGAGTGATGCAGTTGTTCCTTCTCCTGAGCAGTAGTGGTTACAGTGGCCCATGAAGACGAGATGAAGAGAGAGGAAGAAAGAGAGATAAACCGAGATGAGTCTAAAGGACCTGAGAGAGCCGCCTGGACACGGAGGGGTGGAGGTGAAGCGACGATGGGACAAGAGCCGAGCCGCTCAGTGGGTTGATTTCCACCTGGGATCCAACGCCATTTTGCAGTGGCTGGTTTAGCTTAAGGAGTTGCCGTTTTCAGACCGAGTCCCCCTGAGTTTAAGCGCACATCAGAATAATCAGGTTGTCAGTTGTCGTTTTGTAGTTTAGAAATCCACAGAGAAAAGCGGGAAATAGAAATCAAACACACAATTATCACAAATGTACTATTAGCTTTGGAGAGAGAGAATGCTTGTCGGGTTTAGCGGCAAGTTGTCTGTGATTACAGGGTCTCAGTCTTAGGATGCTAATGTGGGTAGGAGGAGAATTTGAGTCCCGGAAGAGGTGTCACACTGTTTGCTACTACAGTGGGCTCCATCTAGCCCCCCATCCCCAAGTCCTGTTCATTGTTCTCTAATGGGAGGAGTCCCAGAGATTAGAGTGCTTGTTTCACATGATGTGTATGTGCAAACACTTGGGTATGTGCATCTGTACGTGTGTGTGTTGGTGAGCATGCATTTATGTATGATACATGTCAGTATTCACATGAGTGTGCATGTATGATTGTGTGTGTATGTCTGAGAGAGAGAACATGAATGATTGTATGTATGTAAGTATATATATGTATGTATGTTTGAGTGGTATCAGTGCTGCTGGTGATAGTTGTTTTGTATGCGCGGAGCTGGCTGGCTGGGTCTAGATTAAGGCAGCCGTGTCCATAAGGGTCATGTTGGGATCCTGGCTGGCAAAGAAGCGTACGTCTCGGTCCTTGTCCGCCTGCAGGGCCATCACAGTCTCCTCCAGCTCGTCTGAGTAGGCACTGCCTGGCTCTTTAAAGTACGCTGCAGAAAGAGCCAAGTAAAGTCAGCATTTATTTAAAGTGCATTTTACATGCGTCACAACCCTAGAAATAGAATGAATAGAACGTGTGCCCCCATTCAAATCAATGAGGCCATAATGAGTGGACCGGTGGGGAGTAATTATATTTCTATGGTCACAACACACTTTACATAATTAAAAAGGAATATAAGAAAGTAGGAAAATTGGGAAATATGGAGATTTAAAAAAAAAGGGGAACAATGAGGAAAAGAGGGAAAACATTACCAACAAAATGAAGGGAGCAAATAGTCCACAGAAGAGAGAGGGAAAACAATATTCTAAGTGGTATGCTCATTTGGATAATGGAAAATACTGCATCACACATTTTGGGAAGAGCCAAAACACCACTATGCCACGAGAGATACATTTGTTGCACTGGGAAAGACAACGTACTACAACTATAGAACACCAACTGTCATCAGTGTCCAATTTAGCCGTCTTTAGCTTATACCCAGGAGTTTGTCAAGCAATAGCTTGAACGTGTGCCATTGGTTTTTATATAACCAATGCTTTAAAATGTACAAGACATATTCCCTCTCGGGAGCAAATAAATATGTATTTTATTCTTGGGTGCATAGAGGGCCCAGTCTGCTCTGGGGTGAAGTTTTACATAGGTACAGATCTAGGATTAGCTCCCCATCCCC
Organism: Salmo trutta; assembly: GCF_901001165.1. Classification (NCBI taxonomy): domain Eukaryota; kingdom Metazoa; phylum Chordata; class Actinopteri; order Salmoniformes; family Salmonidae; genus Salmo; species Salmo trutta. The sequence goes on along the minus strand of NC_042970.1, from coordinate 54,359,311 downwards.
CAGTCCTAACTGAACCATTAGTTGGGAAAATGCTTAACTGACCACATATCAGCATCTAGGGGCAACTTCATCCTACACCTCCCAGTCTTTACCTTTCTCCATTACACTCTGACGCAGTGCTTTGGCCACCAGCACACGGACGTTGGCGACTGGGTCTGACGATAGGCTGAGTAGACTGGGGAGGAGGTGCTGGGCAAACTGGTCCATTGGCATACAGTCCTCTTCCACTATGGCCTGGGAAACACAGCGGAGAATGAGTTAATACAAACCAACTTAAATAGAGAGACAAGACAGATGACACATAGAGAGCAGGGTCATATTCATTAGGGAATGCTAAATAATTTGTTCTACTATTTTCCAATGGAAAACAATAGAGTTTCTTATTGGACTACTCTAGGTAAGGGCTCTCCAACCCTGTTTCTGGAGAGCTACCATCCTGTAGGTTCACACTCAATTCCTGATCTACCACATCTGATTATAATAATTAACTGGTTGATACGCTGAACCAGGTTAGTTACAACTGGGGTTGGAACAAAAACCTACAGGACGGTAGCTCTCCAGGGACAGGGTTGGACACCCCTGCTCTAGGTAGTCCCTCCCTGTTGCAGTCAGTTTATTTCCATTTGGTGCCTAATGAACATGACCCAGCAGTCAACAATGGCCATACAATCTTCACACCTGCATTCTTTAAGAATAGTGCTATGGCAAGCACTGCTGACGCAATTTCACAAAAAAATAAAATAATAATCTGAACGCAGCAGCACAGATTTTTTTTTTTAATGAAATGTATGAAATTGTATGAAATGTATGTATTCACTACTGTAAGTCGCTCTGGATAAGAGCGTCTGCTAAATGACTAAAATGTAAATGTAAAAATGTGTTTGTACAGATTTTCATATATTGACATTTCGTGAACAAAACATTGTCCTGACCTGGCAGATAAAGGCAAAGGCCTGGCGGCCCACCCACTTGGGACAGTGGCAGAAGCGGACGATGAGCTCGTTGATGAAGTTCAGGCCCAGGTCATGGGCTCCACATGCATACATCTTCTGTAAGATCTCCACCACCTAGAATGGACGAGACAAAGATGAGACAGAGGCTGCGTCCCAAATGGCACCTTATTCCCTATACAGTACACTACTTTTGACCAGAGCCTATTGGACCCTGGTCAAAAGTACTGCATTATAGACGGGTTGGTTGTTTAGCAACAAAACCGACGCGTGTGCAACTATGGGGCAAAACAGACAGGGTTGGCTTAGATTGTTGACAATATGTGAACTATATTTTGTCTATTGAAAACATAAATACATTTGCACAATGAGCACTTGTCTCTCGGATACATCATTAGTTATTGGTTAACTAGCCAGCGAATTTTGGCCATATTAGCATAAATATGACATCAGTCAAAATAACTCAAAACAAGGCATGGTATCAAGAACAAGATAAAACTAACTGAAACGAGCCACCTACGATTCCCCACATGGCAGCTTCTTCTCATTGTTGCTAGTTATCTGGCCATCCAGAATCGCAACAACACATGTCCGCTATCCCGTCTATAGGGAATACTAGTTTGCCATTTGGGACACAAGCAACGTTTTGGTGCTTTCCATTCTAAAGGCAGGCAGGCCACTGCATTAAGATGAGATAATAATTGTCTACTTCCACAGAAGTTTGCAACATCAGAAATATCCCAATTGACACAATACAGACATACTCACACCTCATATCATTCAGCACAATTACTACTTTAAGTTCAATCAAAAAAATAAACTGATCTTGATCATTCAACAGTTACAGTTTCAATAACACAAGTACAAACGGCATGCCTACCAGCTTGTAAGAGATCCACCGAACTTCCGACACTTTGTCTGAGCAGAGGGTCAGTGCTATTTGTCTGAGGTAGTCATACACATCGTAGTGGCTGTACAACTCTATGATCAGGATAAGCTGCCTGTGGACACACATGGAGAAATTCTGTTCAACACACACGGGCTCCAATGTATAGGGGTCATCCTAAAAAAAAAAAATCAGTTTTTCTGAGGTCTTCATTCCACAAAAGAGGCCCAACAATATTGCTATATGTTTTGGGGGCACCTGCCACCTTTTCCATTGACTGCTTTTGAGACAGCATGAACAGCGCCAGGTTACCTGTCTGTCTGTGCTATCATACCAACTCCTTGTCACTCATTCATTTATCATTAATCATGTTTGGCTTGACAATGTGCAATGGAGTGAGAAAGAGGACTATCAGATATGGGACCAGGCAGGCTCCATGGAGGGCTTTCTCCATTTTAAAAGTAGTCAGTTTTCTTACTTTTTTATGTTAGTGATTTACTGCCATACGCCGTGCTGCTAAGGAGTATAATTCATTGGTTGCGTACACAGATTTGCAGATGTTGTCACGGGTGCATCTAACTGCTTAGGTTTCTAACTCCAACAGCACAGTAATACAATATCAACACACACACAATCCAAACTAAAAAAACTATAAATCAGAGAGAGCAATGTCAGAGCCCGGAATATAAATAAATGGTGTGTATAGACAGTATGGACAGTATATGAATAGAAAAGGTGTGTACAGCAGTAGTTACAGTTGAAGTTGACAGTTTACATACACCTTAGCCAAATACATTTAATCTCAGTTTTTCACAATTCCTGACATTTAATCCTAGTAAAAATTCCCTGTTGTAGGTCAGTTAGGATCACCACTTTATGTTAAGAATGTGTAATGTCAGAATAATAGTAGACAGAATGATTTATTTCAGCTTTTATTTCTTTCATCACATTCCCAGTGGGTCAGAAGTTTACATATACTCAATTAGTATTTGGTAGCATTGCCTTTAAATTGCTTAACTTGGGTCAAAAGTTTTGGGTAGCCTTCCACAAGCTTCCCACAATAAGTTGGGTGAATTTTGGTCCATTCCTCCTGACAGAGCTGGTGTAACTGAGTCAGGTTTGTAGGCCTCCTTGCTCGCACCCGCTTTTTCAGTTCTGCCCACAAATGTTCTATGGAATTTGAGGTCAGTGCTTTGAGATGGCCACTCCAATACCTTGACTTTGTTGTCTTTAAGCCATTTTGCCACAACTTTGGAAGTATGCTTATGGTCATTTGTTCATTTGGAAGACCCATTTGCGACCAAGCTTTAACTTACTGACTGATGTCTTGAGATGTTGCTTCAATATATCCACATCATTTTCCTACCTCATGATGCCATCTATTTTGTGAAGTGCACCAGTCCCCCACAAAAGCACCCCCACAACATGATGCTGCCACCCGCGTGCTTCACGGTTGGGATGGTGTTCTTCGGCTTGCAAGCCTCCCCTTTTTCCTCCAAACATAACAATCGTCATTATGGCCAAACATTTTTTTTTTGTTTCATCAGACCAGAGGACATTTCTCCAAAAAGTACAATCTTTGTCCCCATGTGCAGTTGCAAACCGTAGTCTGGCTTTTTTATGGTGGTTTTGAAGCAGTGGCTTCTTCCTTGCCGAGCGGCCTTTCAGGTTATGTCGATATAGGACTCGTTTTACTGTGCTTACAGATACGTTTGTACCTGTTCCCTCCAGCATCTTCACAAGGTCCTTTGCCGTTGTTCTGGGATTGATTTGCACTTTTCGCACCAAAGTATGTTCATCTCTAGGAAACAGAACGTGTCTCCTTCCTGAGCGGTATGACGGCTGCGTGGTCCCATGGTGTTTATACTTGTGTACTATTGTTTGTACAGATGACCGTAGTACCTTCAGGTGTTTGGAAATTGCTCCCCAGGATGAACCAGACTTGTGGAGGTCTACAATTGTTTTTTCTGACGTTTTGGCTGATTTCTTTGGATTTTCCCATGATGTCAAGCAAAGAGACACTGAGTTTGAAGGTAGGCATTGAAATACATCCACAGGTACACCTCCAATTGACTCAAATGATGTCAATTAGCCTATCAGAAGCTTCTAAAGCCATGACATTTTCTGGAGTTTTCAGAGCTGTTTAAAGGCACAGTCAACTTAGTGTATGTAAACTTCTGACCCACTGGAATTGTGATACAGTGAATTATAAGTGAATTCATCTGTCTGTAAACAATTGTTGGAAAAATGACCTGTGTCATACACAAAGTAGATGTCCTAACCGACTTGCCAAAACTATAGTTTGTTAAAAATACATTTGTGGAGTGGTTGAAAAACAAGTTTTAATGACTCCAACCCAAGTGTATGTAAACTTCCGACTTCAAGTGTATATAGGATGAGCCATACAGTATATACATATAAAGTGGGTAAAACAGTATGTAAACATTGTTACAATGTCCAGTGTCCAATGCCTTCAGAAAGTATTCACACCCCTTGAGTTTTTCCACAATTTGTTGTGTTACAGCCTGAATTTAAAATGGATTAAATTTATATTTTTGGTCACTGTCCTACACACAATACCAAAGTGGATTTTTTATTTTTTTATTTTACCAGCTAAGTTGACTGAGAACATTCTCATTTACACAAACGACCTGGGGAATAGTTACATGAGAGAGGAGGGGGGATGAATGAGCCAATTGTAAGCTGGGGATGATTAGGTGTCCATGATGGTATGAAGGCCAGATTGGGAATTTAGCCAGAACACCGGTGTTAACACCCCTACTCTTACGATAAGTGCCAAGTGACCACAGAGAGTCAGGACACTAGTTTAAAATGGCACCCTACACAGGGCAATGTCTCTAATCACTGCCCTGGGATCTTTTTGTAGACCAGAGGAAAGGGTGCCTCCTACTGGCATTCCAACACCACTTCCAGCAGAATCTGGTCTCCCATCCAGGGATGGAACAGGACCAACCCTGCTTAGCTTCAGAAGCAAGCCAGCAGTGGGATGCAGGGTGGTATTGCTGCTGCATTTACAATGCATTTGGAAAGTATTCAAGACCCCTTGACTTTTTACAAAAAAATTTACATTACAGCCTTAGTCTAAAATTGATTTAACATTTTTTTTAAAATTACATCTACACACAATTCCCCATAATAACACAGCAAAAACAGGTTGAGAAATTTGTGCAAATTTATAAAAATAAAATATTACATTTACATAAGTATTCAGACCCTTTACTCAGTACTTTGTTGAAGCACCTCTGGCAGAGATTACAGCCTAGAGTCTTCTTGGTTATGACACTACAAGCTTGGCACACCTGTATTTGGGGAGTTTCTCCTGTTTTTCTCTGCAGATCCTCTCAAGCTCTGTCAGGTTGGATGGGGAGCGTCGCTGCACAGCTATTTTCAGGTCTCTCCAGAGATGTTAGATTGGGTTCAAGTCTGGGCTCTGGCTGGGCCAATCAAGGACATTCAGAGACTTGTCCCGAAGCTACTCCTGCTTTGTCTTGGGTGTGTGCTTAGGGTCGTTGTCCTGTTGGTGGCCTGATTGGTGGAGTGCTGCAGAGATGGTTGTCCTTCTGGAAGGTTCTCCCATCTCCACAGAGGAACTTTGGAGCTCTGCCAGGGTGACCATTGGGTTCTTGGTCACCTCCCTGACCAATGCCCTTCTCCTCTGAATGCTCAGTTTGGCCGGGCGGCCAGCTCTAGGAAGAGTCTTGGTGGATCCAAACTTCTTCCATTTAAGAATGATGGGAGGCCACTGTGTCCTTGGGGACCTTCAATGCTGCAGACATTTTTTGGTACTCTGCACCAGATATATGTGCCTCGACACAATCCTGTCTTGGTGGTCTGCGGACAATTCCTTCGACTCCATGGCTTGGTATTTGCTCTGACATACACTGTCAACTGTGGGACCTTATATAGACAGGTGTGTGCCTTTCCAAATAATGTCCAATAAATTGAATTTACCACAGGTGGACTCAAATCAAGTTGTAGAAACATCAAGGATGATCAATGGAAACATGATGCATCTGAGCTCCATTTTGAGTCTCATAGCAAAAGGTCTGAATACTGCGTCATTATGGAGTATTGTGTGTAGATTGATGAGGGGGAAAAAAATAATTGAATCCATTGAATCCATTTCAGAATAAGGCTGTAACATAACAAAATGTGGAAAAAGTGAAGGAGTCAATACTTTCCGAATGCACTGTATAGTTTAGATGCAGAGCGTTAACACCTTTAGTTGGCTCTCCCTATTTTGATTTCTCGAAAAACATTCCTTTATCTGATTTCCCTAATTTTCATTTTGCTCCAACTTTTTGGTTTGCTTCCTGTCTACGATTGGTGTGGGTTTTTTGTTTGATTGACACTTCTTGGGCAAATTCAGTGGGTGCTCATGGTGGTGTCTTTTAGGTTCCAGGTGTTGTTGCTAGTTAAGTGGACACCCCCATGACTGTCTTTCAGAACCCCTCCCAAAACCCCACCTGTTTCGTTTTGGTTGTTGTCAATGACTCAGTTCCCCCTTCAGTTTGAGCAACAATTTCTTTCTTGTTAGGGAAAGTGACACCCTTCACTGCGGCCCCGTCGATGTGGATGGAGGCATGCTCTCTCTGCTGTCTCCTGTTGTCCACTGTCAGCTTTTGTTGACATTGAGAGGTGAGGTTATTTACCTGGTACCACTCAGCTTGGGCACTAACCTCCTGTAGGCTCTTGTCATTGTTGGTGATCAGGCCTAACACTTGTGTTATCAGCAAGATTTGGAGCTTAGCCACACAGTCATGAGCGCACAGGGATTACCGAAGAGGGCTTAGCACACATCCCTGGGGGTCCCTTGTGTGGAAAATCAGCGTGGGGCAGAGATGTTGTTACTTACCCTCACCGCCTAGGGGAGACCCGTCAGGAAGTCTAGGACACAGTTGCACAGGGAGGAGTTTAGTCCCAGGGCCCTGAGCTTAGTGATGAGCTTGGGGGGCATCATGGTGTTGAAAGCCTAACTGTAGTCGATGAACAGCATTCTCACATAGGTATTTCTCTTAAATCAGGTGGGATAGGGCATTGTGCAGTGCAGTGGCTATTGCGTCATCCGCGGATCTGTTGGGGCAGTATGCAAATTGTAGTGGGTCGAGGGTGTTGGGTAAGGTGAAATGGTCCTTGATTAGCCTCTCAAAGCACTTCATGGTGACAGAAGTGAGTACTACGGGGCAATAGTCAATTAGTTCAGTTACCTTTGCTTGCTTGGGTACCAGAACAATGGTGGACATTTTGAAGCCAGTGGGGATGACAGACCGGGATAGGGAGAAGTTTAATATGTCCGTACACACTCCTGCCAGCTGGTCTGCGCATTCTCTGAGGATGCGGCTGGATGGAACTCTGTGATCCCTCCCTAAGCCATTGAAAGGCTTCCATTGAAAGGCTTCAAGATGTCCACCATTGTTCTGGTACCCAAGCAAGCAAAGGTAACTGAACTAAATGACTATTGCCCCTCCATAGTTTAGGGCCTAATGAATGCCATCAGAGACTTGTGGCAAGTGGGCCCTCTAGGGAGAAATATGGAGGACTCAATCCTAAATGAATGACAAAGATTGGCCCTGATCTAAATTAACGGGAGACTTACTCGGCCAGCTCGTATCTAAACCTCCAGTTGCGGCTGTTGTCTGTCACCATGAACTCCTGCAGCTGGTACAGGTACTCTCTCCTCTTCTCAGCATGGAGTAACTACCAGAGACAAGACAGAAGATACAGACAGCTGAAATACCACAGATCCAAGTTATCATGTCTCACCAAAGTGAGCAGTATTCATCGTTGCAAAACCCCTGGACAACACATTCTCTTTTATTAGTAACAAAAGGCACATGTATCAAAAGAAATGGAGGCAACCCGTTTAAGAGTGAAAAGACACAAATACAAACGTCTCTCCACCTCTAGACCAACCACATTGTTATTGTGAAAGACAATCTGTTCTGTGACAACCATATAAACCCAGTACACAGGTCAAGTCAGGCAGCATTCTACAAATGCCTCACATAATAGGTGACTATCATGCAGTGCATCAGATAGCCATCTAAATCTACACTGAACAAAAATATAAAACGCAACATGTAAATTGTAGGTCCCATGTTTCATGAGCTGAAATAAAATCTCTGAAATGTTCCATATGTACAAAAAGCTTATTTCTCTCAAATTACATGAACAAATTTGTTTGCATCCCTGTTAGTGAGCATTTCTCCTTTGCCAAGATAATCCATCCACTTGACAGGTGTGGTATATCAAGAAGATGATTAAACGGCATGATCATTACACAGGTGCACCTTCTGCTGGGTAAAACACCACTTTAAAATGTGCAGTTTTGTCACACAACACAATGCCACAGATGTATCAAGTTTTGAGGGAGCGTGAAATTGGCATGCTGGCCACAGGAATGTCAACCAGAACTGTTGCCAGAGAATTGAATGTTCATTTCTCTACCTCTAACATCGTTTTAGAGAATTTGGCAGTACGGCCAACTGGCGTGATGTGGGCGAGCAGTTTGCCGATGTCAATGTTGTGAACAGAGTGCCCCATGGTGGCGGTGGGGTTATGGTATGGGCAGCCATAAGCTACGGACAAAATAGCATTTTATCGATGCCGATTTAAATGCACAGAAATACAATGACGAGATCCTGCGGCCCATTGTCGTGCCATTCATCTGCCGCCATTACCTCATGTTTCAGGATGATAATGCATAGCCCCATGTCGCAAAGATCTGTACACAATAATGGAAGATGAAAATGTCCCAGTTCTTACATGGCCTGCATAGTAACTAGATATGTCACTCATTGAGCATGTTTTGGATGCTCTGGATCAATGTGTATGACAGCGTGTTCCAGTTCCAGCCAACATCCAGCAACTTCGCACAACCATTGAAGTGGAATGGGACAACATTACACAGGCCTGATCAACTCTATGTGAAGGAGATGTGTCGCGCTGCATGTGGAAAATGTGGTCACGCCTCTACTTTTTAATGGTGTCTGTGACTAACAGCTGCATATCTGTATTTCCAGTCATGTGAAATCCATAGTTTAGGGCCTAATGAATGTATTTCAATCGACTGATTTCCTTATATGCCAGCAGCATACCACCCTGCATCCCACTGCTGGCTTGCTTCTGAAGCTAAGCAGGGTTGGTCCTGGTCAGTCCCTAGATGGGAGACCAGATGCTGCTGGAAGTGGTGTTGGAGGGCCAGTAGGAGGCTCCCTTTCCTCTGGTCTAAAAAATATCCCATTGCCCTGTGTAGGGTGCCATCTTTCGGATGGGACGTTAAACGGGTGTCTTGACTCTCTGTGGTCACTAAAGATCCCATGGCACTAATTGTAAGAGTAGGGGTGTTAACCCTGGTGTCCTGGCTAAATTCCCAATCTGGTACTCATATGGTCACCTAATCATCCCCAGTTTACAATTGGCTCATTCATCACTCCTCTCCCCAGGTTGTTGCTGTAAATGAGAATGTGTTCTCTGTCAACTTACCTAGTAAAACAAACTAAAATACGAGCTGTACACTCAGTAAAATGTTTGAAATTGTTGTTTGTTCAGTATAAATCCAATCTAGATTAACCATGTGGCAGCTAAAAGTTCCAGTCTGTTTGTGCTATCATACCAACTCATTGTCAATGTTTGGCTTGACAATGAGGAATGGCGTTGGCAAGGACACAAACAGATCTAGGACCAGGCTAGTAAAACAGCACAGCAAGTGGACCAACATGTAGATAGATGATTTAGAGTCGCTTCACAGTTTGCTTGTTACATGTATGGTGGTCTCACCTTAAGGAAGTCATAGAGGTGTTTGAGCACGCCGATGCGCACCTCGTCCAGGTCCTTGAGAAAGCCGTTGAAGATGGGCACCAGGTCGGCCGCCGTAAGCTGGTCTCCCAGGATCACCGCCAGCTCGTGGATGGAGAACGCCAGCGTACGGCGCACCTTCCACTGTAGTGGTAATGAATATAAAGACAGAAGATTAGCTTGGCCCTACACCAAAACAAGCCTTTTCCACATGTCAGGGAGTTAAAACTCAGAGGAAATGGCTGATATGCCTCGGGCAACGACTACACAGGCTAACACAGCCACTCCCTACCTCAGCCAAGCTGCAATACCACTAATTGAATAATGAATCTAACAATCCACTATTCTTCACAAAAGTAACTGAAGTTAAGCTTTAAGTGAAAATGACAAGCTGTATTGATTTTGGTTGCAAACTAATAACTCCATATTACATCATTAGCGCGGTTACCAAGCAGTCACTGAACTTGTCATTTGCATAGCAACGTACATACTGTAGGATTTGCAACACAAATCTAACAGTTGTTTTCTGACGGGTATCAGTGCATCAATCTCTAATGATGAGATTATGTCAACACATGGCGTGTTGTTCACTTTCACACCTCACAGTCTGATAAAATTTTAAAAAGCTGTATTTATTTTTGTTGGAAACCAAGCAGTTACCATGGCGCCGGAGGAGACGGCTGCCGTTTTACGGACTCCTAACCAATTGTGCTATTGTGGGTGATTTTTCGCGTAATTTGTAACTTATTTTGTACATAATGTTTCAGCCACCGTCTCTTACGACCGAAAATAGCTTCTGGATATCAGGACAGCTATTACTCACCTCGTACTGGACTAAGATGTTTTCTTTAACCTCTTATGGCTAGGGGGCAGTATTTTCACGGCTGGATAAAAAACGTACCCGATTTAATCTGATTATTAGTCCTGCCCAGAAACTAGAATATGCATATAATTATTAGCTTTGGATAGAAAACACTCCAAAGTTTCTAAAACTGTTTGAATGGTGTCTGTGAGTATAACAGAACTCATTTGGCAGGCCAAAACGTGAGAAGATTCTGTACAGGAAGTACCCTGTCTGACCATTTCTTGCCCTTCTTTGTCATCTCTATTCATTACAAAGGATCTCTGCTGTTACGTGACACTTCCTACGGCTCCAATGGGCTCTCAGAGCCCGGGAAAAACCTGAATGACGTAATTCAAAGCCCTGGCTGAAACACACGAGCGCTTTTGCTAAGTGGTCTATCAGCAGACAAAAGGCTTAGGCGCGTGCACTGGCCGCCCCCGCCTTTCTGTTTTTCCCTCTTTTTACCGAAACGCAGATTCCCGGTCGGAATATTATCGCTTTGTTACGAGATAAATTGCATAAAAATTGATTTTAAACAGCGGTTGACATGCTTCGAAGTACGGTAATGGAATATTTATAATTTTTTTGTCACGAAATGCGCCATGCGCACGACCCTGATTTACCATTGGGATAGTGTCTAGAACGCACGAACAAAACGCCGCTGTTTGGATATAACGATGGATTATTTGGGACCAAACCAACATTTGTTATTGAAGTAGGAGGCTTGGGAGTGCATTCTGACGAAGAACAGGAAAGGTAAGACCATTTTTCTTATAGTAAATCTGATTTTGGTGAAGGCTAAACTTGCCGGGTGTCTAAATAGCTAGCCCGTGATGGCTGGGCTATGTACTTAGAATATTGCAAAATGTGCTTCATCCGAAAAGCTATTTTAAAATCGGACATATCGAGTGCATAGAGGAGTTCTGTATCTATAATTCTTAAAATAATTGTTATGCTTTTTGTGAACGTTTATCGTGAGTAATTTAGTAAATTGTTAGTAAATTCCCCGGAAGTTTGCGGGGGGTATGCTAGTTCTGAACGTCACATGCTAATGTAAAAAGCTGTTTTTTGATATAAATATGAACTTGATTGAACAAAACATGCATGTATTGTATAACATAATGTCCTAGGTGTGTCATCTGATGAAGATCATGAAAGGTTAGTGCTGCATTTAGCTGTCTTCTGGGTTTTTGTGACATTATATGCTAGCTTGAAAAATGGGTGTCTGATTATTTCTGGCTGGGTACTCTGCTGACATAATCTAATGTTTTGCTTTCGCTGTAAAGCCTTTTTGAAATCAGACAGTGTGGTTAGATTAATGAGAGTCTTGTCTTTAAATAGCTGTAAAATAGTCATATGTTTGAAAAATTGAAGTTTTCGGATTTTAGAGGAATTTGTATTTCGCGCCACGCCCATCATTGGATATTGGAGCAGATGTAAGAGGTTAACAACTCGGACGTGAAGGATTTACTTCAGACACCCGACAAGGTCCAAATCCCTGTCATTCGCATTAGAAAGAGACGGAGATATCGACGACATAGGTTGGGGTGCCTTGTAAGGATCCAACGACGAATGGGTAATCTGTTAGACAATGTACAATCAATGGATAACAAAATAGACGAGCGGGCAAGTTAGCTGGTCCTGCTGTTGGATGTACAGGTACGTGCTGACGTGTCATCACACATGCTACGTTTTCTATTGTGATTGTTCAATAACGACCTCTTTAAAAATAGAGCAGAATCCTATTTTCTCCGCCTCCTATTTTATATAATCCTATTTTTTTCATAGGCACGCGCACCATTGACTGCTCCGCCTCGATATAATAGCACCCCCGCATAGGATTCATTGAAAATGAATGGGCCACCCCGTCCACTGTGTCAGTGCCTTTAGAACCCACTGTCCTGGGTCATGTTCATTAGGGCACGCAACTGAAAACTTGTAAAAAAAAATAAAAAAAACACTTTGCAACGGAAAATGAGCGTTTCTTATTGAACAATAAATTGTACCCTTCTTGTTTCAGTCCGTTTTGGTGTTTAATGAACACAACCCAGGTCAGGGCCCCACCTGTATAGCCCAAAATAAAGATATGGGAGTGCCCCCAAAAAGCACACACCTGTACGTCAGTGGCGAGGGTCTCGTAGGTGTCCTTGAGGCAGTGCCAGTTCTGTTGGCCCAGGGTGAGGGCTACGCCGGGCAGGCTGAACGCACAGTGCTTGGCAATCTCTGTGTCCACCGTCTGGGCCCGTGCCGGGTCCGTCATGGAAAGGTACTGGTCCAGCAGCTGCTGGGGAATCACATTCTGGGGAAGAGGGTGGGGAGAGGGACAAGAGTAAGAGGAGTGGTTAAAACCTGTCACTATCATAGCCATGGCAACAGCAGCGGTCAGTAGAAAATGTTAGGAGGCTGGTTTGGTTTCCCGGACACAGACTAAAGCCCGATTCACATTTAACAGCCGAGACCATTTTATGCAGATTTAGAACAAAGTTTACGTGATCTGAACGGTGTAGTTTTAGAAGGTCTCATGTCGGCTGCTGGAGGAGTTTCCAAAATGCAACATGTCAAATCTTAGCTAAAGACTTGAGACGAGACAGTCCGTTTAGCCAATCAGAGAACAGTGTGCTAAAGTTAAGTGTTTAAGTCAAGCTGACAGCCAACTATCAATTTCTGAGGGGTTAGCTGCAGTGAGCTATCCTAGCTTTTTTTTTTTTTTTTTACAATTACACATACATAAAAATTTTGAAAAGCTATTTTTTGTTTCTAAACTCACCACACACCCCTTCTCTTTTCCACACTTTGTTGTGTTTGTTGTCATTTTGTCAACAATCGACATAAAATTAAAAAGATAACACTAATATATCTTGATTAGATAAGTATTCAACCAATTTTACATTTAAGTAAGTTTGGTGCAGTATTTTTCAAAAAAATTTTTTTATGAAAACGAGTCGTCTCTCGTTGAATGACATACTTTATTGAAGAACCCCTACTGTTGACCAATCACCGACGAAGGGGCGTAGGCTTTGGCTCCGAACTTCGGCTTGCCTCCAGAGAATGTTTTATGTGCCCAAACATCCCCCCCAAAAAACTAGCCAAAGTCAAAAACGAACAAAATGTTGTCATAATATATGCACGAACTCTACCGAACTGTTTCGGCTGGGAAACAGGCGGATGCCTTTAGTCTCTAAGAGCTTTGCACACCGGGATTGAAGCTCAGTCATGTAGGTTGTTGGCCATTGCTAGACAGCCATTTTCAAGTCTTGCCATAGATTTTCAAGCTGATTTAAGTCAACGCTGTAACTAAGCCACTTAGGAAAATTCAATGTCGTCTTGGGAAGCAACTCCAGTGTATATTGTTGTATAATTGGCCTTGTGTTTTAGGTTATTGTCCTGCTGAAAGGTGAATGTCTCCCAGTGTGTTGGAAAGCAGACTGAACAAGGTTTTCCTCTAGGATTTTTCCTGTGCTTAGCTCTATTCTGTTCTTTTTAACCTAAAAATCTCCCTAGTCCTTGCCAATGACAAGCATACTCACAACATGATGCAGCCACCACCATGATTGAAAATATGAAGAGTGGTACTCAGTGATGTGTTGTATTTTCCCCAAACATAACGCTTTGTATTCAGAACAAAAAGTTCATTTATTTTTCTTGTTGCAAACATGATGCATGTTTTGGAATATTTTTATTCTGTACAGGCTTCTTTTCATATTTTTGTTAGTATTGTGGAGTATTTGGTATTTTATTAGGATCCCCCAATATTGTAACTACAATATTGATCCATCCTCAGTTATTTCCCATCACAGTCGTTAAACTCTAGCTGTTTTAAAGTAGCTTTATGGTGTAATCCCTGAGCCGTGTCTTTCCTCTCCGGCAACTGAGTTAGGAAGGGGCCTGTATCCATAGTGACTGGGTGTTTTGATACACCATCCAATGTGTAAGAAATACAGTATCTGCACCATCCTTAACTTATTTGGGATAGGAGACGGTATTTTGACGTCCAGATGAAAAGCGTGCCCAAAGTAAACTGCCTGCTACTCAGGCCCAGAAGCTAGGATATGCATATAATTGGTAGATTTGGATAGAAAACACTCTAAAGTTTCTAAAACTGTTAAAAATGTCTGTGAGTATAACAGAACTGAAATGGCAGGTGAAACCCCGAGGACAAACCACCCCCCCCCCCCCCCCCAAAAAAATCATCGTACCACTGATTTCAATGGCTGGCACTTTTATAATAGGGCAAAATCGTTCCCAATTGCAGTTCTTAGGGCTTCCACTAGATGTCAACAGTCTTTAGAGTTTCAGGCTGGTTTTTGGAAAAATGAGCCAGAAATTGTAGTTTTTCTAGGTGGCTCCCATTTTGGCTGTAGTGTTTCCAAGCGCGTAAAAGAGAGCGCGTTCTTTGGTATTTTTCTCCGGTAAAGACAATAACGATTCTCCGTCTTAAATTGTATTGTTTATTTGCATATTAGGGTACCTAAGGTTTGATTATAAACGTTGATGGACTTGTTTGGATAGGTTTATTGGTAACGTTTGGGATTCATTTTGTATGCATTTAAGGAGGGAAACCGAGTGGATTATTGACTGAAGCGCTCCAGCTAAACTGAGTTTTTATGGATATAAAGAAGGACTTTATCGAACAAAAGGACCATTTGTAATGTAACTTGGGACCTTTTGGAGTGCCAACAGAAGAAGATCTTCAAAGGTAAGGCATATATTATATCGCTATTTCTGACTTTCGTGTCTGGTTTCGTGTCTGGTTGTCTGCTGGGCGCTGTCCTCAGATAATCGCATGGTTTGCTTTCGCCGTAAAGCCTTTTGGAAATCTGACATGGTGGTTGGATTAACAACATGTTAAGCTTTATTTTGATGTATTGCACTTGTGATTTCATGAAAGTTAAATATTTATAGTATTTGGCGCTCTGCAATTTCACCGGAAACGCTAGCGTCCCACTAATCTGCAAGAAGTTAAAGGGATATTCAATGTTTGCTTTTTATCCATCGACCAATAGGTGCCCTTCTTTGCGAACCATTGGAAAACCTCCTTGGTCTTTGTGGTTGAATCTGTGCTTGAAATTCCCTGCTCGACTGAGGGACCTTACAGATAATTGTATGTGTGGGGTGCAGAGATCGGGTAGTCATTTAAAAATCATGTTAATCCTTAAGAGTCTAAGCCGGGTTTGGGTTCTATTAAACTAGCATATGGAATTGTTTTAGGATGGTCATACCAAGGATCATTTAGGTATTTGATTTTGCATTTTAGGACCCCTTTAGGATTCAAAAAATTAAACATTGAATGTGGCCTTACTGCTATTAGCCCATAGAAATGCATTGAATAACAGATTCATACATGGAAAAACATTCATTCATGACTTGAGACATTCATTCAAAGAGATCACATTTATAGAACTTCTACATTTAAGACAGGAGAAACAAATTGATTCAGAAGATAAAACATTTTAGTTACCATAAATTCCGGACTATAAGCCGCAACTTTTTTCCCAAGCTTTGAACCTCGCGGCTTAAACAATGACGTGGTTAACCTCTCTAGGGTAAGTGGGACGAAATCGTCCCACCTACTCAACAGCCAGTGGAATCCCGTGGTGCGATTTTCAAATACCTTAGAAATGCTATTACTTCAATTTCTCAAACATATGACTATTTTACACCATTTTAAAGACAAGACTCTCGTTAATCTAACCACACTGTCCGATTTCAAAAAGGCTTTACAACGAAAGCAAAACATTAGATTATGCCAGCAGAGTACCCAGCCAGAAATAATCAGACACCCATTTTTCAAGCTAGCATATAATGTCACAAAAAACAAAACCGCAGCTAAATGCAGCACTAACCTTTGATGATCTTCATCAGATGACACTCATAGGACATTATGTTATACAATACATGCATGTTTTGTTCAATCAAGTTCATATTTATATCAAAAACCAGCTTTTTACATTAGCATGTGACGTTCAGAACTAGCATACCCACCGCAAACCTCCGGTGAATTTACTAAATTACTCACGATAAACGTTCACAAATAACATAACAATTATTTTAAAAATTATAGATACAGAACTCCTTCATGCAATTGCTATGTCCGATTTTAAAATAGCTTTTCGGCAAAAGCACATTTTGCAATATTCTGTGTAGATAGCCCGACCATCACGGCTAGCTATTTTGACACCCACCAAGTTTGGCCCTCACCAAACTCCGATTTACTATTAGAAAAATGTGATTACCTTTGCTGTTCTTCGTCAGAATGCACTCCCATGACTTCTACTTCAATAACAAATGTTGGTTTGGTCCCAAATAATCCATAGTTATGTTCAAATATCCTCTGTTTTGTTCGTGCGTTCAAGACACTATCCGAAGGGTGACGCGCCCGACGCGTTTCGTGACAAAAAAATTCTAAATATTCCATTACCGTACTTCGAAGCATGTCAACCGCTGTTTAAAATCAATTTTTATGCGATTTTTCTCGTAAAAAAGCGATAATATTCCGACCGGGAAACCCTGTTTTCGTTCAAAGACGACAAAAATAAAAACATGGTGTCGCCTCGTGCACGCGCCCCAGTCTCATTGTTCTCTGATCGACCACTATCCAAATGCGCTACTGTTTTTCAGGGTCTCCAAAAGGCATCATTCAGCGTTTTGCCGCCTTCTGAGAGCCTATGGGAGCCGTAGGAAGTGTCACGTTACAGCAGAGATCCTCAGTTTTCAATAAAGAGAGTGTAGAAGCCCAAGAAATGGTCAGAGAGGGCACTTCCTGTAAGGAATCTTCTCAGGTTTTTGCCTGCCATATGAGTTCTGTTATACTCACAGACACCATTCAAACAGTTTTAGAAACTTTAGGGTGTTTTCTATCCAAAGCCAATAATTATATGCATATTCTAGTTTCTGGGCAGTAGTAATAACCAGATTAAATCGGGTACGTTTTTTAGGAACGCACAAACAAAACGCCGCTATTTGGATATAACTATGGATTATTTGGGACCAAACCAACATTTGTTATTTAAGTAGAAGTCCTGGGAGTGCATTCTGACGAAGAACAGCAAAGGTGATCAAACTTTTCTAATAGTAAATCGGAGTTTGGTGAGTACCACACTTGGTGGGTGTCAAAATAGCTAGCCTGTGATGGCCGGGCTATCTACTCAGAAAATTGCAAAATGTGCTTTCACCGAAAAGCTATTTTAAAATCGGACATAGCGAGTGCATAAAGGAGTTCTGTATCTATAATTCTTAAAATAATTGTTATGTTTTTTGTGAACGTTTATCGTGAGTAATTTAGTAAATTCACCGGAAATGTTCGGTGGGTATGCTAGTCACATGCTAGTCACATGCTAATGTAAAAAGCTGGTTTTTGATATAAATATGAACTTGATTGAACAAAACATGCATGTATTGTATAACATAATGTCCTAGGATTGTCATCTGATGAAGATCATCAAAGGTTAGTGCTGCATTTAGCTGTGGTTTGGGTTTATGTGACATTATATGCTAGCTTGAAAAATGGGTGTGATTATTTCTGGCTGGGTACTCTGCTGAATGTTTTGCTTTCGTTGTAAAGCCTTTTTGAAATCGGACAGTGTGGTTAGATTAACGAGAGTCTTGTCTTTAAAATGGTGTAAAATAGTCATATGTTTGAGAAATTGAAGTAATAGCATTTCTAAGGTATTTGAATATCGCGCCACGGGATTACACTGGCTGTTGAGGTTAATGGAGTGAAAATAGAATGAATATAAAAAGTCACAACTCCACAATTGATCATTAGTTTTGGTCTCAAATAACCACAGTCTTTAGAGCGTTTAACTAAAATTAGCAATATTTGTTAAGAAAACACCAGGAATATATAAACCTAAACTTATGAACACTTAAAAAACAAGAGTCAGGGTTAGTGCTTTGTGTATATTATTGGTTATCCTGACCTGGATGCAATGTATTATAGTCTAAAAGGAAAAATATTACCACCGTCTCTTGCGCATGTCATTTCCCTTTCATAATGCATCCTTATTTGCAAAGCGATTATTATTATTATTATTAAAATTATTATTGATTAACCCTGCATTATAATTATATAAAAGCCCCTTAGATATTCTCACAGACCAGATTTGCCTTAACACAAATGCCCCTTAGATATGAATTTAGAATCCTCCAATCCTCTAAATTTAATTATTGGTGGAGAGTCACGTCATTGGCGGAGAATCAGGTGGAGAATGACGCGTTGAAGATGGCGAGGAACGAGATGGAGTCACAATCCATGCCAAGCACACCTGTGAGCTCTGGAACTCCACCTCCTGTTTGTGGACTCTGCAAACAACGTGTCCTTGATTAAAATACCAGTCTATTTGTGGAACAATCCTCCTGATTAACTCTTTAGTCATATCAGTTGACCTATTTGCTTATGGTTTTGCCTACGCCTAGTGACCCGTTTCAATTATATGAGCAAAAAAAGATAACATTTTCTTTGGAATGGCAAGCCAGACAAAATTACAAGGGACTATTGTTTCATCCCATGTTCAAGAATGGCCTTTTCCCCTTTATTCAGATTACAACTGCTCACTTTTGGTTATTTGAAAACATAATCTCCAAAATATCATTCTTTTTTTAAAACAAGGACTTGAAAATGAGATTGTGAACTCTGCAAACAACATTTTCACTCTGAGAATGGAAGGGGAAAGGGGAATACCAAGTCAGTTGTACAACTAAATTCATTCAACTGAAACGTGTCTTACGCATTTAACCTGTTTGGGATAGGGGGCAGTATTTTCACGGCCGGATGAAAAATATTATTAGTAGATTTGGATAGAAAACACTCTGACGTTTCTAAAACTGTTTGAATGGTGTATGTGAGTATAACAGAACTCATATGGCAGGCAAAAACCTGAGAAAATTCCAAGCAGGAAGTGGCCTGTCTGAGAATTTGTAGTTCTTCTTTTGATTCTCTATCGAAACTACAGTATCTGTGGGGTTACGTAGCACTTTCTAAGGCTTCCATTGGCTCTCTAAAGCCTTCAGAAAGCGGATTGAGACGTCTCCTGTCTCTGGGCAGAGTATAGTAGCTCAGTTTGTCAGTGGTCTGCCTGGTGACAAAGAGATTGGATATGCGCATTCACGTGAGCACGCTGTTTTTTCTTTTCCTCTTTGAATGAATACACTATTGTCCGGTTGGAATATTATCGCTATTTTACGAAAAAAATACCATAAAAATTTATTTTAAACAGCGTTTGACATGCTTCGAAATACGGTAATGGAACATTTTGAATTTTTTTGTCTCAAAATGCGCTCGCTTCCATTGGATAGTGACCTGAACGCACGAACAAAACGGAGGTATTTGGACATAACTATGGATTATTTGGAACAAAAACAACATTTATTGTGGAAGTAGCAGACCTGGGAGTGCATTCTGACGAAGATCAGCAAAGGTAATACCATTTTTCTAATAGTTATTCTGAGTTTTATATGCCCCGAACTTGGCGGGTGTCTGAATAGCTCACCGTGATGGCTGAGCTATGTACTCAGAATATTGCAAAATGTGCTTTCGCCGAAAAGCTATTTTAAAATCTGACATAGCGATTGTATAAAGGAGTTCTGTATCTATAATTCTTAAAATAATTGTTATGCTTTTTGTGAACGTTTATCGTGAGTAATTTAGTAAATTGTTAGTAAATTCCCCGGAAGTTTGCGGGGGGTATGCTAGTTCTGAACGTCACATGCTAATGTAAAAAGCTGTTTTTTGATATAAATATGAACTTGATTGAACAGACATGCATGTATTGTATAACATAATGTCCTAGGGTTGTCATCTGATGAAGATCATCAAAGGTTAGTGCTGCATTTAGCTGTCTTCTGGGTTTTTGTGACATATGCTAGCTTGAAAAATGGGTGTCTGATTATTTCTGGCTGGGTACTCTGCTGACATAATCTAATGTTTTGTTTTCGCTGTAAAGCCTTTTTGAAATCAGACAGTGTGGTTAGATTAACGAGAGTCTTGTCTTTAAATAGCTGTAAAATAGTCATATATTTGAAAAATGGAAGTTTTCGGATTTTAGAGGAATTTGTATTTCGCGCCACGCCCATCATTGGATATTGGAGCAGACGTTCCGCTAGCGGAACATCTAGATGTAAGTTAATTGATCTACCGTTTCTATCATAGGCCACTGTAATCGATGGGGGCTCAGGGGGGTACAATTCTGCTCATCTGATGAAGGTGCACATGGATCAGATTCAAACTTTGAAGACCGAGATTGAGTCATTGAAGGCAGACCAGCAGAAAGAGAAACATTCTCTGAGGGCAGAGATATGGGCGACAGCTGATGCATTGGTCCAGAGCCAGGACGTATTGGCGGAGAGTCACTCGTCATTGGCGGAGACAGAATACCAACTGGGATGGATCCTGAGGCAAATGTGGCAACCTCCGGGTGTTCATTATTAATACTCTGTCTCAGAAGTTTCTGTCCATGACTGATGCAACCCGAAAAAGCATTAAAGACAGAGTTAATGAGTACTTGAGGTCACAGAGAAAGTCTGGACATGGCCTGCTCTCCCTTATGTCAGGAATTAGGCACTATACCATGTTTACTATAGGCTATGTTTACTTGCCAGACTGCACAGTAGCTTAATTTTTTTCTCTCAAATTCAATAACATATTTCTACCACGGTGTGTTTTTGGCTGATGGCCAATATTAAATGCAGTCAAATGCATTTGTGAATTCAATCTATGTATTGTTTAATTATTTAAGGGTCTCTGTGCTGGAGTTCTTTTAAGAATAAAGTAGGCTAATGAAGGCAACAAATTGTTGCTTACTGAAACTACCAAAGTCATCCAATTGTTACAATAGGATTTGAAGCTATAGCCTACCCGCGTGTGGTCAACTATTTCAGCACCGTTTCACATTTTAAAACACTTTTTTTTATCGAATTCACTAAATAATATAAAACAGTGGTTATAGAGGGAGCAACCGGTCAGCATCTTAGGAGTAAATGTCAGTTGGCTTTTCATAGCCAAGCATTCAGCGGTCAAGACAGCAATTTCGTGTGTAAGTGCGTGTGAGAGCGAGAAAGGATCGAAACACACACAGTAACGCGTTTTAATGAGTTCCGAGAGTCGATAAAGTTATCCAACAATTTGTTTAATAGCCCAGCTACCGCAGGTGTCAAATTGTTGCTTACAAATTGTTGCTTACTGGAACACCCAAAGTCATCCAATTGTTATAATAGGATTTGAAGCAATAGCCTACCCGCGTGTGGTCAACTATTTAAGCACCGTTTCGTGCTGCTCTGAGACAAGCATGGGGACTGATAAATCAATGAGATTTTTATTTTCACTGAATCTCCGTTTGGGTATTGGTTAGCCTACAATTAGGGTGTGGAAATGTTAGGAATATTTTGCTCTTAGTAGCCTACTCCTGACCGGTCACATTGCACTGCGCGTGTGTGCAACGTTCGAGGGTTTCATTTTTCTTGGAATCGAAACACCATAATATTAATCAAATTAATTAAGCTACATTTCTTAAAATCAATCCCATATACTAGGTTCTTACAAAAAAAGGTTATAAATTCTCCAGTACAGCCAATATTAACCTGTTGGGGATAGGGGGCAGTATTTGCACGGCCGGATAAAAAACGTACCCGATTTAATCTGGTTACTACTCCTGCCCAGTAACTAGAATATGCATATAATTGTTGGATTTGGATAGAAAACACCCTAAAGTTTCTAAAACTGTTTGAATGGTGTCTGTGAGTATAACAGAATATTGCAGTCAAAACCCTGAGACAAATCCTGACAGGAAACTGAAATCTGATGTGTGGATATCACTTCAAACATTTGCCATTGAAACACATAGGGGCTTGTGAATCATTTAGCACTTCCTATGGCTTCCACTAGATGTCCCCAGTCTTTACAAAGTGGTTTGAGTCTTCTATGGTAGTAACTGAGCCAAAGAGAGACTGTTGATATTGGTCACAGCGGATGGGCCATTACCATTGTGACGTCGGCGCCCATGGGTACTCTCCCTTTTCGAAACGTTTTGAAAAACAATGCAACCGTCCCAATGGAATATTATTGAAGCCCTGGTTGAAAAAGCCCCTAAAGATTTATGTTATACAACGTTTGAACGAACTTAAATATATATTTTTTTGCTCATTCCTGACGACAAGTCAGACGCACACGGTACATTTTCACTAGCCTTCGGAGCGCGCTAACACTATTGGGACATAAATTATTAACTTTTTTGAACAAAACTACATTTGTTATGGACCTGGGATTCCTAGAAGTGCCTTCTGATAAAGATAATCAAAAGGTAAGGGATTATTTACAATAGTATTTTTGATGGTTGATCGTTCCAAGATGGCTCCAACATTTATAGCCTAGACTTTTTTTCTGGGCATACCACGTCGTTTATTGCAAAGTGTGATTTCCCAGTAAAGTTCTTTTTAAATCTGGCAAAGCGATGGCATTCAAGACATGTTAATCTATAAGTCTTTGAATGACAATATTACATTTTAACAATGTTTTCGAATAGTAATTTTGTAAATTGTAGCGCTATTTCACCTGAAGCATTTGAGGGAAAAGATTTTCTGAACGTCATGCGCCGATGTAAAATGCTGTTTTTATATATAAATATGAACTTTATCGAACAAAAAATGCATGTGTTGTGTAACATGATGTCCTAGGAGTGTCATCTGATGAAGGTTGTCAAAGGTTAGTGCTGCATTTAGCTGTGTTTTGGGTATTTGTGATGCATGCTAGTTGCTTTGAAAATGGCTGTGTGATTATTTCTGGCTGGGTACTCTGCTGACATAATCTAATGTTTTGCTTTTGCTGTAAAGCCTTTTTGAAATCAGACGTGGTTCGATTCAGGAGAGGTGTATCTATAAAACGCTGTAAAATAGTCATATGTTTGAGAAATTGAAGTTATAGCATTTATGAGGTTTTGCATTTAGCGCGACGCGATTCCACTGGCTGTTGATTAGGGTGGGACGCAAGCGTCCCACTGGCCCAGACAGGTTAAAAACTGTCAAATGATTCTCAAAGATGCCCTCTGCTGGTCAAACTAGCACTAGCATTAATGGCAATAATGGCTGACACTTAAATAACGCGCCATAGAATTCTGCGGCAGCCTTCAAGGTGTGCTGCAGTATGCCTCAACTTTTAAAGGAAGAACCACTGTATGCTGAGCACTTCTTGGCTGATTTTCCTTCATTCTGCGGTCCAACACATCATCATCAAACCATCTCAATTGGATTGAGGTCAGATGATTGTGGAGGCCAGGTCATCTGATGCAGCACTCCATCATTCTCCTTGGTCAAATAGCCCTTACACATCCTGGAGGTGTGTTGGGTCATAGCCTGTTGAAAAACAAATGATAGTACCACTAAGTGCTAAAAAAAAGTCCCACAAAAAAATCTGTCTTTCTGCCCATGAACAAGGCAGTTAACCCACTGTTCCCTGGTAGGCCATCATTGTAAATAAGAATTTGTTCTTAACGGACTTGCCTAGTTAAATAAAGGTTAAATAAAATTAAAATGTGAAAACCAGATGGGATGGCGTATCGCTGCAGAATGCTGTGGTAGCCATGCTGGTTAAGTGTGCCTTGAATTCTAAATAAATCACAGACAGTGTCACCAGCAAAGCACCCCCACACCTCCTCCTCCATGCTTCACGGTGGGAACCACACATGCAGAGATCATCCGTTCATCTACTCTGCGTCTCACAAAGACACGGCAGTTGGAACCAAAAATCTAAAATTTGGACTAATCAGACCAAAGGACAGATTTCCACCGGTCTAATGTCCATTGCTCGTGTTTCTTGGCCCAAGCAAGTCTCTTCTTATTATTGGTGTCCTTTAGTAATGGTTTCTTTTCAGCAACTCGATCATGAAGGCCTGATTCACGCAGTCTCCTCTGAACAGTTGATGTTGAGATGTATCTGTTACTGTGAAACATCTTTTCCATAACCCAAAATATTTTATTGTTATCTGTTTGAAGCTGGTGTACAAAACTGAATTCAAAAACAAAACTTTAAAATGAATAGCATAGAAATAGTGCTCATAGAACACATCTACCGCTTCTTAGACTTGCTTTCAATGAGAATGACAGATCTATAACTAACATTTCTAAGTGCATTTTGTCGGGGCGCCAAAAAAGTTACATATGGCAGTTAACTCAAAGTTTTTAATTAAGCGTTGTTTTGTGTATCAATTCATAAACAATGTGCCATGGAATCGGAAAATTTAAAAGCTCTTCCCAGCTATTTTGCAACCTGTATGGCACAACTGTCAACATTTTGGTTTCTATTGATGAAAAAACAACAAGTTTGGTCTTTAATATAGGGCAGACCTACTTTCTCCCCTTTTCACTTGCCTCCTCCATTTCTGTGGTAATGCTGCAATTAGTTGGTTATAACTTTGGATCGATCAAACATTCCCATATGTTTGATAGCTATTCACAATAACAGTCAAGATAATCACAATTTTTTCAAAATGTTTCCATATGGTTTCTTCATAAATCAGTATATTTGAGATTATAATATTTCATCTGACCATTTTATTGGTATACTACGCGGTAATGTAAAAGTTGTGTATTTTAACAACCCAATACGTAATATGGTACACTTAACAAAATTAGGTTTTAGTCCAGAAAGGCTATAGAAATGATCTAGGTTGCCAAATGAGTTTGTGCAAGGATCCAGAATGCAGATTTAAGAAAAACTAGAGTCATTGACACTTTTTAAGCCCTGGATTTCTAACCACTTGATATTATTATTATTATTGCTGGATCTTATTTTAATAGCCAACATTTCGATGGCCATTACAAACATATATGGAGACAGTGGACAACCGTTGAATACCTTCTGAGAAGTAACCATTATTTACATCTGAGGTTCCTATACATAACTTACACCAAAATTTAAATAGTCCAGGCATTTATATATAAATTCTTGTCATACTTTATCAAAGGCCTTTTCAAAATCTGCTATGAAGACCATTCCTGGTTTCTTCAACGTTACATTGTTTTCTATTGTTTCAAGTAATTGTCTTATATTATCTCCAATGTATTGTCCATGTAAAAAACCTGTTTGATCTGGATGAATAATATCCGACAAAAACTAATTATTTGTGCTTTGCATTTGCCATCACAATATTGAAGAGTAGGGGGTCTTTTTATTTGCTATCCTAGCTTGATGATCCTCTCTTCAGCTCCTCTAGACACTGGGGTTGTGAGCAGGAGGCTGGTGATGTGTTTTCTAGTGAGCCAGAAAGTGGCTGCATGTAATTCATGAAACCTGTTTGTTAAACACCTTGCTAAAAGTAGCTAGCAACTTTTAAAGAACCTGCATAAATATATACATTGTGCTTCCACGTGACAGTGGAACCAGGCTCAAACATTTTAAAACTTTGGTCTCGCATCATCTCTCCTTATGTCAGCTGTTTGATCTGCACTGGGCATAAGCTTCTCCATTGAGCATGCATTTTAGTCCAAGCTAAATCTGGTATCAGAAAACCGGCCCTAGATCTTGTCAATCGCAATTCATTGGACATTGGATCGCTTTAACTATTCTCAGACAAAATGTATGGCAGCTTAAAGGTAGTTGTACCCCAGACTTGACTGAATCATAAATGTTAATAAATGTCCCCTCGATGTATGTAAAGTAGAAAGGCTTAGAAAGTCAGTGTTTGGCAGAACTGACTGACTGACCTGGACCATGGACTTCTCCTCCTCACACACCTGGTTGGGAGCTGAGTCCTCCTTTCCCTCTTCCTCCACACTCTCGATCAGCTCCGACTCCTATCCAAAACAGGGAGGATACACAGTTAGACATATCAGCTAGCACACATACAAACATACCAGTCATCTAGGACACAAACCTCAAAGTCAGCTAGCACACACAGACATATAGACAATTAGCAGATTGTCCATATATGGAGATACAGTGCCTTCTGAAAGTAGTCGCACACCTCGACTTATTCCAATTTGTTGTGTTACAGCCTGAATTTAAAAAGAGAATTGTGTCACTGGCCTAAACATAATACCCCATAATGTCAAAGTGGAAGACATTTTTCAAATTAATTAAAAAGTGAAATGTCTTGAGTCAGTAAGTATTAAATCCCTTTGCTATGGCAAGCCTAAATAAGTTAAGGAGTAAAAATGTGCTTAACAAGTCACATAATAAGTTGCATGGAGTCACTGTATGCAATAGGGTTTAACCTCTTGGCGTTCCCCTAGGATAGGGGCGCTACAGCGATTTTTGAAAAGAAATCGTGCCCATTTTAAACGGCCTCCTGCTCAAACTCAGAAGCTAGGATATGCATTTAATTAATACTTGTGGATAGAAAACACCCTAAAGTTTCTAAAACTGTTTGAATGGTGTCTGTGAGTATAACAGAACTCATATGGCAGTCAAAACCCCGAGACAGATCGAAACAGGAAGTGGAATTCTGAATTGCGAACTCAACTTCATCACATTGCCTATTAATCACATCGTGAGCTATGGTTCATTGAGCACTAGATGTCCCCAGTCTTTACAAAGTGATTTGAGTCTCCTACTGTGAAAACTGACACAATGACACGCTGTGGAACGTGGTCACACGGAGAGGGCCATCACCATTATGACGCCGGCGCCCCTGGTTACCCTCCCCTTTCG
This sequence comes from Salmo trutta, assembly GCF_901001165.1. Taxonomy (NCBI): domain Eukaryota; kingdom Metazoa; phylum Chordata; class Actinopteri; order Salmoniformes; family Salmonidae; genus Salmo; species Salmo trutta. The sequence goes on along the minus strand of NC_042970.1, from coordinate 54,332,177 downwards.
AAACGTTTTGAAACACAATTCAATCGTCCCCCTCGAATCTTATTGGAGCTCTCGTTGAAAAAGGCCCTACAGATTTATGTTATACAACGTTTGACATGTTTGAACGAACCTAAATAAGAAAAAAATGCATTTTGTTGAAAGAGTAGCCCTGCGCACGTCGGAACTTTTGGTTCAGCCTTCAGAATGCGCTAACAACAACAAGCTAATGGAACATAAAGGAACTTTTTCGAACAAAAATACATTTGTTGTGGACCTGGGATTCCTGGAAGTGCCTAAGGATGAAGATAATCAAAGGTAAGGGATTATTGACAATAGTATACAAGACTAGATTTGATATGCGATTGTTCCAAGATGGCTAGCCTATTGCTATTGCTAGCCTATTGTTCTGAGTATCGCATCCCCTTTTATCGCAAAGTGTGATTACCCAGTAAAGTTATTTTTAAATCTGGCATTACAGGTGCTTTCAAGAGATATTCATCTACACATCTTAGAATGACAATATTACATTTTAAAAATGTTTTCGAATAGTAATTTAGTAAATTGTAGCACTGTTTCACCGGATGCATTTGAGGGAAATTAGTTAGTCAACGTTACGTGCCGATGTAAAATGCTGTTTTTATATATAAATATGAACTTTATCGAACAAAAGAATGCATGCATTGTGTAACATGATGTCCTACGTGTGTCATCTGATGAAGTTTGTAAAAGGTTAGTGCTGCATTTAGCTGTTTTTTGGTTATTTGTGATGCATGTGGTTGGTCGGAAAATGGCTATGTGGCTACTTTTACGATATACTCCTCTAACATAATCTAATGTTTTGCTTTTGCTGTAAAGCCTTTTTGAAATCGAACAACGTGGTTCGATTCAGGAGAGGTGTATCTATAAAACAATATAATTTGAAAAAAAAATTGAAAAAAAATATGTATTAAATTTTGTTATGCTAATGGCGATAGGATTTTTCGCTGGATGTCGAGGCCGCACAGGGGTTAACATTCATTCTGAATGACGACCTTCTCTCTATACCCCAATCGAGCAGTGAACTTCAAACACTGATTCAACTACAATGACCAGGGATGTTTCACAACGCCTCGCAAAGAAGTGCACCTAATGGTAGATGGGTCAACAACAAAAAAGTCGACATTAAAAATATCTTTGAGCATGGTGAAGTTATTAATTACACTTTGGATGGTGTCTGGGGTAGGGGGCAGTATTTTGACATCCAGATGAAAAGTATGCCCAAAGTAAACTGCCTGTTACTCAGGCCCAGAAGCTAGGATATGCATATAACTGGTAGATTTGGATACAAAACACTCTAAAGTTTCTAAAACTGTTAAAATAATGTCTGTGAGTATAACAGAACTGATATGGCAGGCAAAACCCCAAGGACAAACCACCTCAAAAAAAGAAAATTCAGCTTACCACTTTTTTCAATGGCTATTACTTTAATTATAAGGCCAAGTCCTCCCAGATTGCAGTTCCTATGGCTTCCACTAGATGTCAACAGTCTTTAGAAAGAGTATCAGGCTGGTTTTTGGAAAAATGACCCAGAAATTGTAGTTTTTCTAGGTGGCTCCCATTTTGGCTGTAGTGTTTCCAAGTGCGTGGAAGAAAGCGCGCTCTTTGGTATTTTTCTCAGGTAAAGACAATAACAATTCTGTCTTAAATTTGATCATTTATTTGCGTATTAGGATACCTAAGGTTTGATTATAAACATTGTATGACTTGTTTGGAAAAGTTTATTTGTAACGTTTGGGATTCATTTTGTATGCATTTTGATGGAGGGAAAATGGGTAGATTATTGACTGAAGCGCGCCAGCTAAACTGAGTTTTTATGGATATAAAGAAGGACATTATTGAACAAAAGGGCCATTTGTGATGTAACTGGGACCTTTTGGAGTGCCAACAGAAGAAGATCATCAAAAGGTAAGGCATTTTTTATATCGCTATTTCTGACTTTTGTGTCGCACCTGCCTGGTTGAAATAAGATTTTCATGTGTTTGTATGCGGGGCGCTGTCACCTTTCAGCAGGACAAAAACCTAAACACAAGGCCGCAAATACACTGGACTTGCTTACCAAGACGACATTGAATGTTCCTGAGTGTTTTGACTTATATCAGCTTGAAAATCTATGGAAAGACTTGATCAACAACCAACTTGACAGAGCTTGAGGAATTCTAAAAATAAAGTGAAAATATTGTACAATCCAGGTGTGGAAAGCTCGTAGAGACTTACCCAGAAAGACTTACAGCTGTAATTGCTGCCAAAGGTGCTTTAACATGAATTGACACAGGGGGTTGAATACTTCAAATCAAATCAAAGTGTATTAGTCACGTGCGCCAAATACAACAGGTGTAGACCTTACAGTGAATGTGCACCAGCTGTTGTTTATAAATATGCGCATAACGCCCCCCCTCGTCTTACCGGAGTGTGCTGTTCTATCTAGCCAGTGCAGCGTATATCCTGCAAGCTGAATATCCATGTCATCATTCAGTCACGATTCCGTGACACATTAAAAGTTACAGTTTTTGATGTCCTGTTCGGAGGATATTCGTAATCGTACCTCGTCTAATTTATTGTCCAATGATTGTACTTTGGCGAGTAATATTGACGGTAACGTCAGATTTCCCACTCGCCTTCTGCGGATCCATACGAGGCACCCCACTCTGTGTCCTCTGTACCTGCGTCTATTTCTCTTGCCAATAACGGAATGTTGGCCTTGTCGGGTGTTCGCAGCATATCCTGTGCGTCCTGCATGTTGAAGAAAAAAAATCTGTGTCTAATCCAAGGTGAGTGACTGTCCTAATATCCAGAAGCTATTTTCTGCCGTAAGATACGGTGGCAGAAACATTATGTACAAAATAAATTACAAATAACGCAAAAAAAAATATAGCAGCACAATTAGTTAGGCGCCCGTAAAACTGCTGCCATTTCTTCCGGCACCAATACTTGTGGTAAATTACCTGTGGTAAATTCAATTGATTGTACATGATTTGAAAAGGCACACACCTGTCTATGTAAGGTAGAAGGAATTGTCCTTAGAGCTCCAAGACAGGTTTGTGTCAAGGCACAGATCTAGGGAAGGGTACTAAAAATATCTGCAGGATTGAATGGCCTCCATCATTCTTAAAATGGAAGAACCACCAAGACTCTCCCTAGAGCTGGCCGCCCAGCCAAACTGCGCAATAGGGGGCGACGGGCCTTCGTCAGGGAGGTGACCAAGAACCTGATGGTCAGGGAGGTGACCAAGAACCCGAGAACCCGAGGTGACCAAGAACAGAGTTCCTCTGTTGAGATGGGAGAACCTTACAGAAGGACAACCATCTCTGCAACACTCCACCAATCAGGCCTTTATGGTTAAAGGCACATGACAGCCTGCTTGGAGTTATCCAAAAGCCACCTTAAGGACTCTCAGACCATGAGAAACAAGATGTTCTGGTCTGATGAAACCAAGATTGGAACTCTTTGGCCTGAATGCCAAGTGTCATGTCTGGAGGAAACCTGGCACCATCCCTACGGTGAAGTATGGTGGTGGCAGCATTATGTTGTGGGGACGTTTTTTCAGTGGCAGGGACTGGGAGACTAGTCAGGATCAATAAAAAGATGAAAAGAGCAAAGTACAGACAGATCCTTGATGAAAACCTGCTCCAGAGTGCTCAGGACCTCCGACTGAGGGCAAAGTCTCACCTTCCAACAGGACATCGACCCTAAGCACACAGCCAAGACAACGCATGAGTGGCTTCAGGACAAGTCTCTGAATGTCCTTCAGTGACCCAGCCAAAGCCCGGACTTGAACCTGATCGATCATCTCTGGAGAGACCTGAGAATAGCTGTGCAGTGAAGCGCCCCAGCCAACCTGACTGAGCTTGAGAGGATCTGCAGAAAAGACTGCGAGAAACTCCCAAAATACAGGTGTGCCAAGCTTGTAGCGTCATACCCAAGAAGACTCGAGGCTGTAATCGCTGCCAAAAGTGCATCAACAAAGCAACGAGTAAAGGGTCTGAATTCTTATGTAAATGTGATTTCCATTTTTAATACATTTACAAACATTTCTAAAATCTGTTTTTGCTTGGTCATTATGGGGTATTGTGTGTAGATTGAGGGAAAACATGTTTTTAAATTCATTTTAGAATAAGGCTGTAACGTAACAAAATGCGGAAAAAGTAAAGGGGTCAATTCTTTCCGAATGCACTGTATGTAATCAAGATATATTTCCTTTTTCATATACACTACCGTTTAAAAGTTTGGGGTCACTAAGAAATGTCCTTGTTTTTGAAAGAAAAGCAACTTTTTGTCCATTAAAATAACATCAAATTGATCAGAAATACAGTGTAGACATTGTTAATGTTGTAAATGACTATTGTAGCTGGAAACGACAGATGTTTTATGCAATATCGACATAGGCGTACAGAGGCCCATTATTAGCAACTATAACTCCTGTGTTCCAATGGCACGTTGTGTTAGCTAATCCAAGTTTATAATTTTAAAAGGCTAATAGATCATTAGAAAACCCTTTTGCAATTATGTTAGCACAGCTGAAAACTGTTGTGTGATTAAAGAAGCAATAAAACTGGCCTTCTTTAGACTAGTTGAGTATCTGGAGCGCAGCATTTGTGGGTTCGACTACAGGCTCAAAAATAGCCAGAAACAAAGACTTTCTTCTGAAACTCGTCAGTCTATTCTTGTTCTGAGAAATTAAGGCTATTCCATGCGAGAAATTGCCAAGAAACTCGTACAACACTGTGCATTACTCCCTTCACAGAACAGCGCAAACTGTCTCTAACCAGATTCGAAAGGAGTGGGAGGCCCCCGGTGCACAACTGAGCAAGAGGACAAGTACATTAGAGTGTTTAGTTTGAGAAACAGACACCTCACAAGTCCTCAACTGGCAGATTCATTAAATAGTACCCGCATAAAAACAGTCTCAACGTCAACAGTAAAGATGTGACTCCGAGATTTTGGCCTTCTAGGCAGAGTTGCAAAGAAAAAGCCATATCTCAGACATATCTCTGCCAATAAAAATAAAAGATGAATGATCAATTTGATGTTATTTTAATGCTTTAATTGCTTTTCTTTAAAAAACAAGGACATTTCTAAGTGACCCCAAACTTATATATATATTTTTTTACAAAATGTTAGAATCTTTATTCCACTTTGATAGAGTATTTTGTGTAGATCATTGACAAAAAATGACAATACATTTTAACCCCACCTTGTAAGAACAAAATATGTCAAGGGGTGACAACAGTTTCTGAAGCCACTGTACATCATTTTTAAATGAAAGAAGGTGTAGGAAGAGTCTTGGTGGTTTCAAACTTCTTCCATTTAAGAATGATGGAGGCCACTGTGTTCTTGGCAAACTTCAGTGCTGCAGACATTTTTTGGCAGCCTTCTCCAGATCTGTGCCTAGACACAGTCCTGTCTTGGAGCTTTACGGACAATTCCTTCGACCTTGGTTTTTGCTCTGACATGCACTGTCAACTGTGAGACCTTATATAGACAGGTGTGTGCCTTTCCAAATCATGTCCAATCAATTGAATTTACTATAGGTGGACTCCTCCAATCAAACTCTACAAACCTCTCAAGGATGATCGATGGAAACAGGATGCACCTGAGATCAATTTCGAGACTCATCGCAAAGGGTCTGAATACTCATGTAAATAAGGTATCAGTTTGTTTTTAATAAATATGCAAACATTTTGAAAAAAACTTTTTGCTTTGTTATTATGGGGTATTGTGTGTAGATAGATGAGGATTTTTATTTATTTAATCAAGTTTAGAATAAGGCTGTAACGTAACAAAATGTGGAAAAAGTCAAGTGGTCTGAATACTTTCCGAAAGGCACTGTATGTACATACCTACCTCAATTATCTCGTACCCCTGCACATAGGTACTGGTACCACTTGCATATGGCCAAGTTATCGTTACTCAATGTGTATCTATGATGTGTTTTACTTTTCTCTCTTACTACTTCTCTATTTTCTCTCGCTCTGCATAGTTAGGAAGGTCCCGTAAGCATTTCACTGTTAGTCCACACCTGTTGTTTACGAAGCATGTGACAAATAACATTTGATTTGACAACCAATGTAATTTGCTGGGTAATAATTATCAAATGGGCTGTAGAAAATTGTGTTTTACCAGTGGAGCTGTGTAGGCTACCGTAGTGGACACAACTCACATCTTGCTGATTGCACATCTAACTGGGTCATACTCACAAAACTGTCAAAGAAATTAAATAATCTAAAGTGTAATTTTTCACAAAATGGCATCTTGAATCACTGAGATTGGGAGCTGAGTTTACCTATTCCATATTATATTTTTGATCAGATATTATGCATTTTACCAACATCTCCCAAAAAGTATCATTACCATAACAGTCCAAAAAAGTTAAATATTTCTAATATGTTTATTTTTTACATCGCTCCCCTAATGAAAAGGCCTGAGTTAAACATAACACAGATTTTTTTTCTTTTTTTCTAACAGAATTATACAATTATAATAAAATATAATCTGACTTTATCAGTTTGAGCTTTTTTTAAAAGGCGGTGTTTGAGAATAAGAACATAATTCTGAAGGCATTTAACCATATAAATTAACTTAACGTGTGCTCATCTAAGGAGTATGGGTGGGTAAATAAAACTATAGACAGTAATTAAAAAGCCAAACTGGTTCCTACATCAATACCGGTATATAGTAAAATAAAGTATACTGCTCAGCCCTAGAAAAATTCAGATAAAAAGTATGGGGACAAAAACATAAACTGCCCCCCCCCCAATCTGATAGTGGTAGACGCACACACGCGCGCACGGTCAGCTCCATCAGTATCAGATATTATTTAGAATGGAAAATGAATGTGTTCATTCAACATTTGTTAGTGCATTGCATCGATTCATTCCACTAATCAAATCCCTTCAAGCTAAAAGTATTGTCTCAAAGCCCATGTATCTAGATGTGTATTGAATCATGCTTGTAAGGAGAGCTGCACATTCCTACTCACCACACTGCTGTGGTCCGAGTCGTCCCGTACTAGGACAAGCGAGTCGGGGGATGATTCCGGAGACACCTGAGGCTCTGCTTCAGTCTTAGCCTCGGTCTCTTTCAGTTCCTCTATGGGTGCCGAATCTGTGGTCTGCTGGCGAGGCTCGTTAGGTGTCTGTTCCTCCTCTGCGGTCCCTCCTTTCTGGGAGAATTCCTCATCTGGTTCCCCATTCCCATCCTCTGGAGGCTGGCACTCTGACTGACCCTCTGTATCCTCAGACTGTCTCTCCTGCTGGGCAGCCTTCAGGGCGGCCGAGAGCACCTGCACTTGGGCTGGGAGACACATACGGAAAGACAGACAAAGACACAAATTCATGGTCTGGAATACACAGGTCAAATGTACACACTATTAAAAGTGGAACTGACAGCTACTTTGCAGATAGAGGACAAACAGACAATCATAATATTAGGCAAAACCATAAAATTCCCAGTTTATGCTACAAAACCAACTTCATAAGAGGTAATTAAATAGGTTATATTTGACAAAAATTTCAAATGAGGTAAAATAATGCATTGTTGGCAGAATAGATGGATGCAGTTCAACGCATGATTAATATAGTTAATTCGCCAATACTTTTCTTGGTTGTCCAACAAATATTGCTATCAGGTTGTAAATCACAGCTGGCCTAGTCCATTTTTTGCTGCCTCCAGCCCTTCGGGATGCACTGTTTTAGTTTCAATGGCTCAATGTTTTGCACAAAAACGGAGAAATGTAACTAAGGCTGGAAATGTCAATACAATCAAACTAGCAAGGGGATTAACCACAAGTTAATCATATGGCAAATAGGCTAGTTTAATCAATTTATGTATCTATTTATTTAGCAAGCTAGAAACACAGAGCCTAACGTTAGCTAGCTAAGCTAGTGAGTGGTCGACTTTATCCCCCATATTGTTTTTCGGTGGCTAAAGCTAGAGATGCAAGTGTTATTTGGTTAGCTGGTGTGACAACCCTCCCACTCTGTCAGTCAAATTCTCTCTTTGCTCTTGTTTTCCTTAATAGGATGTCGGTGGGCGGAGCTGGGAGGATCGTCAGCGAAATGGGACACACCTGGGCTCAGGTGTGCCACGTGGATAAATACATCTATCCCCCATTCATTGAGGAGACACTCCACGCAGACACACTGTTATTTTTGGTTGTGGCAGTTTGTGGCTTGTTTGTTTTGGCACCTCACAACACCCCTCCTTATCACCAACTATGCACACAACCACTCATTTACACTACTGATTACACACATCATTGTATGTAGTTTACTTCAGTTAATAAATATTTTTGTTATTCCTTGATCTCCTTGTTGTCTCCCTCTGTGTTATGGGCTACGAGCCGGTTCGTGACAAGTCAAATCAAATCAAATTTATTTGTCACATACACATGGTGAGCAGGTGTTAATGCAAGTGTAGCGAAATGCTTGTGCTTCTACTTCCAACCATGCAGTAATATCTAACAAGTAATATAACAATTTCACAACAACTACCTTATACACACAAGTGTAAAGGAATGAATAAGAATATGTACATACAAATATATAAATGAGTGATGGCCGAAAGGCATAGGCAAGATGCAGTGGATGGTATAGAGTACAGTATATACATATGAGATGAGTAATGTAGGGTATGTAAACATTAAAGTTGCATTGTTTAAAGTGGCTAGTGATACATTTAATTACATCAAGATGCAGTAGATGGTATTGCGTACAGTATATACATATGAGATGAGTAATGTAGGGTACGTAAACATGATATAATATAAAGTGGCTAGTGATAAATTGATTACATAACTTTTTCCGTTATTAAAGTGGCTGGAGTTGAGTCAGTATGTTGGTAGCAGCCACTCAATGTTAGTGATGGCTGTTTAACAGTCTGATGGCCTTGAGATAGAAGCTGTTTTTCAGTCTCTCGGTCCCCGCTTTGATGCACCTGTACTGACCTCGCCTTTTGGATGTTAGCGGGGTGAACAGGCAGTGGCTCGGGTGGTTGTTGTCCTTGATGATCTTTTTGGCCTTCCTGTGACATCGGGTGGTGTAGGTGTCCTGGAGGGCAGAAAGTTTGCACCCGGTGATGCGTTGTGCAGACCTCACTACCCTCTGGAGAGCCTTCCAGTTATGGGCAGAGCAGCTGTCGTACCAGGCCGTGATACAGCCCGACAGGATGCTCTCGATTGTGCATCTGTAAAAGTTTTTGAGTGTTTTTGGTGACAAGCCGAATTTCTTCAGCCTCCTGAGCTTGAAGAGGTGCTGCTGCGCCTTCTTCACCACGCTGTCTGTGTGGGTGGACCATTTCAGTTTGTCCGTGATGTGTACGCCGAGGAACTTAAAACTCTCTCCACCCTCTCCACTACTGTCCCATCAATGTAGATAGGGGGCTGCTCCCTCTGCTGTTTCCTGAAGTCCACGATCATCTAATTTGTTTTGGGGGCTCATCTGGGATTATAAGGTTGGTTCCTAGACATTTTGGTGGATAGTATTTTGTTGCATTATGATGGGTTAATGCTATTTGGGATGTGCATTGGTTGGTATTCACCGCATAGTCTTAAGTGTTCGGTATAGTGCCTTGGAGACATATCAGTGACTTTGGTAGTCCGGTTACATCTTCAAATGGTGCGTTGCATGAAAAAGTATGCCAGTAGGCCTAATCCTAGTGTTGTTAAGCTAACTGGTAAGTGTATTTTGTTTGGGAGAAAAACTGGAGTTAGGTGCTTTGTTTGCATCTTTTATTTTTTTTTGAGTTGCGCTGTGTTGGTTGCCTTTGTTAAAATTTCCACTGCGGTGGATGGCTGGTTGTGTGCTACGTTGGAAGAGTGTAACATTGGTTAGTTTTCAGGCCCCTGCCCAGGCTGGAAACTCTTGCTCTACCTGCAATCGTCTGTGTACCTCAGTGGGAGATTTGGGTAGCGTAGTGCCATTTGCTACCCGGAGGTAGAGCCTTACTTTTCCGCTGTTAGGCTTAGTGACAGGTTTCACTTTAGAATACGTTGGGCATGGTTGTTATTTTTGTGTGGTGTCCATGGACTGAGCAGTTGTCTCGGGGGCACATCTGTGGCTTGGGGGAATCCGCCAGCGTGCTGATTTTTCCCCCCCATGCCAGTGGGGTACAGTGCGTAATTACCCACCACGAATCCGCACGAAGACTAGGGTTGAGTTGTTGTAGGATTTGGGGAAGCTCCTTATGTATCATATTTCTCCTGTGGTGCCCAGCGTGATTGGCATTTCTCTTGTTGTGGTCTGGTGTGCTCAGCAGAGGGGAAGAGAGAGATTATTTTTAGTAGTTACTTGTGACTATGGCGTCTAATGTAGACTAGTTCATTTGCGTTCCAACAGCAGAACTGTTATAATAATGTACTAAAACAGCTGTTGAAGATCGCTGAACACTACCAGGTTGAAATTAGTGAGAAACGTCTAAAAAAATATATGTTAGGTTGCTATTGAAGGCCAATCTGATGGAGAGTGGTATACAAATAGTTACCACTAGGGCAGCCTCTGCCGAGGACACGCCACCTTTTGTTAGAATGTCCGCGCCGACTGTTAGCACTAGTACTCTTTTTAACAGCAGAAAGAACTGCTTCTGTTACAGCTAGAGCACGATCGTGTTAAGCTGGAGCATGATAGTGAGCATGATCGTGTTAAGTATGAAAAGGAATTGGAATTTAAACAGGATTTGGAGTATACTAAAATCAAGCTGCAACGAGCAGTTAGAATTGGTTAGGGAAAGAAAGCCCTTGGGAGAGTTTGTTCTGGGAAAGAGACCAACATTTACCTAAGGGGGGGGGGGGGGGGGGGTCGCTCCTCTCTCGGTAGTGCCCCGGACAATTTTCATAATGTTGTAAAGTTACGGTTGTTGCCAAAATTTTATAAGGAACCTGAGATGTTATTTTCGTTGGTTGAGCGTGTTGCTGACGCTAGGAGTTGGCCTGATTCTGATCGTACTTTAATGTTGCAGTGTGTTGACAAGTAAAGGGCAGGAATCATATTCAGCTCTTGGTGTAGCCAACAGTGTCAGCTATGATAAGGTTAGAATGGCTGTTACAGATTTATGAATTTGTTCTTGTGGCTTACCGTCAACGATATAGAACCTTACAAAAAGCTGTTAGACTGATGTTGAGTTTGCGTGAGAGATATCTTCAGTTTAATCGCTGGTGTTCTACCTCTGCGGTTACGACTTTCCAGGGGCTGTGTGATCTGATTACGCTAGAACAATTTAAGGACAATCCCTGATCGTATAGCCACATACATTAATGAACGAAAAGTGAAGACTGTCTGAAGCTGCGGTTTTGGCGGATGAGTATGTTTTGACTCACAAGTGGCTTTGCAGATTAATTTCCTCTTCCTCGGATGGAGGACTGCATTGATCAGGTTGGAGAAACAAAGTTTGAGCAAGTCTGACCTGTTAAAGGGCTATTGGCAGGTGCCACTGATGAGTAGGCACGTGAAATCTCTGCCTTTACTACCACCTCCAGTCTGTACTCTTATTCAGTTAGGACTTTCGGCCTGCGTAATGCACACGCCTCTTTTCAACACCTTATGAATAGGGTTGTCTGGTCGGTTGTGCTGGTTTCTGGACTATATAATGGTTTATGCAGATAGCTGGGAGGAGCATCTGTCCCGTATTCAAGCCTTGTTTGACTGCCTGGATGCGGGTCGCCTCACTATCGATCTGGCTAAATGTGAGTTTGCTCAGGCAACCGTTACGTACCTTGGTAAGGTGGTTGGGCAGGGTGAAGTGCATTCTGTTCGGGCTAAAGTGGTAGTTATTGATGCTTTTCCACCACCAACTACTAAAAAGGAACTGATGCGTTTCTTGGGAATGATTGGTTATTACCTGTGCAGGGGGTCTGATAATGTCTTTGCTGACTCGCTCTCTCGTGCGCCCTGTTCCTGAACGCATCTGGTCCTATTGATTGGTGGACAAGCATTCTCATATAGGTGGTCCCCGAGCACGTGTGTCGTCCACATGACAGACCACTGTTTATTTTTGTATTGTCCTGTTCCCTGCTGTCCTCGTTCTTCTTGACTCTTAAAGGTTGCTTCATGTGCGCAAAGGTTGCTGAGGTCTGGAGAGGACGAGGTTGGCTGGAGCAGTGGGATAGTGTTAACCAGGACAGTATTTTGGTTGTTTGTCTTGTTTTCCTTATTAGGATGTTGGTGGGCGGAGCTGGGAGGGTCGTCAGCGAAATGGGACACCTGGACTCAGGTGTGTCCCGGGGATAAGTACACCTTTCCCCCATTCATTGAGGAGACTCTCCATGCAGACACTTTTTTTTGGTTGCGGTTGTTTCTGGCTTGTTTTTGCACCTCAACACCCCTCATTATCACCAACTATGCACACAACCACTCACTTACACACACCATTGTTTAATTGTATATAGTTTACTTTAGTTAATGTTTTATTCCTTGATCTCCACATTGTCTCTCTTTGTTACGGGCTATGAGCCGGTTTGTTACACTAGCAAGAAATGTGAATCACTTAGCTAGCTAGCTATGCTAAACTTGGACTGTTATATATCTCTTAGTTGTCAATCAAATGTATTTGGCATTTGATCAAATGGGAGGGTAGGCTGGCAAGTTTTCATTAAGTTGTCAAAATGTGGCTTGGGACAAGTATGCATTAGCAGGCAAGCTGCAGAAGGGCGAGCAGGCTACTTTTCCCCAACGTTTATCAGTCCAATTTTGACAGCCAACTATAAGCTAAAAAGGTTTGAGGGTTCATCTACTGTTCCCTCAGTAGATTTTAGCTCATCTCGCTCTGGCTAACACTTGTGAACTTCCGGACTTGTCTCCGTGCTGCTGTGTTGTTTGTTGCAACTTGGCTATCTGCCAAACTTTTCGGTTTTTAATTTTAAATAGATTTACCAACGTCTTAGTTTTTTCCTTAGCACAAATTATTTAATTCAACTTTTACACCTCGGACGCTTTATCTGAACATGGTTCTACAGGACCTCCATCAGCCGAAAAAGCTAAGTAGTAACATTAACATATAATTGCAGTCACTGTACTCATAACATACATGAGAACTATCACCTTACAGTGAGGATAGCCGTGTTGCAAGCACAGCTTCAGATGAAATCGTTAGGCAAGGGCAATTTAAGTGTAGGAAAGGATGAAACAGCATCTGTGCCACCAGTAAGTACAGACAGTAGTATAAATCCCCTGCAAAGTCCCTGCAGCCGGACAATCTTCTCAAGGCTTCTGGAAAGAAATGTTGTTGGCATGCTCAACCGGTGCGTTAGATCCCTCACTTCCAAGGCAGTCAACCGGAATGTTAGATCCCTCACTTCCAAGGTAGTCAGTTAATGAACTAATCATAAACTTGATGTGATTGGCCTCACTGAAACATGGCTCAAACCTGATGAATTTACTGTGTTAAATGAGGCCTCTCCTCCTGGTTACACTAGTGACCATCCCCCACGCATCACGCAAAGGCGGAGGTGTTGCACATTTTAATTTACCCCTCCAAAGAATACTGCGTTTTCGTCTTGAGCTTCTAGTCAAACTATGCAGCCTACTTAATCACTTTTTATAGCTACTGTTTATAGGCCTCCTCAACCGTATACATCGTTCCACACGGAGTTCCCTGAATTGCTAATTGGACCTTGTAGTCATGGCAGATAATTCAAATTTTGGTGACCTTAATATTCACATGGAAAAGTCCACAGACCCACTCCAAAAGGCTTTCGGAGCCATCATCGTAGGTTTTGTCCAACATGTCTCCGGACCTAGTCATTGCCACAGTCATACCCCGGTCTAGTTTTGTCCCGTGGAATAAATAGTGGATCTTAATGTTTTTCCTCATAATCCTGAAATATCGGACCACAATTTTATTACGTTTGAAATCGCAACAAATAATCTGCTCAGACCCCAACCAAGGATTATCAAAAGCCGTGGTATGAATTCTCGGACAACCCAAAGATTCATAGATGCCCTTCCAGACCCAAGGACGTCGGAGTACAAAATCGGTTAACCACCTAACCGAGGATCTAAATTTAACCTTGCGTAATACCCTAGACGCAATCGCACCCCTAAAAATTATGCAGAAAATACCTCCCTGAGCCATGAAGCAAGCATCCAGAAAATTTGAACGGAAATGGCACTACACCAAACTGGAAGTCTACCGACTAGCTTGGCAAGACCAGTACCGTGCAATATCAAAGCCCTCACTGCTGCTTGATCATATTTTTCCAAACTAATTGAGGAGAATAAGAACAATCAAAAATGTATTTTCGATACTGTCGCAAACTGAACTAAAAAGCAGCATTCAATGAGAGGATGGCTTTCACTCCAGCAGTGATGAATTCATGAACTTCTTTGATGAAAAGATCATGAATTAATGACTACTCTTCGAATCTGCATACTTCTCCAAAGCTCAGTTGTCCTGAGGCTGCACAGAACTGCCAGGACAAATGGAGACACTCAAATTGTTTTATCCTGTATCTCTTGACACATTCATGAAAATGGTAATGGCCTATAAATCCTCAAGCTGTATACTGGACCCTATTCTAACCTAACTACTGAAAGAGCTACTTCCTGTGGTTGGCCCTCCTATGTGGAACATAATAAATGGCTCCCTATCGACCTGATGTGTACCAAACTCACTAAAAGTGACAGTAATAAGGCCTCTCTTAAAAAGGCAAAACCTTGACCTGGAAAATGTAAAAAAAAAATCTACCTATCGAATTTCCCATCCCTTTAAAATATTTTTGAAAAAAAGTTGTTGTACAGCAACTCGCTGCCTTCCTGAAGACAATGTATACAAAATGTTTCAGTCTGGTTTTAGACCCCATCATAGCACTGAGCACTAGGTGGTGGTAAATAACCTTTTAATGGTGTCACACCAAGGCTCTATATCTGTCCTCATGCTCCAGACCTTAGTGCTGCGTTTGACCATCGATCACCACATTCTGTTGGAGAGATCCATAATTGGTCTACACGGACAAGTTCTTGCCTGGTTTAGATATTATCTGTCGCAAAGATGTCAGTTCATCTCTGGATGGTTTGTCCTCTGACAAATCAATAGTACGTGTCGGCGTTCCTCAAGGTTCCATTTTAGTGGCAATACTATTTTCACTATATATTCTACCTCTTGGTGATGTCATTCGGAAACACAATGTCAACTTTCACTGCTATGCAGATGACACACAGCTTTACATTTCAATGAAACATGGTGAAGCCCCAAAATTGCCTGTGTTTCAGACAAGGAAGTGGATGGCGGCAAATGTTTTACTTTTAAACTCGGACAAAACAGATGCTAGTTCTAGGTCCCAAGAAACAGAGGTCTGCTGTTGGATCTGACAATTAATCTTGAAGGTTGTACAGTCGTCTCAAAAAAACTAAAAGGCCCTCCACGTTACTCTGGACCCTGATCTCTCTTTTGACATAAACATATCAAGAACGTTTCATGCTCTTCCATGCCGTCCCTAGGAGGGGTGCGTCACTTGAGTGGGTTGAGTCACAGACGGGATCTTCCTGTCCGGTGTTACGTCCCCTCGGGCTCGTGCGGTGGAGATTTGTGGGCTACACTCAGCCTTGTCTCAGGTTAGTAAGTTGGTCTGTTGATATCCCTCTAGTGGCGCGGAGGCTCTGCTTTGGCAAAGTGGGTGGGGTTATACCCCCGGACAGGGTCAACCAGGCAGGATATCATCGGACCCAGTGTCCCCCAACCCACCCATCTCAGCCTCCAGTATCTATCTCAGCCTCCAGTATCTATGCTAACTCTGAATGCTCAGCTATGAAAAGCCAACTGACATTTACTCCTGAGGTACTGACCTGTTGCACTCTCTACAACCACTGATTATTTGACCCTGCTGGTCAGCTATGAACGTTTGAACATCTAGAAGAACAATCTGGCCTTAACTTCTTTGGGATAGGGGGCAGCATTTTCACGGCCGGATAAAAAACGTACCCGATATAATCTGGTTACTACTCCTGCCCAGAAACTAGAATATGCATTTAATTAGATAGATAGATATGGATAGAAAACACTAAAGTTTCTAAAACTGTTTGAATGGTGTCTGTGAGTATAACAGAACTCATATGGCAGGCCAAAACCTGAGAAGATTCCATACAGGAAGTGCCCTGTCTGACAATTTGTTGTCCTTCTGTTGCATCTCTATCGAAAATACAGCATCTGTGCTGTAACGTGACATTTTCTAAGGCTTCCATTGGCTCGCTAAAGCCGCCAGAAAGCGGAATGGGGTGTCTGCTGTCTCTGGGCAAAGAACAGCAGCAGAATTTGTAAGTGGTCAGCCTGGGGACAGTGAGACTGGAGATGCGCGGTCACGAGACTACTCCATTTTTTTCTTTCAGCCTTTGAATGAATACAACATTGCCCGGTTGGAATATTATCGCTATTTTACGAGAAAAATAGCATAAAAATTGATTTTAAACAGCGTTTGACATGCTTCTAAGTAAGGACATGGAATTTTTTGAATTTTTTTGTCACGAAATGCCCTCGCACGTCACCCTTCGGATAGTGACCTGAACGCACGAACAAAACGGAGCTATTTGAATATAACTATGGATTATTTGGAGCCAAAACAACATTTGTTGTTGAAGTAGAAGTCCTGGGAGTGCATTCTGACGAAGAACAGCAAAGGTAATCCAATTTTTCTAATAGTAATTCTGAGTTTAGGTTGTCCCAAACTTGGTGGGTGTCAAAATAGCTAGCCGTGATGGCCGAGCTATGTACTCAGAATATTGCAAAATGTGCTTTCACCGAAAAGCTATTTTAAAATCTGACACCGCGATTGTATAAAGGAGTTCTGTATCTATAATTCTTAAAATAATTGTTACGTATTTTGTGAATGTTTATCATGAGTAATTTAGTAAATTCACCGGAAGTTTGCGGTGGGTATGCTAGTTCTGAACATCACATGCTAATGTAAAAAGCTGGTTTTTGATATAAATATGAACTTGATTGAACAAAACATGCATGTATTGTATAACGTAATGTCCCAGGAGTGTCATCTGATGAAGATCAAAGGTTAGTGCTGCATTTAGCTGTGGTTTGGGTTTATGTGACATATATGCTTGCTTGGAAAACGGCTGTGTGATTATTTGTGTCTATGTACTCTCCTAACATAATCTAATGTTTTGCTTTCGCTGTAAAGCCTTTTTGAAATCGGACAATGTGGTTAGATTAACGAGTCATCTTTAAAATGGTGTAAAATAGTTGATTGTTTGAGAAAACTGAATTGTGGTATTTTAGTTGGTTTTGTATTTCGCGCCGTGCGATGCCATTGGCTGTTGGCTAGGGGTTCCGCAGGCGGAACGGGGTTCCGCTAGCGGAACGTCTGTCCTCAACAGGTTAATGGCCATGTACTCTTATCTCCACTTGGCATAGCCAGAAGAGGACTGGCCACCCCTCAGAGCCTGGTTCCTCTCTAGGTTTCTTCCTAGATTCATGCTTTGCTATAGAGTTTTTCCTAGCCACCATGCTTCTACATCTGCATTGCTTGCTTGCCGTTTGGGGTTTTAGGCTGGGTTTCTGTATAGCACTTTGACATCAGCTGATGTAAAAAGGGCTTTATAAATAAATTGAATTGATAGTTGTTGATGTGCATAAGCAACTGAGTGGGAAGAGAGCCTACCTGTTCATGGTGGTTTGGTCAACAGGACTGTAAAGTTCCTAAATGTAGGAGGACTCCTGTGGTATATACATATTTGCAGAAATCCTTTCAGGTGTATTTGTTGCTTTTGGCAAATGCTTTCTAACGATCTAAAGTCGTGCTGTTGTTACTGCCCGTAAACACGCAGTCCAGTTCAAAGAGAATGATGGCAGGCCCGTATGGCTTATTTGCATACAGGTCTGTGTAGAGTCCGGTCCTGGACAAGACTGACACGTTTTTATTTACTGCAGTGTCTATCAACTGTCCAAACGCACGGCCACTCTCCCACTCTATTGCTATAGAATTTTCACAAATGCCTTACTCTACATTTCCAAACAATCGATGATCGTATGAAAACCTGAAAATGTCAATATTTAAGTGCTTGCTTCAAAAATTATTTAAAGGGGTCATTCTTCCTGGGGGTGTATATGATTTTATGTTGCTAAATTGCTGTCAGTTCCACTAAGTTCACTGAGTCAAATAATGCTGTGATGGTTGGATGATATCCAGCCCATTGTGTCACCATAAAACACTTTGTTCTAAATTACTGCACTAATTATAATGAAAAAATTACTTTATTAAAAACCTTTGAAGAGATGCTTTCCTCAACCCTCACCTTGTGCATCGGGGTCATCCATGTGGGGCTGGAGGCAGTCCAACACCTTCTTGATCTGAGAGCTGGTGACTGGCTCCAGACCAGCCATCTCCTCCTTTGCCTCCATCTCCCCATCTTCTAGCACAACCATCTCCTCCTTCTCTCCCTCTTTTATTCCCCCAGTCTGTTTCTGCAGAGGAACCTGATCCTTCAGCATCTCCAGCTCCTCGCTGATATCTGGTAACGGAGGCCTCCAGTAGTGGAAAGAGTTAAAATTCTCGTCCGTTTGTTCCGTCTCCTCGTTGTTTGTGGGAGGGTTGTTGTTGCATTCCAGGCCTTCGTGTCGGTCTCGGGGAGGAGTGTTTGTGTAGTCGCTGCCACTGTCTCCCCCGGACATGCATTCTAGAGTTGGGGTGGAGCGGCCATCTTGGTTGATGGGTGGGTGCGAGGGTCTCTCTGTGGGGCCGTTGAAGGAGCAGCGCATGGAGGACTCGATACTGAGGGGGGACTCTCTGCAACAGAGAGCCAACCAGAGAGACCCCTTTATTTCCCTCTTCAATTACAAACATTGTTTTAAATATTTTTTTAAATCACTACGAGTTTTGTTACATTTTACTAATATGGTCCATTTTGAATATTGTTTTTGGCCCCAAGTCAAACGGTGACAGTGTGTGGGTCCTAACCTGTCAAAGGGACACCTGGGGACCTCCAGTAGTGTACCGTCCTCTTTGAAGTAGAGGCCTGTGCTGGAGGGGTTGGCAAAGGTGGAGATGAAGCGTCCCAGAGACTGAAAGGCAGCCTGACGCACCTGGAGGGTCAAGAGAGTATGTTTACCACATCATTTAATAGAACATTGTAACACACACATAATTAATATGCATCTCTATGATGTTCACCATCAATTCATTATCAAGACAATTACTTATCATTGTAATTTAAGGCCATTCTCGCAGAAAATATCTTTCATACAAATATCACCAGAATAGTATGGTGTTTATATGTGCGCGTCTGGCGTAGGCTCTTACCCAGCGAGACTGGTCACTGATGAGGCTGATGAAGAGGGGGGACAGTTTAGTGCGTCGCACTCCTGGGGAGGTGGAGTTGGAGACGATCATGAAGCACTCTGCACACGCCTTCCGGATGCCCCACAGGCTATCCGAGCACAGGTCAAAGAACTTGGACATCTGGTGACAGAAGAGAATGATTACCAAGGATGCATTCATTAGTGGAGACTGTAGCAAAAACGTTTCTCATTGGTCAAATTCAGGTAGATCCCTCCCCGTTTCATCCAGTTGGCTTCCATTTGGCTCTTAATGAATATACCCCAGTTCCCTAACTACATGATTATGTTCATTAGGTACGAAATGGAAGAAAACAATCCTAAACGGAGTGAAATTCAAAGATATTTTACCTGTTAACTTTTTGCTACGATGTGTCCCAATGAACATATGTTAAAGGAAAAACTATTGGTATTTCTTTCATTAGGCCATTGTTAACATAAGAAAAACATTTTGGGACTATGCTCAACAACAGGCTAATGAAACAAATACCAAAATAGTTTTTGGGTGGAATTTTCCTTTAAGGAATGTGAAAAACACAATGGTGGTTAAAACCACCAGTCATTTACGACCAGTACCACAACAGTATGTTGTGTAATGATAGACATGTACATATCTTTGAGATTGTGAGGAGGAAATAAACATTTGTGACATTTTTTCCCAAATGTTTCTCACCAGTAGTTTCTCTGTGGCATCCTGACCCACAATGGAACAGAACTCTCCGAAATTGGCTGCACAAACCTGAAGGAAAAGAGTAAAAAAAATATATATTTTAAGTGGTTCATGTAACCTTTTTGTGGCTCACAAATTCTGGAGTACCAGAAATGTTTTGCTGAATGTTTTATCCAATAAAAATGTTTATGCATGTCAGTCTTACAGACTATTTATTCCAACACAACAGTACAAAGTGGGCATCATTGGGACACAGTCTTTGAGACACATTACAGTCATCACAAGCTCAAGGAAATCCACAGGGGTTCAAATAAAATCCTCCCTTTCCTACTCCCAAATACACCTTCCCTAACTGGCACCAACTTCACGAGAGGATTAAAATTCCAAACAGAAAACAACATTACTGTAGGCCTTCATACTGAATCACAAAACACATTCTTGGGCAACTGCAATGATTCAGTTTGTGAAAATGTTGGATGAATCGAGATGGGAAACACAATCCCTTAGCAACTACCATAAACAGTGTGCAATGTTTATTGTCAAAAGTGTGATCTAATGTGGGAGCATGTTTTCTGCGGGTTCAAGTTGCATACAGAGAAGTGTGTGTGTGTGTGTTCACCTTGCGGACTTGGAAGAGCCTGGCATCACTGCACAGCTCACAGAAGCGCAGCAGCAGCAGGTGCTCCACTGTGTCTTTGCTCAGCATGGTTACCAGCTTACACATGATCTACAGAACAAGGAGAGAGAAGAGGACACGGGAATCAATGCTATTGTAACGGAATCCAAAGGGGCTCCAGGATGAAGTTTCCCCTAGGTACAGATCTAGGATCAGTTTCCCTTCCCCAATCCTAACCTTAACCATTAGTGGGAAAAATACTAAAACTGACCAAAGATCAGCCTCTAGTGTCAACTTCACCCTACGGTTCTAAGCACAAAGGATGCACATTGCTTGATAAAAAAAAAAAATCACTATTGCACTTGTCAAGGTTACAAATAAATAAAAGCCTCTATAACACATATGGTACTGCTAGTGACCATGGATTAATGCAGACTTGTCTAGCCACTGCCCATCCACTGCAGCTGTATTGATCTCATATTGATCTAAATATTTTGGCTAGGGTCCACTAACAACTATCCTCTTTCTTGAGATCAGCCTATATCCTTTTTGTCTGCCATTTGTTTTAGGTATTATGGCTCAGAACCACTAATCTTTCATCTTTATACCCTGTATGTCTTTTTGCCCTGTATATCTTTATCAAAGTTGGGGGAAAAACACACACCTAAAGAAAAACATGGTAACAGACTACAGGTTATAAAGACAAACAGGGCATACAAACAATGATCAATGGATACTGGCAAGATTAGTGGTTCTGGTTTCTCTCCGAGTGCATTTTACATTACATTAAAGTAAATTCTGCATTTCTTCAGTTTGTGAACTAAATCAAAATGTGAGCTTGAATCAATAAACCCAAAGCAATCTTATCTTACCGCGACGGCCTCTATCTTGTAGTCATCGTCGCTGCTGAGTTCGGTGAGGTCTAGTAAAACAGGACACACTTTGGTCTCCATGTCGCCCTTGCAGATGAGCCCCTGCTCTAACAGCACTAGCAGGGCCGCCTGACTGGTCTTCCGCACCTTAGGGAAAAGACGACATCTGTCAGTACTGACATCTTTACAATAAAGTGTTTGGAAATCCAGACTGATTACAGCTCCGGGCTAGCGGTAATTGTACTCCACACATTTGTTTCTAGGCTTGGACTGTATGCAGATTTTCATATTGTCATTCCGTCGTTCTCTTATCCCAGCATTTACGGTATTACCGGCATAGCACACAAGGGGAGCTAAAACACAAGAAAGCCCATTGGGACTCTATTACTATAATGCTAACAAAATTAGCACAAACTAATAGCAAAATGACAGACACTGTTAGCTAAATGCTAACAAGTTAAAACGAACATTGACTACACTGAACAAAAATATAAAGTGTTGGTCCCATGTTTCATGAGCTGAACGAAAAGATGCCAGAAATTCTTCATACGCCCAAAAAGCTTATTTCGCTCAAATGTTGTGCACAAATTTGTTTACATCCCTGTTAGTGAACATTACTCCTTTGCCAAGTTAATCCATTCACCTGACAGGTGTGGCATATCAAGAAGCTGATTAAACAGCATGATCATTACACATCATTACCCTTGTGCTGGGGACAATAAACGACCACTCTAAAATGTGCAGTTGTCACACAACAATGCCAAAGATGTCTCAAGTTTTGAGGGAGTGTGCAATTGACATGCTGACTGCAGGAATGACCACCAGAGCTGTTGCCAGGGAATTGAACATTCATTTCTCTACCATAAGCCTCCTCCAACATAATTTTATATTATTTGGCAGTACGTCCAACCGGCCTCACAACGGCAGACCCTGTGTATGGCGTCGTGTGGGTGAGCGTTTTGCTGATATCAACGTTGTAAACAGAGTGCTCCATGGTGGCGGTGGGGTTATGGTATGGGCAGGCATAAGCTACGGACAATGAACACAAATGCATTTTATCGATGTCAATTTGAATGCACAGAAATACCGTGACGAGATCCTGAGGCCCTTTACTTTTAAGGCATCTGTGACCAACAGATCAAATCAAAGGTAATTTGTCACGTGCGCCAAATACAACAGGTGTAGACCTTACAGTGAAATGCTTACTTACAGGCTCTAACCAATAGTGCAAAAAAGGTATTAGGTGCAGATGCAGATCTGTATTCCCAGTCATGTGAAATCCACAGATTAGGGCCTTATGAATGTATTTCATTTTGACTGATTTCCTCATATGAACTGTAATTCTGTAAAATCTTTGATATTCTTGCATTTTGCGTTTCACTGGTTGAATTACATTTAGGCCTAACAATCAACCTTTATAATCCAAAGGCACAAATGACAGGCACAGGGTTTCAGATGTGTCTTAACTGCTTAAGATAATATCAACATTTCATTGTGGTCCATTGTTTGCAGTTAGAGTGGAAGTCATTTGTTCCTACCTGGTTATTGGGGTCTGTGAGGTAGCGCACCACAATGGGCACTAGGTATCTGGAGAAGACTGCTGGGAAGTTGGGCTGGCTCTCGTGCAGGAACATGGCGATGTTGGGCACCTGCTCCATCAGCTCGGCGCGCACTGTGGGCTCTGAGGACACGCACATGCACGAAGATGACACAGACACACACATAGGGAGATGGTCACAAACACGCATAAAAAAGTCCTAACAATACCATTTATTTTGTATTGGGGGTTTGGGGTCAATTGCACATAAATGTCAATTTGGGGATCAATTCAGACATGTAAATGTCAGTTCAATGATTCAATTGCACTCCAATTGATAGCTAACCTTCCATGTCCAATTCCAGTGACCGCAATTGGAATGGAATTGACCCCAATCTCACAAACAAATGACATAATTGTAAAATAATAAGACAATATAATATGAGGGACAGAAAAAAAAGAAAAAAAAACATCTACCTCCGTCTTCTGACATTCGGGCAACTGTCTCCATGACACTAATAAAGTCATTCTCATTGTCACTGAATTCTCGAAGCACATCAAGCAGCCCGCGTGCCACGATCTGCCTAGAAAGCAACACAAGCCCCAAGTTAATGTCTGTGCCAACATCTAGCCAGAGCAGCATAATGGCCCGTAGCTGACGAACTTTGAAATCACCCGACTGAGGACTTGAACTCAACAAGCAGAGCATGAAAACAGCCTTTCCATGAGTTGAATTCAACTGGGGGCAATGGAGGGCTGATGATGGGGTGCTGTTAAAGGTTTGCAGAGGTGATGTGCACAAGCTATGCCAAAAGCACACACTGAGGTCTTTAAAACCACTGAGGGCATCTGGCAAGCTTTTATCTTTCATTGGGCAGCAAGCAAGAAACCACATCAGAAACACTTAGGTCAAACCAGGCCTGTCTTAACAAGAGTCGTCCCTAACAAGTTCATGTCTTGACGCAGTGTGAGTGAGAGACCTGGCAGTACCAAATGACCGGCCTTCACTCAGCCCATTCACTAACGCCCCGACATAATTTGTTACATTCTCGCCATGCCAAGCTATGAGCCCAGGTCTGTTGAATTCACAAGAACACATAGAACCAGAACTTTTCAATCAACACTGTATTGCGGTCAAACATTGCAAAAACAAATGGCAGTCATCTTGAACATCACATTATCTCTAAATATTTCCTATTGCTTCCCTGTGGCATGTATCCAAGTGCGTCATCATATTCAGTCGTACCTGTTGAAGACGTTTTCACTGAAGGCATATTTTTCTAGTCTCCCCAGGGGGGTGAGATTGTCCTGTCCTGCATCCAGGAAAGCTGTGATCCGAATTCCGTCACACTCTGATCCATAGTCATCGAACCCAACTGTCCAGGAGGAAAATCACAAATTCAGAATCAATCAATCAGAATTGTTCAAGATTAAGTTAGTGAGTGAGGAGACCTGGTAAGTAAGCACATGAATTTCAACAAGGAACCACTGCTGTCAAAATAAGCTCAGTGTTGCAATTATCATATTGGTATAAGTGAACTTTGAAGTGATCCGGGCACAAGTAGTAAGACTTTTAACCTGAGTAAGCAAGTGAAAAAGTGACCGCTGTCTGTTTCAGTTTCAAAATTGGTAGGCTATGTGCTTGCCTTGCATAAGGGGGTCTAGTATGTAGTTTAATTGCCCTAAACAAGAGGGATATCTGGTCTATATTGCTGAAAATAGCTTGCAGGAACCCAGGGGGAGGCATCTGACATATGTTAGGGGGTGACTGTTAACAGTGTTACACTTCATGTGGATGAACAGGGTCAACCAGAAACTGCAGGCTCCCTAAAATCTTCAAACTGTGGAAGGTGTCAGAAAAGCCTGCATCATATGTTTCCTAGTCTCAGTAACTCTTTCTACATGAACTACACAAGAATTGAACATGGCATTTGAAACATATTGATGGAGGGGGAATACTCACAGTCATCCAAATCATCATGACCATCTTCAAAATATAAAGACAGACCTGCAAAATGGAATGGTGTAGAGTACTGATTTTACAAACATGTTATCAACATACCCGTCAGTCATTATATAGTTACATCGCTCCCTGGGGATCAGAGGGTTGGATAATACGTCAACTGTTACTATGTAGGAAGAAATGGCCAAGTGCCTAAATGATCTAACGTTAGCTAGCTAGTTAATACATTTGATTTGGTTGAAGCCAGGGAGACATCTAGCTAGCTAACTTTAGCCTAATCCAGTGGTAACAAGTAAGACCACAGAGGGCAGTGGCTAGCTGCCTATGTATACAAAATATAACATTGGGACATTTCTGGGCTAATTCTAAAACTAAACTAAAAAACAAATCCTTCCCATAACAACTCTTGTTTATGCTGTTTCAGCCAAGGAAATGAACGAACAAACGTTAACATTGCTAGCAAGCTACTGTGTATAAGGTTGCAAAATCACAAGGTAACTTACTAGCTAACGTTACTATACGTCTTTGTTTTTGAGCTGGATTTGGTATGCAAAGATATCGGCGTAGAGAGGCTAGCTTGCTAGGTCAACCGGCTAACGTAGCTAACTAGCTTAGGCATGAAAGCAAGTCGACCTGACATATTTAACTAATGTTAGCTAACATTGGCTACCTACCTAGCTAGTAGCTATACCTAATACAAAATACGTTATAGCTACAAACCAATACCTAGAAACAACATTTGCAGTGGCAGTGTTGTCAACAACAAGCATATAGTTAGAAATACTGGAACTAGCTAGCTAGTCGACATTAGCTAACAGTTAGCTATAGCTAACGAGCTAGCCTTTTCGCTTGAAAACACAGCTTGCTGCCAAGGTATTGTAATTGATTGAAAACAACACACAAAACCATAAATGACATGCCAATACATTAAACTTTTCATAAAATACTTATTTTTACAACAACTATTTTGTTAAAGTTTCGAATAAATGTTATTATGATAGCCACATTACCTGCCATCTTGATTATCTGCTCGACGAGCAACCGTGTGGGCTGTCACTCAACGTAAGCAAAACTACTTCCTGAAAGTACTTCCTGATGTTGTTTTTTTGTGTGTTCATCAACAATAATTTAATTTGTGACGGAATCTACTTCATGATTATTGCAACGAACATAATGGCTTCGTTGCTATATTTCCAAACCAAAAATAAACATAAATGTCACGTGACACATTGGATCGTAGTTCAAGATGGAGTCGATGCGCTACGATTTTATAGCTTGTTAGCTACAGTAATCAACATATGACAAATTATATCAATGAGGTTTAACGTTCAGAAGTTGAGGACTTACTTTGTATTTGTTTCTCTTCGAGCGGCATGTGATTTGTATTTAGTTATTTGATGAAGATAAGTTATTTGCTAGAAATCTGTTAATCTGTCAGCTAGCTAGCAATCAGTCACGTGGTTGGAATGTTCATTAACGTTCTATTAATTTGGAGCTCGATATGGCGCAGAGAGAGTAAAAAATATGCCTTCTTGGGGTAAGCCAGTGTTATTTGTATTCGTGTAACTGAACTATCGATTCTCTGTTCATTCAGATTGCAATATGTCTAATCTCTCGTGGACAGGTGAAACAGCGCGACTCTTTCAAAACGCACGTAGAATTATGTGATTATACGAGCAGCAGTAGTTCCTGGTTTGAGGATTTCGTCATTGATTATTTGGACTAATAAGGATTGGGCGAAGACGATGCGTCTTCTTTAGTGGGGTTTTAAGGCGGTGCGTGAACTGGTGCGGTGATTTTCAAATGCATGGTTTCCATGTGTTTGATGCCATTCAATCCGCGCCATTCCAGCCATTTTTATGAACTGTCCTCCCCTCAGCAGCCTCCTGTGATGTGGATGATAAACAGATTCCATAACCAAAAGTAAAAATTGTCTGTATCATAAAAATTCATGAAAACAAAAATGTGCTTGTTGATAAACATGGGTGAAATTAGTGGATGGGATGGGTTTGGCCTAAAGTTTGCATTTGCAAGGGAGGAGACTTTTCTTCCTTCCTTTGAACAAAGGTAAACATAATAGAGCTCTCCAGCTTGTAGTCCCAAAAACTTGAAATGACTTACCTCTGGTTCGTTTAGCCATTATAATGTGGAAAATTAATGGGGAAAGAATAGGGTTTTGGGTTAAACACCGAAAATAAATTCTGAGATTAACACAGGTTAAGGAGATCTTATACATTTTGTTCTATAAGATAATATCATTCAGTTAACATGACCTTTATGAATTATGAAGCCTTTATGAGCTTTTTTTATTATTACATAAATTCTTCAAAATTCCCAGTGAAGTTAGCTGATGAAGATTATCTCATGGAACAAAACGTATACGATCTCCTACGCCTGAGTTTACCACAGACCTTATTTTAGAAGTTTATCAAAAAATGCCATTATTGTCCCCATAGGCTTTGTCCAATGAACCATGATGGGAGTTGGTGCCCAAAAAAAGGACGCCATTACTATTTCTCTCTATTGTTAACCGCATTCCCCCCCAGAAGTAAAACAGGAAATAACAAACTTTGGCTAGATAATTTTACCTTTGGGTACAGTATGTCAAGTGACAAGTGACAGAAGCCTCCATCTGGCTTGCTAAAAGTTTTGTGCACTAGCTAAATTGAACTCACTTTACTTTGAAACTGACTGAAGTGTCTCAAATAAAGGCTTTATGTTCAAGTTGAAGTCATGAAATATTTAAATTAATTCTGTCAAAATAGACTCCTAACCTGAAACCAATACTACAGTAGTAGTCAATTGTTTGGACACATTTACTCATTCAAGGGTTTTCCTTTATTTTTACTATTTTCTACATTGTAGAATAATAGTGAAAACATCAAAACTATGTAATAATACATATGGAATCATGTAGTAACCAAGAACGTGTTACAACAAATCAAAACATATTTTATATTTGAGATTCTTCAAAGTAGCCACCCTTTGCCTTGATGACAGCTTTGCACACTCTTGGAATTCTCTCAACCAAGTTAACCTGGAATGCTTTTCCAACAGTCTTGAAGGAGTTCCCACATAAATTGAGCACTTGTTGGCTGCTTTTCCTTCAATCTGCGGTCCAACTCATCCC
The DNA here is from genome assembly GCF_901001165.1 of Salmo trutta. Taxonomy (NCBI): domain Eukaryota; kingdom Metazoa; phylum Chordata; class Actinopteri; order Salmoniformes; family Salmonidae; genus Salmo; species Salmo trutta. The sequence continues at coordinate 54,304,105 of NC_042970.1, read as the reverse complement.
AAACCATCTCAATTGGGTTGAGGTCAGGTGATTGTGGAGGCCAGTTCATCTGATGCAGCACTCCGTCACTCTCCTTCTTGGTCAAATAGCCCTTACACAGCCTAGAGGTGTGTTGGGTCATTGTCCTGTTGAAAAACAAATGATAGTCCCACTAAGCGCAAACCAGATGGGATGGCGTATCGCTGCAGAATGCTGTGGTAGCCATGCTGGTTAAGTGTGCCTTGAATTCTAAATAAATCACAGACAGTGTCACCAGCATAGCACCCCCACACCATCATACCTCCTCCTCCATGCTCCACTGTGGGAACCACACATGCAGAGATCATCCGTTCACCTACTCTGCGTCTCACAAAGACACGGCGGTTGGAACCAAAAATCAAAAATTTTGACTCATCAGAGCAAAGAACAGATTTCCACCGGTCTAATGTCCATTGCTCGTGTTTCTTGGCCCAAGCAAGTCTCTTCTTCTTATTGATGTCCTTTAGTAGTGGTTTATTTGCAGCAATTAAACCATGAAGGCCTGATTCACACTGTCTCCTCTGAGCATTTGATGTTGAGATGTGTCTGTTACTTGGACTCTGTGAAGAATTTATTTGGGATGCAATTTCTGAGGCTGGTAACTCTAATGAAGTTATCCTCTGCAGGACAGGTAACTCTGGGTCTTCCTTTCCTGTTGCGGGCCTCATGAGAGCTAGTTTCATCATAGCGCTTGATGTTTTTTGCGACTGCACTTGAATAAACTTTAAAAGTTCTTGAAATTTTCCGCATTGACTGACCTTCATGTCTTAAAATAATGATGGACTGTCGTTTCTCTTTGCTTATTTGAGCTGTTCTTGCCATAATATGGACTTGATCTTTTAGCAACTAGGGCTATCTTCTGTATGCCACAACACAACTTATTGGCTCAAACGCGTTAAGGAATTCCACAAATTAACTTTTAACAAGGCACACCTGTCACGTCCTGACCATAGAAAGCTTTTATTTTCTATGGTAGAGTAGGTCAGGGCGTTACTGGGGGGTTAGTCTAGTTTATTATTTCTGTGTGGGGTTCTAGGTTTGTTTTTCTATGATGGTGATTGTGTATGATTCCCAATTAGAGGCAGCTGGTAATCGTTGTCTCTAATTGGGGATCATTTTTAAGTAGCATTTTTTCCACCTGTGGGTTATGGGATATTGTTTATGTTTAGTTGCCTGTTAGCACTGCATTGTCGTCACGGTTCGTTTATTCTTTATTGTTTTGTATTTTGCTAAGTTTCACTTTCTAATAAATTATGTGGAACGCTACTCACGTTGCGCTTTGGTCCGATCCTTCCAACGAACGTGACAACACCTGTTAATTGAAATGCATTCCAGGTACTACCTCATGAAGCTGGTTGAGAGAATGCCAAGACTGTGCAAAGCTGTCATCAAGGCAAAGGGTGGCTACTTTAAAGAATATGAAATATAACATTTATTTTGATTAGTTTAACAATTTCTTTGGTTACTACATGATTCCATATGTGTTATTTCAAAGTTTTGATGTCTTCATTATTATTCTACAATGTAGAAAATAGTACAAATAAAGAAAAACCCTTGAATGACTTTTGACTGGTACTGAATACTTAAGCAATAAGGCCTGAGGGGGTGTTGTTTGTGGCCAATATACCACGGTTAAGGGCTGTTCTTAACGCGGAGTGCCTGGATACAGCCCTTATCAATGATACAGTGCATTCGGAATGTATTCAGACCCCTTGACTTTTTTCCACAATTTGTTTCACTAGCCTTATTCAAAAAAAAAAAATGTAATTCCTCATCAATCTACACACAATACCCCATAATGACAAAGCAAAAACAGTTTTTTAGACATTTTTCAAATTCCTAAAATATTTTTTATATCACATTTACATAAATAGTCAGACCCTTTACTCAGTACTTTGTTGATGCACCTTTAGGCAGCGATTACAGCTGTGAGTCTTCTAGGGTATGATGCTAAAAGCTTGGCAGACCTGTATTTGGAGAGTTTCTCCCATTCTTCACTGAAGATCCTCTCAAGCTTTGTCATGTTGGATGGGGAGCGTTGCTGCACAGCTATTTTCAGGTCTCTCCAGAGATGTTAATTCGGGTTCAAGTCCGGGCTCTGGCTGAGCCTCTCAAAGACATTCAGAGACTTGTCCCAAAGCCACTCCTGTGTTGACTTGGCTGTGTGCTTAGGGTCATTGCCCTTTTGGAAGGTGAACCTTTGCCCCAGTCTGAGGTCCTGAGTGCTCTGGAGCAGGTTTTCATCAATAATTTCTCTGTACTTTGCTCTGTTCATCTTTGCCTCAATCCTGACTAGTCCCCCAGTCCCTGCTGCTGAAAAACATCCCCACAGCATGATGCTGCCACCACCATGCTTCACCGTAGGGATGGTGCCAGGTTTCCTCCAGACGTGACACTTGGCATTCAGGCCAAATAGTTACATTTTGGTTTCATCAAACCAGAGAATCTTGTTTCTCATGGTCAGAGGGTCTTTAGGTGCCTTTTAGCAAACTCCAAGCGGGCTGTCATGCACCTTTTACTGAGGAGTGGCTTCAGTTTGGCCACTCTATCATAAACGCCTGATTGGTAGAGTGCTGCAGAGATGGTTGTCCTTCTGGAATGTTCTCCCATCTCCACAGAGAAACGCTAGAGCTCTGTCAGAGTGACTTTCGGGTTCTTGGTCACCTCCCTAGACCAAGGCCCTTCTCCCTCGATTGCTCATTTTGGCCGAGAGGACAGCTCTAGGAAGAGTCTTGGTGGTTCCAAACTTCTTCCATTTAGAATGATGGAGGCCTCTGTGTTCTTGGGGACCTTCAATGCTGCAGAAATGTGTTGGTACCCTTCCCCAGATCTGTGCCTCAACACAATCCTGTCTTGGGGTGCTCTACGGACAATTCCTTCGACCTCATGGCTTGGTTTTTGCTCTGACATGCACTGTCAACTGTGGGACCTTATATAGACAAGTGTGTGCCTTTCCAAATCATGTCCAATCAATTGTATTTACCACAGGTGGACTCCAATCAAGTTGTAGAAACATCTCAAGGATGATCAATGAAAGCAGGATGCACTTGAACTCAATTTTGAGTCTCATGGCAAAGGGTCTAAATACTTATGCAAATAAGGTATTTCTGTTTTTGTTTAGTAGTTTGCAAACATTTCTAAAAACCTTTTCGTTTCTCATTATGGGGTATTGTGTGTCGATTGCTGAGGTTTTTGAATTATTTAATTATTTTTAGAATAAGGCTGTAACGTAACAAAATGTGGATAAAATCAAGGGGTCTGAATACTTTCCGCAGGCACTGTATATTGGCAATATACCACAAACACCGAGGTGCCTTATTGCTTTTATAAACAGGTTACCAATGATATTAGAGCAGTAAAAATAAATGTTTCATCATAGCCATTGTCATGACTTTCCCTCCTGGGTGAGGATCAAAGAGATCCCCCTCTCTCCCACCAGAGAGGAAGAGAGGGAGTGGGAACTTTTCTAGGACTTTAACTACCGTTTGTAAAACTTTCTCTCTCTCTCTTGCCTTTGCAGTATCCAAGAATGGAATGTCTGAGTGATATAGAGAGACTCTTGCCCAAAGAACTTCAACATCCAAAAGTGGATAATGAAAAAATATTTCTAAACATAAAGAATGTGGGAAATGGTCTGTGGGGATCCATACAATGATTATGTCGTATCATTTGTGATGTCATTAAAGACGGTATAACGGAAACATTGTAACTTTAAGAGCTTTCACAATGTACAGTTGAACTCTGAATATGCACTTAGGTTGGAGCAATTAAAACTCGTTTTTCAACGACTCCACAAATTTCTTGTTAACAAACTATAGTTTTGGCAAGTCGGTTAGGACATCTACTTTGTGCATGACACAAGTCATTTTTCCAACAATTGTTTACAGACAGATTATTTCACTGTATCTAAATTCCAGTGGGTCAGAAGTTTACATACACTAAGTTGACTGTGCCTTTAAACAGCTTGGAAAATTCCAGAAAATGATGTCATGGCTTTCGAAGATTCTGTTTGGCTAATTGACATAATTTGAGTCAATTGGAGGTGTATCTGTGGATGTATTTCAAGGCCTACCTTCAAACTCAGTGCCTTTTTGCTTGACATCATAGTAAAATCAAAAGAAATCAGCCAAGACATCAGAAAAAAAAATTGTAGACCTCCACAAGTCTGGTTCATCCTTGAGAGCAATTTCCAAACGCCTGAAGGTACCACGTTCATCTGTACAAACAATAGTACGCAAGTATAAACACCATGGGACCACATAGCCATCATACCGCTCAGGAAGGAGACGTGTTCTGTCTCCTAGAGATGAACGTACTTTGGTGAGAAAAGTGCAAATCAATCCCAGAACAACAGCAAAGGACCTTGTGAAGATGCTGGAGGAAACAGGTACAAAAGTATCTATATCCACAGTAAAATGAGTCCTATATCGACATAACCTGAAAGGCTGCTCAGAAAGGATGAAGCCACTGCTCCAAAACCGCCATAAAAAATCCAGACTATGGTTTGCAACTGCACATGGAGACAAAGGTCATACTTTTTGGAGAAATGTCCTCTGGTCTGATCAAACAAAAATAGAACTGTTTGGCTATAATGACCATTGTTTTGTTTGGAGGAAAAAGGGGGAGGCTTGCAAGCCAAGAACACCATCCCAACCGTGAAGCACGGGGTGGCAGCATCATGTTGTGGGGGTGCTTTGCTGCAGGAGGGACTGGTGCACTTCACAAAATAGATGGCATCATGAGGCAGGAAAATGATGTGGATATATTGAAGCAACATCTCAAGACATCAATCAGGAAGTTAAAGCTTGGTCGCAAATGGGTCTTCCAAATGGACAATGACCCCAAGCATACTTCCAAAGTTGTGGCAAAATGGCTTAAGGACAACTAAGTCAAGCTATTGGAGTGGCCATCTCAAAGCCCTGACCTTAATCCCATAGAAAAGTTGTGGGCAGAACTGAAAAAGCGTGTTTTGAGCAAGGAGGCCTACAAACCTGACTCAGTTACACCAGCTCTGTCAGGATGAATGGGCCAAAATTCACCCAACTTATTCTGGGAAGCTTGTGGAAGGCTACCCAAATCGTTTAACCCAAGTTAAACAATTTAAAGTCAATGCTACCAAATACTAATTGAGTGTATGTAAACTTCTGACCCAGTAGGAATGTGATGAAAGAAATAAAAGCTGAAATAAATAATTCTCTCTACTATTATTCTGACATTTCACATTCTTAAAATAAAGTGGTGATCCTAACTGACCTAAGACAGGAGATTTTTACTAAGATTAAATGTCAGGAATTGTGAAAAACTGAGTTTAAATGTATTTGGCTAAGGTGTATGTAAACTTCCGACTTCAACTGTATATGTCAGAGTTAAATGTTTAAAAATACTCCTAAAGATTTACATTTACATTTAAGTCATTTAGCAGACGCTCTTATCCAGAGCGACTTACAAATGTATATGTCAGAGTTAAATGTTTAAAAATACTCCTAAAGATTTACATTTACATTTAAGTCATTTAGCAGACGCTCTTATCCAGAGCGACTTACAAATGTAAAGAATTAACATATTAGACCTGTTAGGTTCTAATTATTAGAGTAATAACTCGACGGACACTGAAAGCTTAAACCAAGTTTATTCTTCCCAAAGGATCCAACAGCTGAATCACCGAAACATATTCACACGAGCGTTAGTATTTAACCCTTTCTCCTATTTAACCCTTTCTCCAACTCATCTGAACAGCCAATGCATATCTGTTGCTAGACAGAACCTTTAGTGATATATGTTCTTCCTCACTTCATTGGACCTGACTTCTGCCGAAACTACTCACTCCTCCCCAACTCCCGGCTGTCATAGTGACTGGTATCAGACGGTGTCTCTTCTCCTCTCAGAGGATCTCTGATGGCTAACAATAACATATCCTGACATAATGTAAACGTTCTACATTACCCTCTCCCTCAGTAACATGAATAAGTATATTTCCTATTCTCAGAACCTAACAGATCAAAACATGCCGGGTTGCTGCCGGTGTGGAAAGTGGTTCTAGCGGTACCCTGAATAATCAACCACTGAGACCAGACAGCGTGGAACGGTGGCTACACAGCTGATAAATGGTTTAAAACTACAAGACCAGTACATTTCCGGGTTGCTACTGGCGTGTAAAATTGTTTAAAACTACTAGACCAGTATACTTGCAGCGCGAGCTGAATACGTGACAAATGGTTTAAAACTACAAGACCAAAACATGCTGGGTTGCTGCTGGTGTGTAGAGTGGTTCTAGCTGTACCCTGAATAATCAACCATTGAGACCAGACAGCGTGGAGCGGTGGCTACACGGCTGATGAATGTTTAGACTCTACCAGACCAGAAAATGGTAAGACCCTCTGAAACTCGACGAGTGAAGAAAGATGAAGACTATACCAAAAATACTCAGTCTGCAGCTGGATAATGTAAAGTAGTCTAGAACTTTCACCAAAGACACAAGGAAGATCTTTCAAACGACCATTGGAACGTCTGATATATCCAGTCTAACGAACACTTCCAGATCAAAGGACATTGTGACCTCTAGTGGACAACCAGAGACTTACACAACCAGAGACCGTCGAACTATTCGTCACAGACGGATCGGGCGATTTCAACAGAGCGAGACAACAAAGACATACAAGCGTAAATATGTACATTGCATTTCGAAATCCGAATCAGTGGTTGTTGGAGTGATAAATATCCATATTTACGATGAGCGTATTATTCAACTGTATGTATGATAGTTTAATTCCTTTGTCTCTCCTTCTCCCGCTCTTTCCTTCCCCACCTCTTTCATTGTGTAACCAGCCGTCATATCGGGTTAGTCCACTAGGGACTTTTCATTGCATTATGTTAGTAATCAATTCAACCTATACTGTGTGTGTTTATGTATTTCTGTGTAATTATTTTGTCAGTTAGTAAATAAATAATTTAGCCAATTTGTGTAAGCTGAGTTATCATGAAGACTAGTGTTCGTGCAGATTTATAGACTATTACGACGTTCAGAATGAGACTGACATGAGGTAAAAATACATTAATAAGTGACTTATGAATATATCTTATAAGAGTTTCATTTGGGAGATAATAACTTGTTAAATAATTTTTCCCATGGTGCCCCGAGTTAATTGTTACATTATTAATTTCATCGCGTAATCAATTAAACATAGTTAATTGATTTGATAAGATAACAGTGATCACATTAATGATAGTCACGTCACGACACCATGGTATACGGTCTGATATACGGCTTTCAGCTAATCAGCATTCAGGGCTCGAACCACACAGTTTATAATGACAAATAGCCTACGACCTGCATGTACAGTTGCAACTCTTTTTCAAGTCTATTTTCCTCATCAATATTAGTTTTGGCTAATGTTGATCATATTACATTTTTATGTATTGGACAGGGGTTGCTCAATCTTTGCAGCATAGTGGCAGGAATATTTTGTTTCTTCAACCAATGGCATATTCTCTTCACATAATGATGGAATCCTGATGAAAATGTATGGTCTGTGTGGCTTTGGCAGTAAACAAGTATGGGTGGATTATTGGATGGATTCTAACTCGGTTCTCTTGTGATTCTTCAGGACACTGGGGTTGGAAAGTCAAGCATTGTTTGGAGGTTTGTGGAGGACAGTTTTGACCCCAACATTAATCCAACTATTGGGTAAGTTATTTTAGTCCTTCACACACTGTAAATATCATGGAGAGATGGTGGGGTTGGTGTATGTGGAAGGGGAGGTGTTGTGGTCAAAGCCTGGTCAAAGATCTGTTTGTGCTATCATGTCAACTGGTGACAGTGTGTGGCAAGGAATTGTTATGGTAGCACAAACAGATCTGGGATTAGGCTAATCAATTTATCACAGGGTAATCAATGTATCACTTCTGTACTTCTTATTATGTGATGGGGTAAAGGGGTGAGCCTAATTGTATGCCATGTTAACCTGCTCTTTAAATGTGACTCACACGGTATGGTTGTATTTCTATTTTCCAGGGCATCCTTCATGACAAAGACAGTGCAGTATCAAAATGAGCTGCACAAATTCCTCATCTGGGACACGGCAGGGCAAGAGAGGGTTAGTTATCATATCTCTCTTCCATATTCAACAATATCTTTGCTCCAAATGAAGTGGTCCTTATTAGACAGCGACATAGGCCATGTTTGAATAAAAATGCATCCTTCCTTCCTCCCTTCCTTGAGCTAGTCTAATTATAGATCTCACATGATGGGTGAGATCAACATATTGGAATCATGACTCTCACTGACCTATCCAAGTAGGTTAAATCAGAGATTACGCCAAGAAAGGAAGGACAATTTTAAGGAATTTGAACAGGGCCATAGAGGTCTATGCTAAGGGCATACTCTTGCAAGTGCAGTAATGCATTGTGCCTTTTATGGGGCAATATTTAGCTTACATTTAGCTGCCCACACCAAAACATCCCCGACTCCCTCATTTTCTGCAGTCATTTAATAAGTCCCTTTCCTGTAGTTGAGTGGCAGGTTATACTATCAGGGTTTGTGCACTCTCAAGACCACTGCTGTCGGTTTAGTTTACTAGATGACATAAATATGTCTGTCATGCAACTTCTTATCTGTCCTGTCTCTCTCCATTCTCTTTATCTCTCTCTCCTTTCTCTCTCTCTGTCAAACACACACACACACACACACACACACACACACACACACACACACACACACACACCACCACAAACTTGAACTTTTAGCTATGTGTGCTGCATCAAAGGAGCGCAGTCCACATTATGCTAAAGCATACCTTCTATGTGCAATGTCCTTTGAACTGTCAAGACGAGTGGCTCTTCAGCAGTCATAACATGACAGGCGAGAGTCTAGGGGCCACTTGCAACATGATCTGCTGCGATGTTTGTCTACGACGCTATGTGGCGCTAGATCTGGACTGCTTTATAGCCCACGCAGACAGACGACATGACTAAAATAGATTATCTTTCAAATTATACAGTATATGAGTAATGAGATGCACATATAGAAACATCAAGCATTTCTGCTAACAAAACACTAAACTCCAAATCTGTTGTACGTTAGTAGGGCTAAGAATTGCCAGACACCTCACTCTACATTACGATATTTAGGTGTCGATACGATATGTATTGCGATTGTCACGATTCTACAGTGCCTTCAGAAAGTATTCATACCCCTTATCTTATTCCACATTTTGACGTGTTACAGCCTGAATTCACAATGGATTAAATCTTTTATTTTTTCACCCATCTACACACAATACCCCATAATGACAAAGTGAGAACATGGTTTTAGAAGTTTGAGCAAATGTATTGAAAATGAAATTCTGAAATATCTAATTTACATACATTACCAGTCAAAGTTTGGACACACCTACTCATTCAAGGGTTTTTCTTTATTTGTATTATTTTCTACATTGTAGAATAATACTGAAGACATCAAAACTATGAAATAAGTCTTTGTGATTCCACTTATGTTACGAATCCCTTTTGGCCCTGCAGTCTAGGGGGGATGGAAATGGGACCCGTAACATAACTCCTGCAAATTATAATCGTGACAAGTAACAGTGAGAACAAAAACCACAGACAACTGAAATCTATCGTCAAACACTCAGGGTTTATTTTAAACACACGGTAAAGGGGTGTGAGAAAAGGGGCTGAGCTGGACCCAAGCAAATAAACAATAATCCAAAACACCCCTAAGCTAGACTAGCCTACTTCAAGAACAGCTAGCTAACTAACCAGAAATACAGTGGGTGGTCCGCCCAGTTCTAACTAGGGTACTTAGACAAAGTATTCCTATGGGTAATGTATACCCATGAGCGACTTGTCTTGGTACCCCCTTTTCCCACCAAACAAACAAACAGTCAAACAACAAAACAATAGGACAACCGGACAAATGTGACATATATTTGCAAAACAAAAGAGAGATCAATACAGAAAGAGAGCGAGATTGAGAGAGAATGAGTTACAGAGAGATTCATCTATTTCTTTTCAATCAAATAAGGATCAAATAAGGATCAGAAACGAGCTGACAGTGAAGATCCTGGAACAGGCAATAACACCAGTATTTGGTCACCTGGCTGTAGTGGATGAGAAACAGCTTGTTTATCATAGTGTCTTTTCATACTAGTCTGTGAGGAAGACAGAGCTTCTTTTGCGAGAGCACAGGCTTGGTGTAGGCACTCACGAAAGCGACTAACGTAGTCCAACACATTCTCATCTCCCGTACACAACTCTTGGGACAAAAACTGTTCTTTAACCTTTTGAGGATAGGGGGCAGTATTGAGAATTTTGGAAAAAATATGTTCCCATTTTTAACTGCCTCCTACACCAACTCAGAAGCTAGAATATGCATATTATTGTTCAGGTTTGGATAGAAAACACTCTGAATTTTCTAAAACTGTTTGAATGGTGTCTGTGAGTATAACAGAACTCCTATGGCAGGCAAAAACCTGACAAGGTTTCAAGCAGGAAGTACCCTGTCTGACAAGGAGTCGTGCGTCTTGCATCTTTTTATTGAAAAGTAAGGATCTTAGCTGTAACGTGACAATTCCCAGGGCTCCAATAGGCTCTCAGAGCCCGGGAAAGAACTGAAGGTTTACGAGGGAGCCTCAGGCTGAAACACATTATCACCTTTTGTAAGTGGCTGCTCAGAGGACCTTTGAATGAGGCGCGTGCACGAGTCGCTCCTGAGGAGAAATTTTATTCGGCTGTTTAGGCTCAATGCATACTCCCGGTCGGAATATTATCACTTATCTACGAGATAAATGGCATAAAAATTGGTTTTAAACAGCGGTTGACATGCTTCGAAGTACGGTAATGGAATATTTAGACATTTTTGTCACGCCAATGCGCCATGCGCGACACCGTGAAGAAGCATTCTGATAGTGTCTAGAACTCACGAACAAAACGTCGCTGTTTGGATATAACGATGGATTATTTGGGACCAAACCTACATTTGTTATTGAAGTAGAAGTCCTGGCAGTGTATTCTGACGAAGAACAAGCAAGGTAAGAACATTTTTCTTATAGGAAATGTGATTTTGGTGAAGGCTAAACTTGCCGGGTATCTAAATAGCTAGCCCTGTGATGCCGGGCTATGTACTTAGATTATTGCAAAATGTGCTTCATCCGAAAAGCTATTTTAAAATCGGACATATCGAGTGCATAGAGGAGTAATGTATCTATAATTCTTAAAATAATTGTTATGCTTTTTGTGAACGTTTATCGTGAGTAATTTAGCAAACTGTTAGTAAATTCCCCGGAAGTTTGCGGGGGTTATGCTTTTTCTGAACGTCACATGCTAATGTAAAAAGCTGGTTTTTGATATAAATATGAACTTGATTGAACAGACATGCATGTATTGTATAACACAATGTCCTAGGTGTGTCATCTGATGAAGATCATAAAAGGTTAGTGCTGCATTTAGCTGTGGTTTGGGTTTATGTGACATGATATGCTAGCTTGAAAAATGGGTGTCTGATTTTTTCTGGCTGGGCACTCTGCTGACATAATCTAATGTTTTGCTTTCGTTGTAAAGCCTTTTTGAAATCGGACAGTGGGGTTAGATTAACGAGATTCTTGTCTTTAAATAGCTGTAAAATAGTCATATGTTTGAGAAATTGAAGTAATAGTATTTCTAACGATTAAAAAATCGCGCCACTGGATTTCAGTGGCTGTTACGTAGGTGGGACGAGTTCGTCCCACATGCGCCAGAGAGGTTAAGGACTTTCATTGGTCCTCTCACTGTGTGTCCAAACACTAGTTCAGCCGGGCTGAACCCTAGGGACTCCTATACAGTTTCACGAGCAGCAAACAAAACTAGAGGAACTCCCTCATCCCAATCTTTCTCAGATTCTAAACAATATTTACGTAGCATAGACTTCAGTGTCTGATGCCATCGTTCAAGCGCACCCTGAGACTCTGGGTGATATGCGCTTGCCACACGGTGCGTAACTGACAAGGATTTTAACACCTGCTTGAAGAGCTTTGACAGGAAATTCGTACCTTGGTCAGTTTGTACCACCTTAGGTAACCCGAATGTCGTGAAGAATTTAATTAAGGCTTTACTCACAACAGGAGCTGTAATCCTTCGCAGAGGAATGGCTTCGGGGTATCTTGTTGCCTTACACATAATCGTTAACAGAAACTGGTTACCCGATTTTGTCTTCGGTAACGGTCCAACACAATCAACCACCACATGTTCAAATGGTTCACCTATGACAGGTATAGGACAAAGAGGAGCAGGAGGAATAACCTGATTTGGTTTTCCTGTAACCTGACATGTGTGACATGTCTGACAGAACTGAGCCACATCTTGTTTTAAACCTGGCCAAAAGAAATGTCGAAGGATCTGATCATAAGTCTTTGTGATTCCTAAATGACCAGACCACTGGTGATCATGAGCAAGGGATAACACATTTTGTCGAAAGGCTGTAGGAATCACTATTTGGTAAACAGCATTCCAATCTTCATCCGCGTCAACATGGGATGTCCATTTACGCATGAGGAGATTACCATCAAGGAAGTAAGCCACGTTCTTCTTCTGTACCTCTTCCACTGAGACAACACTAGAAAAACATTTAGCAAGCTTGTCGTCAACCTTTTGGTTAGCAATCAGCTTGTCTTGCCTGAGCACGAGTGACAGTACAAGCGGGGAACACATGTGGATAACTCTGTGCCAGCTCATTGGAGAGAGAGTGGTCACTTTTATCCAACACTTCCAATACGGGTACTACCTTTCCTCCAGCAATATCGTTACCCATTATAAAGGTCACACCTTTTACTGGCAACATAGGACGTACCCCCACTCTGAATATTCCACTGATTAACTCAGAGTGTACATTCACAAAGTGCAATGGCACTGGGACAAAACCGATTTCAATACCCTGAACTAACACACTGGAACCACAGTATGTATTGTCGGATAAGGGCAACACATCAGACAATATAAACGACTGCGCCACACCAGTATCTCTAAGGATTTGAACCGGACGCTGAGATGCTTCGTCATTCGTTATGGACACAAACCCCTCGAAAATGAACGGTTCATAACTGCGGTCGGGTACTGAGACTTTCAAACTACATTTACCCTGAGGCACCTGTTTCGTTTCAGACCTCACAACCGTACGAATTACCCCAACACCTGTTGGCGGCTTGGCACGAATAGGCATCCCTTGTTTGCGTTTTAGCAGGAAGCAATCATTAATCATATGTCCCACTTTATGACAATAGAAACAGGGACACTCATTTTTCTGCCGTGCTTGATATACTGCTGACCGACTAGGGCTAAAAGTAGGCAACTCAGTGGCTCTACTCTCGGTATGAGCCGAAAACACGCTCTTGTGCATCAACACAAACTCGTCTGCCAACACAGACGCTTCTGACAGGGAGGATACCTTCTGTTCGTTTAGGTAAACTACAATGCGTTCGGGTAAGCAATTTTTAAACTCTTCCAACAAGATTAACTCCCGGAGAGAGTTGAAATCAGTTACCTTACTAGCAGCATGCCATTTATCAAATAGATTTCCCTTGTCTCTAGCAAATTCCACATAAGTCTTATTAGAAGACTTTCTATGAGACCTAAATCTCTGTCGGTATGCCTCAGGCACAAGCTCATAAGCGCGAAGAACAGTAGCTTTGACCACTTCATAGTTCAAACTGTCTTCCAAAGGTAGCGCTGACAAAACCTCTTGGGCTTTACCAGTTAGTTTACACTGAAGTAATAAACACCACACCTCTTCAGGCCATTTCAATGCTACGGCTATTCGATCAAACACACAAAAATAGGAGTCAACCTCTGACTCTCTAAACAAAGGTACTAAGGCAGTGGTTCTTAACCTGGGTTCGATCGAACCCCAGGGGTTCGGTGAGTCAGTCTCAGGGGTTCGGCGGAGGTCAAGACACACACCCGACTCATATGATTCGTGATGACACGCCCCGCTTGGCGTGTCATTGGCTGCAGGTGATCACGCAACATCGCTTGGCCTATCTGTGCTGCAGGGAATTTGGCGCGCTCAGTAGTCGAATTGTGACTGTCGTGATGGTACGTCGTGTGATTTCTTTCTTAATATTTTAATCCCTTCATACTAACTATGTCGAGCAAAAAAAGAAAGTGGTCGGACGAATATGTACAATATGGATTCACATGTATAACGGAACGTGATGAGAGTCAGCGTCCTAACTGCATGATTTGCAATGCCAAGTTGAGCAATTCTAGTCTAGCACCGGCAAAACTAAGAGAACACTTCCTTAAGCTGCATGGAGATGGACAATACAAGAACACAACGCTCGCTGAATTCAAGGTGAAGAGAGCCAGATTCGATGAAAAGGCTACTCTGCCTGTTCTCGGCTTTGTACCATCAACAAACCGATCCTCACAGCATCGTACGAAGTTGCTTACCTGATCGCAAAGCAGGGCAAACCACACACCATTGGTGAAACACTCATAAAACCAGCTGTGTTGAAGATGGCGAATATCATGCTGGGAAAAGCGGCTGAAGTTAAGTTATCCCAAATCCTCTTTCAAATGACACCATTAGCGACAGAATAGAGGACATGAGCAAAGAGACATCTTGGCTCAAGTAGTTGCAGATCTGATTTCAAGCCCGGCAAAATTCAGCCTTCAACTCGACGAGACCACAGACGTTTCCAATCTAAGCCAGCTTGCTGTATTTGTGCGCTATGTGAAAGACGACGTGATAAAGGAAGATTTTTTATTTTGTAAGCCTCTTACGACAACAACTAAGGCAGCCGATGTGAAGAAACTTGTGGATGACTTCTTCAAAGACAACAATCTTTCGTGGGATATGGTTTCTGCAGTTTGTTCGGACGGAGCTCCAGTCATGCTGGGAAGAAAGTCTGGTTTTGGTGCGCTAGTGAAAGCCGATGCACCACACATCATTGTTACGCATTGTATTCTGCACAGGCATGCGTTGGCAACAAAAACCTTGCCTCCAAAACTGGCAGAAGTATTAAAAATTGTAGTGGAATGCGTGAACTATGTGCGAAATAGTGCTCTGAGGCACCGCATCTTCAGTGAGCTGTGTAAAGAAATGGGCTCTGAATTCGAGGTACTTCTGTACCATTCTAACGTTCGGTGGTTATCCCGGGGACAGGTGCTGAATCGTGTTTTTGCCGTGCGTGTGGAATTAGCCCTGTTTTTGCAAGAGCACCAACATCGTCATGCAGATTGCTTAAAAAATTCTGAGTTCATTCTTATTTTAGCGTACATGGCTGATATCTTCGCAGCTCTCAATCATCTCAATCAACAGATGCAGGGCGGTGGAGTCAACATCATCGAAGCGGAAGAAAACCTGAAGGCTTTTCAAAAAAAGCTACCGTTATGGAAACGACGAACAGAGAACGATAACTTCGCAAACTTTCCCCTGCTGGACGACTGTGTAAGTAAGATCGAAGATGTATCTGGAATCGGAGACATTTCTGTACCCGCGGAACTGAAGCAAGCAATTGCCACGCACTTAGATGAGCTTGCAAAGTCTCTCGACGGATACTTCCCTACAAGAGAGTCATATCCAGCATGGGTGAGACAGCCGTTCACGTTTAGTGTTGAGACAACAGATGTCAATGATGAATACCTCGATGAAATCATTGAAATTCAGCAGAGCCAGGTTCAACAGCAACTCTTCAGAACAACAACGCTCTCAACGTTTTGGTGTCAACAAATGGTAACGTACCCTGTTATTGCTAAGAAAGCTCTGGAGATTTTCATACCGTTTGTTACAACATATCTTTGCGAGCAATCCTTTTCGAGGATGCTGGACATAAAAACGAAGAAAAGGAACAGACTTTGTTGCGAAAATGACATGAGAGTGGCACTTGCCAAGGTGAAGCCGCGCATTTCTGAACTGGTCTCTGAAAGGCAACAGCAGAAGTCACACTGATTTGCAGTAAATATTCATTATTATGTTTTTGTTTTTGTGTGAAAATCATGTTTTAATGGTTTTGTTCTTTGAACACTGATGTTGATGCACGGTTCATTTTGTGCACCAGTAAAATATATACCTATGTTTTGAATTTTATTTTTCCAATTAAGAAGGGTTCGGTGAATGCGCATATGAAACTGGTGGGGGTCAGTACCTCCAACAAGGTTAAGAACCACTGTACTAAGGCAATCTGCCTACTAATGTCAAATGTGTTGGAAGCTACAGCTGGCGAGGATGCCTCACTAACAGGCACAGCAGGAACGAAGGCTAGCCTCGCTGTCTCTGCCTCCAGTTCCATCTGGCGCATTTTGAATTCCATCTGCCGCTGTTCTCTTTCTGCCTCAATTTTACAAATCTCCAACTCTAACTGCCGCTGTTCTCATTCTTTTTCTGCCTCAATTTTACACATCTTCAACTGGAGATTCTCTCGCCTAATTTGGGCTCTCTCTTCCGCCTCCAGTTGGAGCTGTATCGATCGGACATCCCTCCTGGCATCACCGGTTGACAGTGGGGAGAGGGGATCAAAACGGGGCAAAGTGGCTGGAGCTTTAGCCTCGCCCTCAGACACTGATGGGCATACCGGAGCCACAACATCCCTTACAGGGGTAGTAGGCTCAGGCAGCGGTAACACAAGCACCTGCTCTTCTAACAAAATATGTAACACTAGTTTCTTAACCTCCGCCTTAACTAAACTGTGCGAAATAGATAATGAATAATGGTCTGCCAAGGTCATCAAATCAATTTTACGACACTTGTCAAACACCTCCCACGAAAAAAGGATTTCACATCAAAAGTAGCCATTTTGAACTACTACACCAAAACACAAGAGCCAACCAATAGCAAACACTAATGCTATGACGCTCAACACTGAACTAACCACTATAACAATCTGCATGAGCGGCATGGGTGTCAGTAATGACAGATCCCGGACGAGCCCCCACTTATGAAATAACACATATGGAATCATGTAGTAACCAAGTAAATCAAAATATATTTTAGATTTTAGATTCTTTAAAGTAGCCACCCTTTGCGTTGATGACAGCTTTACACACTCTTGGCATTCTCTCAACCAGCGTCACCTGGAATGTTTTTCTAACAGTTTTGAAGGAGTTCCCACATATGCCGAGCACTTGTCGGCTGCTTTTTCTTCACTCTGCGGTCCAACTCATCCCAAACCATCTCAATTGGGTTGAGGTCGGGTGATTGTGGAGGCCAGGTCATCTGATGCAGCACTCCATCACTCTCCTTCTTGGTCAAATAGCCCATACACAGCCTGAAGGTGTGTTTTGGGTCATTGTCCTGTTGAAAAAAAAAATAATTACATTCCCACTAAGCACAAACCCGATGGGATGGCGTATCGCTGCAGAAGGCTGTGGTAGCCATGCTGGTTAAGTGTGCCTTGAATTCTAAATAAATCACATACAGTGTCACCAGCAAAGCACCATCACACCTCCTCCATCCTTCACAGTGGGAAACACGCATGCGAAGATCATCCGTTTACCTACTCTGCGTCTCACAAAGACATGGCGGTTGGAACCAAAAATCGCACATTTTGACTCATCAGACCAAAGAACAGATTCCCACCGGTCTAATGTCCATTGCTCGTGTTTCTTGGCCCAAGCAAATCTCTTCTTATTATTGGTGTCCTTAAGTAGTGGTTTCTTTGCAGCAATTCGACCATGAAGGCCTGATTCACGCAGTCTCCTCTGAGCAGTTGATGTTGAGATATGCCTGTTACTTGAACTCTGTGAAGCATTTATTTGGGATGCAATTTTTGAGGCTGGTAACTCTAATGAACTTATCCTCTACAGCAGAGGTAACTCTGGGTCTTCCTTTCTTGTGGCGGTCCTCATTAGAGCCAGTTTCATCGTAGCGCTTGATGGTTTTTGCGACTGTACTTGAAGAAACTTTCAAAGTTCTTGAAATTTTCCGTATTGACTGACCTTCATGTCTTAAAGTAATGATGGACTGTCATTTCTCTTTGCTTATTTGAGCTGTTCTTGCCATAATAGGGACTTGGTCTTTTACTAAATATGGCTATCTTCTGTATACTACCCCTACCTTGTCACAACACAACTGATTGGCTCAAACGCATTGAAGGAAATAAATTCCACAAATTAACTTTTAACAAGGCACACCTGTTAATTGAAATGCAATTCAGGTGACTACCTCATGGAGCTGGTTGAGAGAATGCCAAGAGTGTACAAAGCTGTCATCAAGGCAAAGGATGGCTACTTTGAAGAATCTCAAATATAAAATATATTTTGATTTGTTGAAAATGTTTTGGGTGTCAACAATATGTGTTATTTCATAGTTTTGATGTCTTCATTATTATTCTACAATGTAGAAAATAGTAAAAATAAAGAAAACTCTTGAATGAGTAGGTGTGTCCAAACTTTTGACTGGTACTGTAAATATTCAAACCCTTGAGTCAATGCGTTGTAGAAGCACCTTTAGCAATGCTTACAGCTGTGAGTCTTTCTGGGTAAGTCTCTATAGAGCTTTCCACACCTGGATTGTGTAACATTTGCCCATTCTTTTCAAAATTCTTCAAGCTCTGTCAACCATTTTCAGATGTTGCCATACATTTTCTAGTAGATTTAAGTCAAAACTGTAACTCGGCCACTCAGGAACATGCCCTGTCTTGTTGGTAAGCAACTTTTGTGTAGATTTGGCCTAGTGTTTTAGGTTATTGTCCTGCTGAAAGGTGATTTATTCTCCCAGTGTTTGGTGGAAAGCAGACTGAATCAGGTTTCTTCTAGGATTTTTGCCTGTACTTAGCTCCATTTTGTTTCCTTTTTTTATCCTGAAAAACTCCCCAGTACTTAACGGTTACAAGCATACCATAACATGATGTTGGCACCACTATGTTTGAAAATATGGAGAGTGGTACTGAGTAATGTATTGTATTGGATTTGCCCCAAACATAACACTTTGTATTCAGCACAAAAAAGTGTATTGCTTTGCCACATTGTTTGCAGTATTACTGTAGTGCCTTGTTGCAAACAGGATGCATGTTTTGGAATATTTTTTATTCTGCACAGGCTTCCTTCTTTTCACTCTGTCAATTTCTCCTTTCACAGCCATTAAACTCTGTAACTGTTTTAAAGTCACCATTGGCCTCATGGTGAAATCTCTGAGCGGTTTCCTTCCTCTCCTGCAGCTGAGTTAGGAAGGACGCCTGTATCTTTGTAGTGACTGGGTGTATTGATACACCATCCAAAGTGTAATTAATAACTTAAACATGGTCAAAGGGATATTCAATGTCTGCTTTTAGAAATTTTTTGTCCATCTACCAATAGGTGCAGAGTGAGTCCATGCAACTCATTATGTGACTTGTTAAGCACATTTTTACTCCTAAACTTAATTAGGCATGCCCTAATAAAGGGCTTGAATTTTTATTGACTCAAGACATTTCAGTTTTTAATTAATTTGTAAAAATGTCACTTTGACTTTATGGGGTATTGTGTGGGGCCAGTGACCAAAAATCTCAATTTAATCTAAATTCAGGTTGTAACCTGACAAAATGTAGAAAAAGTCAAGGGGTATGAATACTTTCAGAAGGCACAGTGTATGTATAGAGATACAATACTGCGATTTTATTGCAATTTGATGTTCCAAACATATTGCTCACTATATGTCTGCTGCAGAGAGAGGAGAGCGAACATGAGAAAATGAGTTTTGAGTCATGGAAATAAAAGTGCTGAAAACATGTTGTCTCAATATTTAAAAAGAAGATGGAGAACAAGCTATAGGATTAAAAATATCAGAGTTTCGTGCAGATACAGCCAATTAGAGCTAGCCAGTGTTGTGTTCGAGACCACCTGAAGCGAGACCGATCCAAGACCGGAGCAAGTCGAGTCTGAGTCAACACCAAGACTGGAAGGGGGGGGGGGGGGGGGGGGGGGGCGAGACTGAGTTAAGACCAAGGCCAGAAAAAATGACCGTGCCGCCATAATAAGAGTTCAAAATGTCCAGTATTTCTGTGTTCATATTTCAGAAGAACATACGGAGTCTTTAGACATTCATAACAGTGAAAAAAAATGCATGCTCTAGGCAAATAGACCCACTCTACAAATGATTACTAACCTAAACACAGTGGGGAACAATGAAGGCGTTCTATGCCTTCATATGAGGGGCTAAGGATTTATAAAATAAGTATAAAAAAATATACCTGCAAGCAGCAATGCCGGAGTTTAAGCTGGGGGCCCACTGTGCCACCATCAGGACAAATTTCACACATAGGAGGAGCTACAGTGGCTTGCGAAAGTATTCACCCCCTTGGCAGTTTTCCGAATTTGTTGCCTTACAACCTGGAATTAAAATTCCAATTGTATCATTTGATTTACACAACATGCCTACCACTTTGAAGATACAAAATATTTTTTATTGTGAATCAAACAAATAAGACAAAAAAACAGAACTTGAGCGTGCATAACTATTTACCACCCCAAAGTCAATACTTTGTAGAGCCACCTTTTGCAGCAATTACAGCTGCAAGTCTCTTGGGGTATGTCTCAATAAGCTTGGCACATCTAGCCACTGGGATTTTTGCCCATTCTTCAAGGCAAAACTGCTCCAGCTCCTTCAAGTTGGATGGGTTCCGCTGGTGTACAGCAATCTTTAAGTCATACCACAGATTCTCAATTGGATTGAGGTCTGGGCTTTGACTAGGCCATTCCAAGGCATTTAAATGTTTCCGCTTAAACCACTCAAGTGTTACTTTAGCAGTATGTTTAGGGTCATTGTCCTGCTGGAAGGTGAACTTCCGTCCCAGTCTCAAATCTCTGGAAGACTGAAACAGATTTCCCTCAAGAATTTCCCTGTATTTAGCACCATCCAGCATTCCTTAAATTCTGCCGACAAAAAACATCTCCACAGCATGATGCTGCCACCACCATGCTTCACTGTGGGGATGTTGTTTTCGGGGTGATGAGATGTGTTGGATTTGCGCCAGACATAGCATTTTCCTTGATGGCCAGAAAGTGCAATTTTAGTCTCATTTGACCAGAGTACCTTCTTCCATGTGTTTGGGGAGTCTCCCACGTGCCTTTTGGTGAACACCAAACATGTTTGCTTATTTTTTTCTGGACACTTCCGTAAAGCCCAGCTCTGTGGAGTGTACGGCTTAAAGTGGTCCTATGGACAGATACTCCAGTCTCCGCTGTGGAGCTTTGCTGCTCCTTCGGGGTTATCTTTGGTCTCTTTGTTGCCTCTCTGATTAATGCCCTCCTTGCCTGGTCCGTGAATATTGGTGGGCGGCCCTCTCTTGGCAGGTTTGTTGTGGTGTCATATTCTTTCCATTTTTTAATAATGGATTTAATGGTGCTCCGTGGGATGTTCAAAGTTTCGGATATATTTTTATAACCCAACCCTGATCTGTACTTCTCCACAACTTTGTCCCTGACCTGTTTGGAGAGCTCCTTGGTCTTCATAGTGCCGCTTGCTTGGTGGTGCCCCTTGCTTAGTGGTGTTGCAGACTCTGGGGCCTTTCAGAACAGGTATATATATATATATATATATATATATATATATATACTGAGATCATGTGACAGATCATGTGATACTTAAATAAAGTCCACCTGTGTGCAATCTAACTAATTATGTGACTTCTGAAGGTAATTGGTTGCACCAGATCTTATTTAGGGGCTTCATAGGAAAGGGGGTGAATACATATGCACGCACCACTTTTCCATTTTTATTTTTTTGAATTTTTTGAAACAAGTAATTTTTTAAATTTCACTTCACCAATTTGGACATATTTGTGTATGTCCATTACATGAAATCCAAATAAAAATCCATTTAAATTACAGGTTGTAATGCAACAAAATAGGAAAAACTCCAATGGGGTGAATACTTTTGCAAGGCACTGTACTTCTGTACTCCTTACCACACTTGCCAAATATCACAACTCAAAATTAAACAGGTCATGCAATATGCATATTTTGGACTATTTTCAATGATGTTGACTACTTTAAATGTCTTCTTCTCCATAGCATCTATGGATGCACATCTTCAAGACTCTTGCTAAAACAATATGGTCTCAATAAGCCAATGATTGTTTCCATACTTTACAGATTAGCTTGACTCATATCCCTTAGCATGTGTGCCGAATTTCATCACTCTGAGTCAAACAGATCTATATAAACATATGCCGGTTTTAGTGCCACTGTGTGGTGGATCTGAATGTGCTTGCATATGTTGAGTCTTGACAGTGTTTGGAACATGTGTACCAAGTTTGGATACAATACAGATATCTGTGTCTGATTTATATGCATTAATGTGCCAGACCACACCCACATGAATGTTTTTTGACATACTAGTCTTGGGAAAATTTGCGTTGAGAGACCTTGGTCCATAGATGCCATATGTCAAGGTTCAACAAGATCGTCCCAGTGGTTCCGGAAGAGATGTCATTTAAGTGTTTTTCACAAAATTCTAAATGGCGGAAAATCCATCATGGCAGACTTTATGGGTCCTTGAGGCAAATTTGTTGGCAAGACAGCACAAATAGATCTGGGACCAGGCTAGTTGTAGGCTTTAAACAGTACATAATCCTGTCCTGTTATTATTTTGTGTGTGCCCTTTCTTCTACAATCTCCTGCTAGTACAATGGTCTATTCCCCTCTGTTGTCCTCTGGAGAGGGGTGAGATAAAACAGTGTTTGTCTTCTGTTCTCTGAGCTTGCCCGGGGCCATGGCGTTGAGGTAAAATGAAATGAAGCTTTGTTTAAGATAAGACAGACTGATGAAACCCGAGCTGTCTCTGCCTGCTCCCCAGTCCCGGCTGATCCACTGCCACTGTCCCTGCCAGCTTCTCTTCCTCTCTTGCTCTCTCACTCTTTCTCTCTCTGGATAGGTCTATTCAGGGTAGTGGTAGAGCCTACATCATATTGCTTAGGTTTACAGAGCTACAGTCTTCAAAGGGTAGGGCCAAGAGGAAGGGGTAGGGAACGAACTGGGACTCTTTCTTTCACACACACACACACACACACTGTCTCTCCCAGTCTACCAAGTGTTCCACAGCTGTGAGCGAGAAGGTAGCAACATTTCTGCCAGTTGCTTTTCCTTTATTGTAAGTGGCAGCAGCTGTATTTCTAAGCTGATCACTTCTTGAGAAGTTGTGGACATCAGAACCAGTTGGTATATTAACAGTTAGTGGAGTTTGGTTGAGAGATTTAGGAGCAGCTGATGGAATGAGAAAGAGCTGTGATTAGACTACTACACAATCTCTGATCCCCCCTGCCCCCCCCCCCCCCCCCCCCCCCCCCCCCCCCCCCCCCCCCCCCGGGAAGAAGCTGGGTTCCCCTTCGCTCTCTGCATTCGCTGGCACGAACAGACACCTTTCATTGGGTGCTGGGCTCATAATTTCAGTAATTAACCTGCACACGCTTAGCAAAATAAGGGTCGCTTTTTTACAGCTCCGGTGTGGCCAGAGCTGTCTGGTCTAGCTCTCGCTGCAAAATGCTCCCAGGGCACTCTTTCGCGAGGGATCACACAAGACTGTCTATGCTGTCAGGTACTGGCTGTACTGCAGCTAGCTACACAGCGCTAGCCAGTCAGACAAGCAGCATCCAGTTCCCGCCATCTGCCAAGTATCCCAAATTGGACTCCCTCCGGTAGTCTCGGGGCCAGTAATAACTGTAATTGCACGGAATGTGTGCTTTTCCTGAGGTAACTGTGTGATTCCAAGCCGGGATAGTTTATTCCTTTTTATTGTAACGGAAAATGGGAATTGGTGGGAAAGGCCGGGTCGTTCCACGTCAACGTTTGACTGTTTGTTTTAAAGCTAATCTCTTTATTTCATTAACTAATACGTGGCATGCCTGATTATTATTCCCATCATGGTTAAATATGCTAATTATGTTTGAAGAGTTATGATGAATATTATCCTAAAATGTAGAAGGACTGAGCCTAAATGGTAGTCTAACTAATGACAGGTGCGTTGCCTTTCACTTGTCTCTGTTGCAGCTTTCTTTTGTATCTCATACAGTTGATGGTCTGAATGTCACTCATTGTTACTTGTCAGTATAAATTATTACAATCATAACAAATTAAACATATACTGCATACCTTTTCAACAACAGCAAATACTTGAGTTCAATATTCAACATTGCAGCATTTTTACCCAAATGTACATCTCATGCCCAAATCATCCCAAAGGCTGCGTTTACACAGGCAGGCCAATTCTGATATTTTTTCCACTAATTGGTCTTTTGACCAATCAGTTCAGATCTTTTGCCAATAATTGGACACAATATCAGAATTGGGATGCATGTGTAAACGTAGCCTAGTGTCTGAAAGTTATTGTGAATGAAGATACTTTGTGCAGGTAATTTAGTCTATAACATCCTAATTTGGGGATATGGACTTTTTGGGCAAGCATGGTAAGGTTAGCATTTAGTGACAACAGCCAGGTAAATTAAACCAAAGTATGAATCTCTGTCTCGCCTAGTCCAAAGACTGTTTATTTTTTAAATATGTTTTATTGTCACATACACCAGATAGGTGCAGTGAAATGTGCTGTATTACAGGGTCAGAAATAGGCCTCACAAGTCGTCAACTATCAGCTTCATTAAATAGTACCCGCAAAACACCAATCTCAATGTCAATAGTGAAGAGGCGACTCCGGGATGCTGGCCTTCTAGGCCAGAGTTCCTCTGTCCAGTGTCCATGTTCTTTTGTCCATCTTAATCTTTTCTTTTTATTGGCCAGTCTGAGATATGGCTTTTTCTTTGCAACTCTGCCTAGAAGGCCAGCATCCCGGAGTCTTCCCTGTGGACGTTGAGACTGGTGTTTTGCGGGTACTATTTAATGAAGCTGCCAGTTGAGGACTTGTGAGGTGTCTGTTTCTCTAACTAGACACTCTAATGTACTTGTCCTCTTGCTCAGTTGTGCCCCGGGGCCTCCCACTCCTCTTTCTATTCTGGTTAGAGCCAGTTTGCGCTGTTCTGTGAAGGGAGTAGTACACAGCATTGTATGAGATCTTCAGTTTCTTGGCAATTTCTTGCCTTAATTTCTCAGAACAAGAATAGACTGTCCATTTTAAGTCTGTAATCGAACCCACAAATGCTGATGCACCAGATACTCAACTAGTCTGAAGAAGGCCAGTTTTATTGCTTCTTTAATCACACAACAGTTTTCAGCTGTGCTAACATAATTGCAAAAGGGTTTTCGAATGATCAATTAGCCTTTTAAAATTATAAACTTGGATTAGCTAACACAACGTGCCATTGGAACACAGGAGTGATGGTTGCTGATAATGGGCCTTTGTATGCCTATGTAGATATTCCATTAAAAATCAACCGTTTCCAGCTACAATAGTCATTTACAAGATTAACAATGTCTACACTGTATTTCTGATCAATTTTATGTTATTTTAATGGACAAAAAGTAGCTTTTTAAAAAACAAGGACCCCAACATTTTGAACAGTAGTGTATATATTTATACATTTGCAAAAAACTTTGTCATTATGGGGAATTGTGTGTAGATTGCTGAAAAAAATGTCAATATTTAATCAATTTTAGAATAAGGCTATAACGTAACAAAATGTGGAAAAAGTCAAGGGGTCTGAATACCTTACGAAGGCACTGTATATAGCCTCAGCTTGTTTTTATTACGCAGGGTTTTCTGTTTTACTGGGTGAAGACCAAATGTATAGTTCCCCATAAATATTAAATTACTAACTGCTTTTGACACATTTTGCTCATCTTTTCCCGATGGCTACCACATGTGAGTCCTCGGTGGAATGGTTTGCCATACTTCCAGGTAACAAAAGCCACTTGGCATATAGGCTTGGAACACAAGGCCTTTTTGTTTTATCAAAAAGCTTTACCCCTCCAGTTTGAGTTGATGTTTTCTCTTAAAGACCCTGTTGGGTGGAATGGAAAGTGGTGTAAGTCATATAACGGTGACTAAATGTCACCTTATAAGGCTTCTAGATTAGGTAATCTGTGAATGTAATGTTTTTGAAACAGGCGGTAGTAGTGATTGCGATGCTATTTTGGTAGCCTTGATTTTCTCATAAACAATTGCAAGCTAGATACACAATCCTCAAAGATGAATACAAAAATGTCAGTAACCTTTTCTTTGAAGTTCATCATCACTCCGGCGACTGTTGACTGGCGGGCAGCTCCGACGACTGTTGACTGGCGGGCAGCTCCGACGACTGTTGACTGGCGGGCAGCTCCGATGACTGTTGACTGGCGGGCAGCTCCGACGACTGTTGACTGGCGGGCAGCTCCGACGACTGTTGACTGGCGGGCAGCTCCGACGACTGTTGACTGGCGAGGCTGTGTTTACGCACTTGAAGGCTAGTGCGGGGAGCGGGAACAGGACGAGTCGGACTGGGTTGACGCACTTCCGGGTCCGCACGAGAGACAGGAGCTGGAAACCCAGGGCTATGGAGGCGCATAGTCGGTCTAGATCTTACCTCCTGCACAACCCGCCTTGGCTGGATGGAACTAGTAGCCCTGTACGAGCGGGGTGCTCGTACAGGGCAGACTGGGCTGTGCAGGGGCCTGATGGTAGCCGTGCGTAGAGCGGGAGTTGGGTAGCCTGGTCCTCGGAGGCGTACCGGTGACCAGATGCGCTGCGCAGGCATCCTCCTACCAGGCTGGATGCCCGCTCTAGCACGGCACCTGCGAGGGGCTGGAATAACTCGCACCGGACTGTGCGTGCGTATGGGTGAGATAGTGCGCTCCTCAGCGAAACATAGCGCTCTCCACCCCATACGCTCCTCCATATAACCACGGGTAGCTGGCTTCCGGCTCTTCCTACGCCTAGCCAAACTACCCGTGTGCCCCCCCCAAAAAAAATTATTGGGGGTGCCTCTCGTGCTTCTCCCTCAGCGCGTCCATGGCCTCGTACCTCTGCCTCTCTGCCTTGGCTGCCTCAATTTCCCACTGCGGGCGGCGATAATCCCCAGCCTGGTGCCAAGGTCCGGCCCCGTCCAGAACTTCCTCCCAGGTCCACTTCTCCCGCCAGTCCAACTCGAAGTCCCTCTGCTCCTTCCTCTGCTGCTTGGTCCATAGTTGGTGGGTGATTCTGTCACGGTTGTCGTCGGTGATGGAGGACCAAAACGCAGCAGGTATGTGTATGCTCATCTTGATGATTATTTATTTTCAAAATGAATACCAAAATAACAAAACACGAGAACTAACGAACGAACAACAACAAACAGTCTGGCAAAGCATAAGGCTCAACACAGAACAATCACCCACAAATAACAAACACACCCTAATATATGGGACTCTCAATCAAAGGCAGATAGACAACACCTGCCTTCAACTGAGAGTCCCAACCCCAATTAACCAAACATAGAAACAGACATACTAGACTAAACATAGAATACCTGAAAACCAAACAGTGCCCAAAAACCCCGGAATACTTAAACCAAATGCCCCTTCAACAAAACACACCACCCCGAACCACATAAAACGAATACCCTCTGCCACGTCCTGACCAAACTACAATACTAATTAACCCTTATACTGGCCAGGACATGGCTAAATGACTAAAATGTAAATGGCACCCTAGTAGTAGCATAAGCAGAGAGCTCCTGTACATTTGTATTTTTGTAATTAATGAATTAAGGCATTGTTTTGTATAATCTTTTTGTTTTAAGAATGAACAATTAATATAACTAATTAATATCATCAGAATCAACCATGGCGTTAAGAATGAGGGTGAAGTTGGCTAGTAATTTCTTTGTTTGGCTAGCTAGCAAGCAAGCTAACATTAGCTGGCAATTGTTTTGATTCGAATGCAAGCTAGTGTCCAGAGTTTGAGGATGGAGAGAAGTCCGAAAGCAAGACGGCAGATCGGTTTGGTGAGGCTAATCTTGAGCCACGTGACTGACATAGCATCATCATCCAAGTTGCTTCATTTTGGCAGTAGTGAAGGAGTAGCTAGCTATCTACTATGGAGTCCATGGACTGCAGTGCCACTGGCTAAGCTCAAACTTCACCTGATTCCTACCACGGAAAAGCCAGAGACATGATGCTGCCACCACATGCTTCATGGTGGGGATGGTGTTCTTTGGCTTGCAAGCCTCCCCCTTTTTCCTCCAAACATAACAATGGTCATTATGGCCAAACAGTTCTATTTTTGTTTCATCAGACCAGAGGACATTTCATGAAAAAAGTATGATCTTTGTCCCCATGTGCAGTTGCAAACCGTAGTCTGGCTTTTTTATGGCAGTTTTGGAGCAGTGGCTTTTTCCTTGCTGAGCGGCCTTTCAGTTTCTGTCGATATAGGACTCGTTTTACTGTGGATATAGATACTTTTGTACCTGTTTCCTCCAGCATCTTCACAAGGTCCTTTGCTGTTGTTCTGGGATTGATTTGCACTTTTCGCACCAAAGTACGTTCATCTCTAGGAAACAGAACGTGTCTCCTTCCTGAGAGGTATGACGGCTGCGTTGTCCCATGGTGTTTATACTTGCGTACTATTGTTTGTACAGATGAACGCGGTACCTTCAGGTGTTTGAAAATTGCTCCCAAGGATGAACCAGACTTGTGGAGGTCTACAATTGTTTTTCTGAGGTCTTGGCTGATTTCTTTTGATTTTCTCATGATGTCAAGCACAGAGGCACTGAGTTTGAAGGTAGGCCTTGAAATACATCCACATGTACACCTCCAATTGACTCAAATGATGTCAATTAGCCTATCAGATGCTTCTAAATCCATGACATAATTTTCTGGAAATTTCCAAGCTGTTTAAAGGCACAGTCAACTTAGTGTATGTACATTTCTGACCCACTGGAATAGTGAATTATAAGTGAAATAATCTGTCTGTAAACAATTGTTGGAAAAATTACTTGTGTCATGCACAAAGTAGATGTCCTAACCGACTTGCCAAAACTATAGTTTGTTAACAAGAAATTTGTGGAGTGGTTGAAAAAATTGTTTTAATGATTCCAACCGAAGTGTATGTAAACTTCCGACTTGAACTGTACACTGAACAAAAATATCAACGCAACAATTTAGAAGATTTTACTGAGTTATAGTTCATATAACGCAGTCAGTCAATTTAAATAAAATCATTAGGCCCTAATCTATGGATTTCACATGACTGGTCACAGACACCTTAAAAAGGGGCGTGGATCTGAAAGCCAGTCAGTATGTGGTGTGACTGCCATTTGCCTCATGCAGCGTGACATTTGCCTCTCCTTCGCATTGAGTTGATCAGGCTGTTGATTGTGGAATGTTGTCCACTCCTCTTCAATGGCTGTGCGAAGTTGCTGTTGATGGATATGTTTTATACATTTGCACAAATGTCTAAAAACCTGTTGTTTCTTAACCATTATGGGGTATTCTGTATAGATTGCTGAGGAAAAACATGTATTTAATCAATTTTAGAATAAAGCTGTAACGTAACAATATGTGGAAAAAGTCAAGGGGTCTGAATACTTCCGAATGCACTGTATATACAGTACCAGTCAAAAGTTTGGACACACCTACTCATCCAAGGGTTTTTATTTATTCTTTACTATTTTCTACATTGTAGAATAATAGTGAAGACATCAAAATTATGAAATAACACATATGGAAGCATGTAGTAACCAAAAAAGTGTTAAACAAATCAAAATATATTTAAGATTCTTCAAAGTAGCCACCCCTTGTCATGATGACAGCTTTGCACACTCTTGGCAATCTCTCAACCAGATTCATGAGGTAGTCACTTGGAATGCATTTCAATTAACAGGTGTGCCTTGTTAAAAGTTAATTCGTGGAATTTCTTTCCTTCTTAATGCATTTGAGCCAATCGGTGTGTTGTGACTAGGTAGGGTTGGTATACAGTAGATAGCCCTATTTGGTGAAAGACCAAGTCCATATTATGGCAAAAACAGCTCAAATGAGCAAAGAGAAATGACAGTCCATCATTACTTTAAGACATGAAGGTCAGTCAATCCGGAAAATGTCAAGAACTTTGAAAGTTTATTCAAGTGCAGTCACAAAAACCTCGGAGTGCAGCCCAAATAAATGCTTCACAGAGTTCAAGTAACAAACACCTCAACATCAACTGTTCAGAGAAGACGGCGTGAATCAGGTCTTCATGGTCGAATTGCAAAGAAAAGAAACCACTACTAAAAGACACCGATAAGAAGAAGAGACTTGCTTGGGCCAAGAAACACGAGCAATGGACATTAGACTGGTGGAAATTTGTCCTTTGGTCTGATGAGTCCAAATTTTAGATTTTTGGTTCCAACTGCCGTGTCTTTGTGAGACGCAGAGTAGGTGAACGGATGATCTCCACATGCGTGGTTCCCACCGGGAAGCATGGAGGAGGAGGTGTGATGGTGTAGGGATGCTTTGCTGGTGACACTGTCAGTGATTTATTTAGAATTCAAGGCACATAAGGATCATATCACCTCCACCTTACCTGACACCCTAGACCTACTGAAATGTGCATACTGCCCCAATAGATCCACGGATGATGCAATTCTCATCGCACTGCACACTGCCCTATCCCATCTGGACAAATCAAATACTTTTTTTTTTTCATGTGTGCCGAATACAATACAACTTTACAGTGAAATGCTTACTTACAAGCCCTTAACCAACAATGCAGTTTTATGAAAAATAAGTGTTAAATAAAAAAGAAAAGTAACAAATAATTAAAGAGCAGCAGTAAAATAACAGTAGTGAGGTAATTGATGTAATATGTACATGTAGGTTGAGTTAAAGTGACTATGCATCGACAATAAACAGAGCGTAGCAGCAGCATAAAAGGGGGAGGGTAGAAGCTGTTAAGAATCCTTTCGGACCTATACTTGGCGCTTAGTTTAGTTTATTAATTCAACCATTTTAAAAAACAAGCACACATAAAATTTGAAAAAGCCATACATGCACATGAGTAAAATCATCGAGGATAACACAATAAAGTCTGGGACTTATTTCCATTGTGGTCCTCTAAAGGAACCAAAGTGTTAAGAAGTGTTTTCTAGGGGACCCTATAATCTTTGACTGCATTGAAAGTTCTCTCTTAGCTACTTCATATAGCTGACATTCTTGCTTCACGTATTCCTCTTTGAATTAGAAGATACTGTTGCGCAAAAAAACATTCAGATGTAGGTCTACACTATTGCTGGTAGTATCAGGCTGTATACCGTTAGCTTTGACTAAGTACATTTATTAGCTAGCTAGCAATTAGCATTAGCAGCTAACAAGATTTAGACCTAGCAGTTTGCAGATGTAAGAAAAAAAACAGAATAGTGTAATTATAGAACGCTTGTGGATTAAAATTAAGAAGCAAAGTGAAAATAACATCGTTGTCATCGACATTGTTTTATGTGCTGCATTGACCATGCAGAGGCTGAACGCAAGTGTCGAGGTACAGGAACAACAAAAAGCTGGACACATTACATTTTTTACACTTTTTTTTTCTGATAAAAACTAGTTCATTGCATTCACCATGGAGCCCAGTTTCAGAATATCACCATGTGTCCTAGCTGCTTGCAATAGTTTCGAAATAATCCCAGCCCATTGTTCTGCGTCACAATGCTAGTTCGCTACTGTTGGCAATGAGAACTGCCCTTGTTAACCTTGTAGGCTTACCTCGGGTAACTTATTTGTTTATGGCTACTTGGTGAGCATCTCACTGTTCGCCTTGGTACACGTTGTGTTGACACAGTGCTAGAGTTGGCTGGCACATACCCATCAAATGTTAAATATTTTCTGGCCATGGTTAAAACCATCTATTTTTTCAGAAAAATGTGTAAAACCTAAACAAATGCATGTCCCTGTCCTCTTTTTCAAGATGTGGATGATTTATACAGTCAGAATTTTTTTTTTAAATGAAGAAATAACCTTATATGCGTCAATCTGTTAATTTGTAGGCATCATATTGAGCAAATGCTGCGCAGGTTCACTGAGTTGCAAACCAAAGGGATAGGTCTAGCTCATTGATTTATAGATCGGACACAGTTGCTACCTCAGATTATGAGCCTAGCAAGTGTGGCGAAAGAGGTATGTAGTACCCACAGAATGCCACAGGGAGGAGCAAGAGTACTATAAACCCATAACCTATTTTAGCCTTAACCATAGCCCTAGCCCTAACCCTTGGTATAACCTATTTTAGCCTTAACCCTAAACCTAATTCTAGGGTAGGGTAGCCTAGAGCACTTTTTGAAACTATTTTAGTGATAATATTTTTAGTAAATACCATTATAGTACTAAATAGCATTTGATGAATTTTTTTTATCAAAACTTATGTATGCATTTTGCAGTTTGTTTTATTAGTTATTTTATGATATTTATTATTGCAAGGCAGACCACTTGATAAACTTTGAACTGGGTGTGACCTAGTAACCTCTATGTGAAAGTCCAGCAATTAGCGTGGGATAGGTGGGGCAGGTTTGAGACTGATCTCAGGAATTAATGTAAAAAATACACAATTTCTTAGCTGCCTCACCAAAGTCTTTTTGTGAATTAATAACTTTTAATTGCTACATATGTCCAATAGATGGCAGCATAAGTCTATGAAAAATCAGTTATATACAAGCAGCAATATGATTGACATAAAATAGAATGCAACCAGACTATATGTGCCATGATTTTCTAAAATGGTCACTCATTACTTTACAGGTAGCTATATATATACATAGTACCAGTCAAAAGTTTGGATACACCTACTCATTCCAGGGTTTTTCTTGATTTTTACTTTTTTCTACATTGTAGAATTATAGTGAAGACATCAAAACTATGAAATAACACATATGGAATAATGAAGTAACCAAAAATATTTTATATTTGAGATTCTTTAAAGTAGCCACCCGTTGCCTTGATGACAGCTTTGCACACTCTTGGCATTCTCTCAACCAGCTTCATGAGGTAGTCACCTGGAATGCATTTCAATTAACAGATGTGTTTTGTTAAAAGTTAATTTGTAGAATTTCTTTCCTTCTTAATGCATTTGAGCCAATCAGTTGTGTTGTGACAAGGTAGGAGTGGTATAAAGAAGATAGCACTATTTGGTAAAAGACCAAGTCCATAGTATATCAAAAACAGCTCAAATGAGCAAAGAGACACAACAATCTATCATTACATTAAGACATGAAGGTCAGTCAATCCGGAAAATGTCAAGAACTTTGAAAGTTTCTTCAAGTGCAGTCGCAAAAACCATCAAGCGCTATGATGAAACTGGCTCTAATGAGGACCGCCACAAGAGAAGCAGAGTAGGTGAATGGATGATCTCCGCATGTATGGTTCCCACTGGGAAGCATGGAGAAGGAGGTGTGATTGAGAAGGAGGTGTGATGGTGAAGGGGTGCTTTGCTGGTAACACTGTCTGTGATTTATTTAGAACTCAAGGCACACTTAACCAGCATGGCTACCAAAGTATTCTGCAGCGATACGCCATCCCATCTGGTTCGTGCTTAGTGGGACTATCATTTGTTTTTCAACAGGACAATGACCCAACACACCTCCAGGCTGTGTAAGGGCTATTTGACCAAGAAGGAGAGTGACGGAGTGTTGCCTCAGATGATCTGGCCTCCACAATCACCCAACTTCAACCCAATTGAGATGGTTTGGGATGAGTTGGACCGCAGAGTGAAGAAAAAGCAGCCAACAAGTGCTAGGCATATGTGGGAACTCCTTCAAGAATGTTGGAAAAGCGTTCAAGATGAAGCTGAGAGAATGCAAAGCTGTCATTAAGGCAAAGGGTGGCTACTTTGAAAATCAAAAATGTATTTAAATTTGTTTAACACTTATTTTTGGTTACTACATGATTCCGTATGTGTTATTTCATCATGTTGATGTCTTCACTATTATTTTACAATGTAGAACATAGTAAAAATAAAGAAAAACCCTTGAAAGAGCAGGTGTGTCCAAACTGGTACTGTGTGTGTGTGTGTGTGTGTGTATATGTATATATGTGTATATATACACTGCTCAAAGAAATAAAGGGAACACTAAAATAACACATCCTAGATCTGAATGAATGAAATAATCTTATTAAATACTTTTTTCTTTACATAGTTGAATGTGCTGACAACAAAATCACACAAAAATAATCAATGGAAATCCAATTTATCACTCAAAATTAAAGTGGAAAACCACACTACAGGCTGATCCAACTTTGATGTAATGTCCTAAAAACAAGTCAAAATGAGGCTCATATGACCTCCCTACAATGCCTGGGCATGCTCCTGATGAGGTGGCGGATGGTCTCCTGAGGGATCTCCTCCCAGACCTGGACTAAAGCATTCGCCAACTCCTGGACAGTCTGTGGTGCAACGTGGCGTTGGTGGATGGAGCGAGACATGATGTCCCAGATGTGCTCAATTGGATTCAGGTCTGGGGAACGGGCGGGCCAGTCCATAGCATCAATGCCTTCCTCTTGCAGGAACTGCTGACACACTCCAGCCACATGAGGTCTAGCATTGTCTTGCATTAGGAGGAACCCAGGGCCAACCGCACCAGCATATTGTCTCACAAGGGGTCTGAGGATCTCATCTCGGTACCTAATGGCAGTCAGGCTACCTCTGGCGAGCACATGGAGGGCTGTGCGGCCCCCCAAAGAAATGCCACCCCACACCATGACTGACCCCCCGCCAAACTGGTCATGCTGGAGGATGTTGCAGGCAGCAGAACGTTCTCCACGGCATCTCCAGACTCTGTCACGTCTGTCACGTGCTCAGTGTGAACCTGCTTTCATCTGTGAAGAGCACAGGGCGCCAGTGGCGAATTTGCCAATCTTGGTGTTCTCTGGCAAATGCCAAACGTCCTGCACGGTGTTGGGCTGTAAGCACAACCCCCACCTGGGGACGTCGGGCCCTCATACCACCCTCATGGAGGCTGTTTCTGACCGTTTGAGCAGACACATGCACATTTGTGGCCTGCTGGAGGTCATTTTGCAGGGCTCTGGCAGTGCTCCTCCTGCTCCTCCTTGCACAAAGGCGGAGGTAGCGGTCCTGCTGCTGGGTTGTTGCCCTCCTATGGCCTCCTCCACGTCTCCTGATGTACTGGCCTGTCTCCTGGTAGCGCCTCCATGCTCTGGACACTACGCTGACAGACACAGCAAACCTTCTTGCCACAGCTCGCATTGATGTGCCATCCTGGATGAGCTGCACTACCTGAGCCACTTGTGTGGGTTGTAGACTCCGTCTCATGCTACCACTAGAGTGAAAGCACCGCTAGCATTCAAAAGTGACCAAAACATCAGCCAGGAAGCATAGGAACTGAGAAGTGGTCTGTGGTCACCACCTGCAGAACCACTCCTTTATTGGGGCTGTCTTGCTAATTGCCTATAATTTCCACCTGTTGTCTATTCCATTTGCACAACAGCATGTGAAATTTATTGTCAATCAGTGTTGCTTCCTAAGTGGACCGTTTGATTTCACAAAAGTGTGATTGACTTGGAGTTAGTTACATTGTGTTGTTTAAGTGTTCCCTTTATTTTTTGGAGCAGTGTATATATATATGTGTGTGTGTGTGTGTGTGTGTGTATATATTTTTTTTTCCCCAACAAACAATACCCCATAATGAGATATATATATATATATATATATATATAATTTCATAGTTTTGATGTCTTCACTATTATTCTACAATGTATAAAATAGTAAAATAAAGAAAAACCCTTGAATGAGTAGGTGCCAAACTTTTGACTGGTACTGTATATATGGGCCTCCCGAGTGGCGCAACGGTCTAAACTATAGTTTGTTAACAAGAAATTTGTGGAGTGCTTGAAAAACGAGTTTTAATGACTCCAACCTGTGTATGTAAACTTCCAACTTCAACTGTGTGTGTGTGTGTGTGTGTGTATATATATATATATATATATATGGTCTGATGAAACAAAAATAGAACTGTTTGGCCATAATGAGTATTCAGACCCCTTGACTTTTTCCAGCCTGATTCTATGGATTACATAGTTTTTTCCCCTCATCAATCTACAAACACTACCCCATAATTTTATAAATATATAATTTTTTTCTTCTACTTTTACCCCTTTTTTGTAATATCCAATTGGTAGTTAGTCTTGTCCCATCGCTGCAACTCCCCTACGAACTCGGGAGAGGCGAAGGTCGGGAGCCATGCGTCCTTTGAAACATGACCCTGCCAAGCCGCACCGCTTCTTGACGCACTGCTCGCTTAACACAGAAACCTGCCGCACCAATGTGTCGGAGGAAACACCGTCCAGCTGGCGACCGAAGTCAGCTGGCAGGAGCCCGGCCCGCCACAAGGTGTCGCTAAAGCGCCATGAGACAAGGAAATCGTGACCAGCCTAGCCCGGACAACGCTGGGCCAATTGTGCGCCACCTCATGGGTCTCCCGGTCACGGCCGGCTGTGACACAGCTTGGGATCGAACCCGGGTCTGTAGTGATGCCTCAAGCACTGCAATGCAGTTCCTTAGACCGTTGCGCCACTCGGGAGGCCCATATATACAGTACCAGTCAAAAGTTTGACACCTACTCATTCAAGGGTTTTTCTTTATTTTACTATTTTATACATTGTAGAATAATAGTGAAGACATCAAAACTATGAAATGATATATATATATATATATATATATCTCATTATGGGGTATTGTTTGTTGAGGAAAAAAACGATTGAATCCATTTTAGAATCAGGCTGGAAAAGTCAAGGGGTCTGAATACTCTCCAAATGCCCTATACACACAAACATACACACATACACACATACATACATAAAGTACCAGTTTGGACACACCTACTCATTCAAGGGTTTTTCTTTATTTTTACTATATTCTACATTGTAAAATAATAGTGAAGACATCAAAACGATGAAATAACACATATGGAATCATGTAGTAACCAAAAAAGTATTAAACAAATCAAAGTATATTTTAGATTTTAGATTCTTCAAATTCTTCTCTGCCTTGATGACAGCTTTGCATTCTCTCAACCAGCTTCATCTTGAACGCTTTTCCAACAGTCTTGAAGGAGTTCCCACATATGCCTAGCACTTGTTGACTGCTTTTCCTTCATTCTGCGGTCCAACTCATCCCAAACCATCTCAATTGGGTTGAGGTCAGGTGATTGTGGAGGCCAGGTCATCTGATGCAGCACTCCATCACTCTCCTTCTTGGTCAAATAGCCCTTACACAGCCTGGAGGTGTGTTGGGTCATTGTCCTGTTGAAAAACAAATGATAGTCCCACTAAGCGCAAACCAGATGGGATGGTGTATCGTTGCAGAATGCTGTGGTAGCCATGCTGGTTAACTTGCCTCTTAACTCACTTCATGCATGAAGTGAGTGCTACGGGGCGATAGTCATTTACTTCAGCTACCTTTGTTTTCTTGGGTACAGGAACAATAGTGTACATATTGAAGCAAGTGGGGACAGCAGACTGGGATAGGGAGAGATTGAATATGTCCGTAAACACTCCAGCCAGCTGGTCTGCAAATGCTCTGAGGACACGGCTAGGGAATCCGTCTGGGCCGGCAGCTTTGCGAGTGTTAACACACTTAAAATGTCTAACTCATGTCGGCCACGGAGAACGAGAGCTCACAGTCCTCGGGAGTGGCCCGCGAAGAAGTTGTTTAGCTTGTCTGGGAGCAGACATTGGTGTCCGCCACGTGGTTGGTTTTCCTCTCCTCTGCTCCTGACTGCATGTGCTGCCATAAGAATATAATTGATAGAATAGGCATCCACATTCACGTCAATGATGGCATAATACAACCCCTTGCTTGTTTCAGCAAGGAGCTAAGTTTCATCACGTTTAGAGTCCATGTTACCGCAGAAATGGACTCAACCGCACAAATGCCCATTCACATTTGTTTGGTGAAAACAGTAGGATAATTACACATGTAGTTAAAGTCCATTCTAGTATACAGTGTTACTTGAAAAGTATCTATTGTCCCATCTTCAGTCAGCTGTTCGTTCCACATGTATTTGACATGTTTTACAGTTATGTTGGTTATTTTATTTTCATGACGGTCTTCATCCATAAACGTTGGTTACACGGTTATATCATAATTGTGTCAGTCCTAGTGGGGAGGTGCTGGCATGGGTCACTTTCTCTCTTCTTTTCTGCTCATCTCCCGTTTGGGTCCGGTCCGTCTCATTTTTTAAGGGGTGTGTCCTGGAGCCTCCTCTTTTTCATTTGCACTGATGTGAAACAACTGGACAAGCAACAACGATTTCTTAGCTCACGTCCGCCATATTGCTTTTACCTATCCTGTGTTTTCAGATCAGTGCACCTCTCTCCACTATTGAGATGCACCTCGTTTTAAGACTTGAACACTTTACAGGGAGGTCTTGGAGAAGGATGCCAAGGACTACGCAGACTCCATCCATGCCATCTTTGTGGAGACCAGCGCCAAGAACACCATTAACATCCATGAGGTCTTTATAGAGATAAGTGTGTTTTTTTTCACTATGTTTTGGTGTCATCCCATCCTTTGGGCCTAATTTGTGCTTTGTGAGATACCAGTGTATTACTAGTGGTGTACAATAGCTTACATTGACCTCGTGCTTTTTTTAAATTTAGTTTATTTAGGTGTACCAAGTAATATTGTGTGCGCTTCTGCTGTACTTTCCTTTTAACCAATGGTCTCTGGGTGTAAAATTGCTTTTTTTCGTCCTCCCTGCACATTTTGTTCTACCCTACAGGTCAACAGATCCCTATCCTAGATGCAGGAGGAGGGGCTGCAGGTAAGGGCTTCAAACTGCACCGCCAGCCCTTAGAGACCCAGACCTGCTGCTGATGCTGCCAGTGAACCCTGCTCTTAGTCCCACCCTGACTCTTGACCCCTGACGCAATGACCTTTCTCTGCTTACAGCCTCCATAGTCCCTCCAACCAAATACCACTCCTCCATCGGGAACCACTGACTCCTACCGCCATTGCCTCCTCCATCTAATACTCCACTGTAAAGAGCAAGCCTATTGAAATTCACTGGGATATTGCTTTGGCTTGGATTTTGTGAAGCTGTCGGTTTGTGTTTCCTGTCTCCCTATCCAGACTCCAAAAGGTTCAACCAAAGTCTACAGCCTTTAGTATTTTGCCTTTAGGTTCCTCAAGAAGGTCAATGGCAGTATCACCCGCTCTCTTGCTGTGTTCACTTCGTCCTATTCCTATATAGTGCACTACTTTGGTCAAAAGTAGTGCACTATATAGGGAAAGAGGGTGCCATTTGAGATGCATCCTCAAAGGTTTTCAGCGTAAAATGTCTTAATCTAGCAGTCCAAAGCCACAGCAATTGCTATGATTTGCCCAAGTTATAAGCGCTCCCTTCCTGCCTGTCTTTTATAGGTCTTGTAATACTTCTGAAAAGAAGAAGAACGTTAACACAGATTTTATTTCTGTTTCAATCTCGTAAACCTCTACACGGGTCCTGGCATCATCAGGTTTACAGCATGCTGTGATTATTTTCTTGCAATGGCTACAGGGTCTATTTTGTAACCGGAGACAATATGGAGGTTATTTTTAACATGCCTTTTACATTTTCAGTTTCTTCTTAAAAAATGGCTAGGTAGGCCTGTATAGATGTACGTTCTCCACCTCTAAATGGACTAATACCAATCTCTTACTAAATCAACTACAGTAAGTCACACTAAGTTTTTTTTTACACTTATTTTACCAGGTAAGTTGACTGAACACATTCTCATTTACAGCAACAACCTAGGGAATAGTTACAGGGGAGAGGAGGGGGGATGAATGAGCCAATTGTAAGCTGGGGATGATTAGGTAACTGTGATGGTATGAGGGCAAGATAGGGAATTTAGCCAGGACACCAGGGTTAACACCCCTACTCTTACAATAAATGCCATGGGATCTTTAGTGATCACAGAGTCAGGACACCCACATAACGTCCCATCTGAAAGACAGAACCCTACACAGGGAAATGTCCCCAAACACTGCCTTGGGGTATTTTTAGACCAGAGGAAAGGGTACCTCTTACTGGCCCTCCAACACCACTTCCAGCAGCATCTGGTCTCCCATCCAGGGACTGACCAGGACCAACCCTGCTTAGCTTCAGAAGCAAGCCAGCAGGGTGGTATGCTGCTGGCCTAAGTAACAACAGTTTCATTAATCTGGAGCGTACCAAAACATTTTTTTACATTTCCGTCAGGTTTGCCCAACTATTTGCAAAGAGTGCCACTTCAGTCTGAAAATATTAACACCTGTATGGATCTATCTAATCATTGTGATCCAGGTTGATGAGTCAGAAGTGCATGATGGGAAATGGATTTGTGTAGTCTGACCTATAATGGCCCTCTCACAGTGCTTTGCAGCATAGGGCCAACTAAGGCAGGTGTTTACCAAACAGTTTGATACTACAGTAATGAAAATCCCCAATGGGAGTAATGTTATATTTTTTATTTTGTCTTGTTACAATTTTGTATTCATCAATATTGTTGTCACTTTCATTCCATCTGTTTTAGCCTCAACACTTTGGAGGGGAAATGGGTTTTGTGATGGTAACGTGGCTGGTTGATTGTTGGCACTGAAATGGAGAGGACAGTCCTTTTATGGCTGACCTCTACATTGAGAACAGTCTTGTTAGCACTCAAAAAGGCTGGCCCTTTAAGAGACGACCACAGGGCCCTAATGTAGTGGTAAAAAAAATAAGTAGGTAAATTCTTATTGCCAGTCTCGGTGAAAAAAGTAACACTCCCTATACTTTTAATGTATTTTTTCCACAAAAAGTGGGTAAACTGTGTTTACTTGCATTTACCCTCCACTACACCACTGATTGGAAGGCGATCATGATTAGGGCCCTGTGGTCGTCTCTTAAAGGGCCAGCCTGTTTGAGTGCTAACAAGACTGGCAGTCACTAAGTGTGCGATATAACTTCTCAAACTGCTCACATTTACACTTTAATATTAGACCAAATGAGCCACTCGCTGGAATTCTGTAAATGAATTGCCCTGGAGTGCTTGGAGAATACTGCCAGCCTTTTTACAGTATTCATTGTGTTTCAATGTTTCTGAAATGGCATTTTAACTGTTTGTGTGAGTTGGCAACTCCGCCCGTCCTTGAGCTCTTGCTGTTTTTCTTTTATGACCGTTTTACAGGAGAGCGTGATTTTGTGAGGTCCTAACAATTCTTTAAATGTCCCATAAACATTTTTCAACTTTATTTTCTCATTCTTTTACAGAATATGCACTGGCTCACACATCCAATGTAGTTTTACTACCTGGCCTGAGATAAAAAAAAGGGCCATATCTAGAAACTTGACTTGTTCTGGGAAGAACTTGACTACACTCATCGATCTTAGATCTTTCTAAAGTAAAGGTTACACGAAGAGAACCAGGCACTGCGTTCCGTTGACATGCTGACCCGCTAATAAACCGTGCTCTCTCTTCCTCTCTGAATTATATGCTGTACTATGTAGACCGGTCTGTCGTTCCCCTCGCCCCTTCTTTCCGGCGCCAGCTGCCTTTCCTTCCATCCACTGTGATGCAAGCAATTAAGTCGAGCTTGAATATGGAGTGGAACTGGAACACCTTGTTCTGAAATACAGAGAATCATTGAAAGAACACTATGAGCAACATGTTCACTATGATGTCTTAAATTGCTCTTCTGTGTAGCACATTAATGTTAAGTCTCGTATGTTACAGTAGTGCATGAGCCATTGCTATTGCCATTTGACTGGCAATTTAGGGATAACACTTTGCACAGAGTTGTCAATGGAATTGTTCCCCTTTCCTTTTATTTCCTCTTAGTGGCTTTCCCTTTTGCCAAAAATACAGAAATGGGCCACATTTTAACACCAGTTGTAAACTGGCCACTATGCCTCCCAGTTGTCTGTCCTTTCTCCTAATGTGTGTATTTGTTCACTTCCCTTCATGGATTTAATGACTGGTCTAAGAAATGTGTTGGAAACTCTCTTTGTATGCATTGTACACCAATCTAATTCAGTTATTTTAAATGAGTGTGGAGGAATATTCAAGTGCACACCGATAATAAGTGGACCGATAATTGGAATGCAAGGTGGGTCTCTTGAGGTTAAGTTGTCTTAGTGGCTTGTGTCCTTGATTTTTTTTATTGACCATTGTGCATTTTAATAAGTGTTGATAGTGAGTTGTGTAAATAGCAGGGTAGACTGTACATTCTTCAGGAATTTGTTTTTACAACCATGTCAGTGCAAAAATTGTCTTTATGGCAAGGGTTACTGAAATGTGATAAACAAAAATTCCTAGGGATTAAGGAGATTTATAATATGGTTATGTTACTTTTAGGTGTGATGTGTTGATTTCTGATCATCAATTCTTCAAAAGGCCTTTAAAAGTTCAATGTTAATGATTTTGTGGCATTTGAAAGTGTTCCTCAATGATTTCCACTTGAAATGATATCGTATTTCGCAAGGACAATGCATTTTTTTTAAAGGGACATTTATTATAGCTCTGGTACTTCTACAACTGCACTTTCAGATCAAGTATTTGTATTGATTTGTGCACCGAACCCTATCACATTTCAGGTATATTATTCCTGGTAGCCTAGTGGTTAGAGCGTTGGACCAGTAACCGAAAGGTTGCTAGATTGAATCCCCGAGCCGACAAGGTAAAAATCTGTTCTGCCCCTTAACAAGGCAGTTAACCTACTGTTCCTAGGCTGTCATTGTAAATAAGAATTTGTTCTTAACTGACTTGTCTAGTTAAAAATATATATATATATTATATATAAAAGTGGATTAATTGCCATTTTTTCTGAAGCAAACATATCTGAAAAATACTAACCAGACAAGTCCCAATACATCTTGCACTGTTTGAGTGAATGACCTTGATTCATTGTTTTTGTAATGCCATTGCATCACATGCTGCCTTTGTATTCCAGCAGTAATTATTTTACAGTATAGCTTTTTATTTTGCACTCTGTTGTAGAAGGTGGTGCAGCTACTCTGTACCATTTAAAAAGTAATTTTAATAACACATCATAATATCACTATTTCATTGCTCACATTTGTTCTAATGCTTAACGGTTGGAAAAGTGGGTATTTGTAATACATAAATAACAATGCAATGTCTAAATTGTACTGATTATGTCTGGTATGTGACAAGATAAACTTACTGCATTTGGCATATTATGAGGCATTATAGTGTTTAGGGGATATCATAGAAAGACCCCTAGTCTTACATGATGTCACGTCCTGACCAGTAATAGGGGTTATTTGTTATTGTAGTTTGGTCAGGACGTGGCAGGGGGTATTTGTTTTATGTGGTTCGGGCTGGTTGTGTTATTAGTTGGGTGTTTGATTTATTATTCCGGGTTTTGGGCACTGTTCTATGTTAATGTATTTCTATGTTTAGTCTAGTTATTTGTATTTCTATGTTTAGTTAATTGGGGATTGGACTCTCAATTGGAGGCAGCTGTTTTCTAGTTGCCTCTGATTGAGGGTCCTATGTATAGGTATGTGTTTGTTTCAGTAATTTGTGGGAGATGGTGCTGGGTATAGCTTTGTTGCCTTACCGGCCTGTTATTCGTCGTTGTGTTTTTTTGTATACGTGTTGTTTTTTGGTTTTTCCTTCTTTGTTCGTTTAATAAAGAAGATGAGTGTACATTTCCCCGCTGCGTCTTGGTCCACTTTACCCTACGACAACCGTGACACATGAATTATGTTTTGGAAAAATACCAAGTCTTGAGCTGGTCCTGGGAATGTGCTGCTGCAAAATCTATGTTTAAATTGTCTGTTTTTTAATGTAGATACCACCAAACATGTACATTGCACAAAAAGCAATGACTATTTAGCCTGTAAGATTGAATATAATTTATTGTACATTGTCTGAGATGCTAGACCTGGCATAGATAGACAACCACATGTACACTGAACCAATATATAAACGCAACATGTAAAGTGTTGGTCCCATGTTTAGTGAGCTGAAATAAAAGATCCCAGAAATGTTCCATACACACAAAAAGCTTATTTCTCTCAAATTTTGTTCACAATCTTTTTTACATCCCTGTTAGTGAGTATTTCTCATTTGCCAAGATAAGACATCCTCTCTTTATAGGTGTGGCATAACAAGAAGCTAATTAAACAGCATGATCATTACACAGGTACACCTTGTGCTGGGGACAATTAAAAAAAACACTCTAAAATGTGCAGTTTTGTCACAACACAATGCCACAGATGTCTCAAGTTTTGAGAGAGCATGAAATTGGCATGCTGACTGCAGATATGTTCACCAGAGCTGTTGACAAAGAATGTAATGTTAATTTCTTTACCATAAGCCGCTTCCAACGGCCTCACAACCACAGACAGGCATAACCTACAGGCAGGCATAACCTACAGACAACGAACACAATTGCATTTTATCGATGGCAATTTGAATGCACGGAGATACTGTGATGAGATTGTGAGGCCCATTTTCTTTTAATGTATCTGTGACCTACAGAGGCATATCTGTATTCCCAGTCATGTGAAATCCATACATTAGGGCCTAATTAGGGATTTGGGACATTTGAATGGCGCCGGAGGAGATGTCTGCCGTTTTTACAGGCTCCTAACCAATTGTGCTGCTGTGTGTTTTTTCACGTTATCAGTAACTTATTTTGTACATAATGTTTCTGGATATCAGGACAGCGATTACTCACTTCGTACTGGATGAAGATTTTTTCTTTAAGGAGTCGGACACAAAGTGTTTACTTCAGACACCCGACAAGGCCCAAATCCCTGTCTTTCATATGAAGA
The DNA here is from genome assembly GCF_901001165.1 of Salmo trutta. Lineage (NCBI taxonomy): Eukaryota > Metazoa > Chordata > Actinopteri > Salmoniformes > Salmonidae > Salmo > Salmo trutta. The sequence goes on along the minus strand of NC_042970.1, from coordinate 54,259,517 downwards.
AGAGACGGAGATATTGAGGACTTAGGTCGGGGTGCCTTGTAAGTATCCGATGGCAAGTGAGTAATCCGCCTTTACCATCAGTCCTATAACCAACATGCAATCATTGGATAATAAAATGGATGCGCTCCGATCAAGACTATCCTAACAACGGGACATTAAAAACTGTAATATCTTATGTTTCACCGAGTCATGGCTGAACAACGACATGGATAACATACAGCTGGCTGGGTTTTCGGTCCATCGGCAAGATAGAACAGCTGCCTCCGGTAAGACAAGGGGTGGCGGTCTGTGTATATTTGTAAATAACAGCTGGTACACGAAATCTAATATTGAGGAAGTCGCTAAGTTTCGTCTGAGGTAGAGTATCTGCTGAGGTAGAGTATCTCATGATAAGCTGTAGACTACACTATTTACCAAGAGAGTTTTCATCTATATTTTTCGTAGCTGTCTATTTCCACAACAAACTGATGCTGACACTAAGACGGCACTCAACAAGCTATATAAGGCCATAAGCAAACAAGAAAATGCTCACCCAGAGGCGGCGCTCCTAGTGGCTGGGGACTTTAATGCAGGAAAACTTAAATCTGTTTTACCTCATTTCTACCAGCATGTTACATGTGCAACCAGAGGGGGGAAAAAACTCTAGACCACCTTTACTCCACACACAGAGACATGTACAAAGCTCTCCCTCACCCTCCATTTGGCAAATCTGACCATAACTCTATCTTCCTGATTCCTGCTTACAAGTAAAAACTAAAGCAGGAAGTACCAGTGACTCGCTCAATAAGGAAGTGGTCAGATGACACAGATGCTAAGCTGCAGGACTGTTTTTCTAGCACAGACTGGAATATGTTCTGGGATTGTTCCTTTGACATTGAGGAGTACACCCCACTGGCTTCATCAATAAGTGCATCGGTGATGTCGTCCCCACAGTAACCGTACGTACATACCCTAACCAAAAGCCATGGATTACAGGCAACATCCACACTGAGCTAAAGGGTAGAGCTGCCGCTTTCAAGGAGTGGGACTCTAACCCGGACACTTATAAGAAATGCCGCTATGCCCTCCGACAAACCATCAAACAGAAAAAGATTGAATCGTACTACGCTGGCTCCGATGATCGTCGGATGTGGCAGGGCTTGCAAACTATTACAGACTACAAAGGGAAGCACAGCCACAAGTTGCCCAGTGACACAAGCCTACCAGACGAGCTAAATTACTTCTATGCTCGTTTCGAGGCAAGCAACACTGAAGCATGCATGAGAGCATCAGCTGTTCCGGACGACTGTGTGATCACGCTCGCTGTAGCTCGATGTGAGTAAGAGCTTTAAACAGGTCAACCTTCACATAGCCGCAGGGCCAGACGGATTACTTCACTGACATTTTCAACCTGTCCAAGACCGAGTCTGTAATACCAACATGTTTCAAGCAGATCACCATAGTCCCTGTGGCCAAGAACACCAAGGTAACCTACCTAAATGACTACCGACCCATAGCACACACATCTGTAGCCATGAAGTGCTTTGAAAGGCTGGTCTTGGCTCACATTAACACCATTATCCCAGAAACCCTAGACCCACTCCAATTTGCATACCGCCCAAACAGATCCACAGATGATGCAATCTATTGCACTCCACACACTGCCCTTTCCCACCTGGACAAAAGGAACACCTACCTGAGAATGCTATTCATTGACTACAGCTCAGCATTGAACACCATAGGGCCCTCAAAGCTCATCACTAAGCTAAGGACCCTGGGACTAAACATTTCCCTCTGCAACTGGATCATGGACTTCCTGACGGACCTCCCCCAGGTGGTAAGGGTAGGTAACAACACATCTGCCACGCTGATCCTCAACACGGGGCCCCTCAGGGGTGCGTGCTCAGTCCCCTCCTGTACTCCCTGTTCACCCATGACTGCATGGTCAAGCACGACTCCAACACCATCATTAAGTTTGCCGATGACACAACAATGGTAGGTCTGATCACCGACAACGATGACACATCCTATAGGGAGGAGGTCAGAGACCTGGCAGTGTGGTGCCAGGATAACAACCTCTCCATCAGTGTGATCAAGACAAAAGAGATGATTGTGGACTACAGGAAAAGGAGGACCGAGCATGCCCCATTCTCATCGACAGGGATGTAGTGGAGCAGGTTGAGAGTTTCAAGTTCCTTGGTGTCCACATCACCAAAAAACTATTATGGTCCAAACACACCAAGACAGTCATGAAGAGGGCACGACAACATCTATTCCCCCTCAGGAGACTGAAACGATTTGGCATGGGTCCTCAGATCCTTAAGTTCTACAGCTGCATGGGCCAGTACATTACTGGGGCCAAGCTTCCTGCCATCCAGCACCTCTATACCAGGCAGTGTCAGAGGAAGGCCCTAATAATTGGCAAAGACTTCAGCCACCCTAGTCATAGACTGTTCTCTCTGCTACCGCACGGCAAGAGGTACCGGAGTTTCTAGGTCCAAAGTCTAGGTCCAAAGGGCTTCTTAACAGCTACGGCAGAGAAAACTGACTGATTATTATCATTTTTATTTCAGTTTATTTTAGTAAATACTTTCTTAACACTTGTTTTTCTTAAAACTGCATTGTTGGTTAAGGGCTTGTAAGTAAGCATTTCACTGTAAGGTCTACCTACACCTGTTGTATTCGGCGCACATGACAAATACAATTTTATTTTTATTTATTTATTTCAATTGACTGATTTCCTTATATGAACTGTAACTCAGTAGTCTTTGAAATGTTTGCATGTTGCGTTTATATTTTTGTTCAGTATTAATAATTCCACTAGTATTTTGCCATATATATCTTTCATACTTCTCATAATGATTGTAAATATAAATAAAAAGCCTGAAAACATTTGTTAGCAGTGTGTTGCTAAATGTCTAAAAGGGTTTACTACTAATAAAAAAAGATATTAAAGGAAGGTGCGTGTGGATACAGTCTAATGGGCTGGGCTGGGAATACTTTGGTGGTAGCTCTGGTCAAGGGCGTAGGAGCACACTCCTCTTCTAAGACAGTAGAGGAACACACTACCTCCCTGGACCAGAGCTACACTATATATACAAAAGTATGAGGACACCCCTTCAAATCAGTGGATTCAGCTATTTCAACCATACCTGTTGCTGACAGGTGTATAAAATCGAGCACACCGCCATGCAATCTCCATAGACAAACATTGGCAGTAGAATGGCCTTACTGAAGAGCTCAGTGACTTTCAATGTTGCACCGTCATAGGATGCCATCTTTCCAACGAGTCAGTTCGTCAAATTTCTGCCCTGCTAGAGCTGCCCCATTCAACTATAAGTGCTGTTATTGTGAAGTGGAAACGTCTGGGAGCAACAGCGGCTAGCAAAGTGATAGGCCATACAAGCTCACACAACGGGACCCCCGAGTGCTGAAGAGCGTAAAAATCGTCTGTCCTCGGTTGCAACACTCTACCGAGTTTCAAACTGCCTCTGGAAGCAATGTCAGGACAAGATCTGTTTGTCTGAAGCTTTATGAAATGGGTTTCCATGGCCAAGCAGCCGCACACAAGCCTAAGATCACCATGCGCAATGCCAAGCATGGTTGGAGTGGTGTACAGCTCGCCACCATTGGACTCTGGAGCAGTGGAAACGCGTTCTATGGTGTGATGAATCACGTTTCACCATCTGGCAGTCCGACGGACTAATCTGGGTTTGGCGGATGCGAGGAGAACGCTACCTGCCCAAATGCATAGTGCCAATTTTAAAGTTTGGTGGTGGAGGAATAATGGTCTGGGACTGGTTCGGGCTCGGCCCCTTAGTTCCAGTGAAAGGAAATCTTCACGCTACAGCATACAATGACATTCTAGATGATTCTGTGCTTCCAACTTTGTGGCAACAGTTTGGGGAAGACCCTTTCCTGTTTCAGCATGACAATGCCCCCGTGCACAAAGTGAGGTCCATACAGAAATGGTTTGTCGAGATCGGTGTGGAAGAACTTGATTGGCCTGCACAGAGCCCTGACCTCAAATCCATCCGACACCTTTGGGATGAATTGGAATGCCTACTGCGATCCAGGTCTAATCGCCCAACCTCAGTGCCCAAAGTCACTAATGCTCTAGTGGCTGAATGGAAGCAAGTTCCTGCAGCAATGTTCCAACATCTAGTGGAAAGCCTTCCCAGAAGAGTGGAAAGGGGGGACCAATTTGAGAATGAGATGTTCGACGAGCAGGTGTCCACATACTTTTGGTCATGTAGTGTACCTTGGAGGGTGTGTGTGCTTATATGCTTCAGGGAGATAGTGACAGTGTTAAGTGATAGGTCCTCTTGCTCCAGTGACAGCCAGCCCTCTGGCTATATATATACACTTCAGGTATGTGTATCACTGGGAGATGGTTCCACACTGCAGTTTGAATAGTGCTGAGGGCTAGTAATTTTAGTTATTTCAAGTAAACCTGTGTTACATGCATGTTATGAATTCACTACATGAAGTGACAATTGTTTAGGGGGATACCTAAATAGGTGCACCACAGAGCTGTGTATTGGGACTGTGACTTTTCCCACATTTGCAGAGATGGTTTACAGACACACCTACTGACATACAGACACATCATAAATTATATATCTGTCCTTTCATGAGTAAATCATTTATCAAAGTATTTTAATTATTAAAGTGTTATCAATTTACACTTGTCTGATAAACTGTACAGGATTAACAAAACTTAAAACATTGTAGGTTGTGTTAGAACTAGAAGTGTATGATGTATGGGATTAATTTTATGAAGCCATAACGTGGCAGGTAGCGGTTAGAATGTTAGGCCAGTAACTGAAAGGTTGCTGGTTTGAATACCCAGCCGACAAGGTGAAAAATGTTGACGTGCCCTTGAGCAAGTCACGTAACCTTAATTTGCTCCAGGGGCGCCGTACTACTATGGCTGACCCTGTAAAAACAACACATTGTCACTGCACCTATCCATATGTGACAAGCATCAGTGTGTCGAAGGGAGATTCCTATATGTGAGAAGAAAAAGCTGTATGTGTTAACTGTAGGGTTACCCATGGTGCTGGAGTGTCCAGTGAGAGAAAGGCAGTTCCAATCGGTTGCCAGGATCAGAGTAGTACAGAAGGTGTCGTATGCTGAGGCAGTGAAGAGAGTAGTAGAGGAAGATGGGTCCAGGGCGAGGGATCTTAAGAGGCTCCCTGTGAGTAGGCCAAGGCCAACAGACAGTGATAGGAATAACGTGTTTCAGTAAAGCTGTGTTCTTAGCGTTCATAGCCATGATTATCAACTGTAACGCAGAAATGGAATGTAAATCACAGAAAATATATTTTGTGGTGGCAGCTGCAGAGAAGTTCTTGGGTGTATGAGATTTTACTGCAGAAGAGTGGGTTGAACGATAGTATCCCATCCTCCCAGGCTGCCGACCTGGTGTAAGATCAGATAGGGCCAAGTAGTAGAAAAGTGGTGAGGTTTTTAATGGGTGTAGGGTTATTCGATAGGAATATTTTTCTTCCCTTATCCCCATCCTTTTTCCCTCCCCTTTTTGTATAGATGTATAAATACAGTAGGTGGCAGTGTATGCAACTCTTAGTTGGATGCGATCCGCCAATACAATTTAAAGAAGAAGAATACTCCCTCTCGCTTGTACCACAGTTTCTAAACATGTACCGTCTCTACTTACCTACTGTCTTTGCCTGTACTCCTCGCATCCCCGCTTCACTCCTCATAGAGAGCAATAGTAATGGTGTATTTTTGTTGGCACTAACTCTGCCATGGTTCGTTGGACAAAGCCTATGTGGAAATTAATGGAGTTTTTGGATAAACTAAGAAAATAAGGTCTGTGGTAAACACAGGCTTAGGAAATCTTATAGGTTTTGTTCTATGAGACAATCTTCATCAGCTAACGTCACTTTTAGTGAATTTTTAAGCATTCAGGTAATCCAAAGAAGCACATAAAGGCTTCATAATTCATAAAGGTCATGTTAACTGACTGATATTATCTCGTAGAACAAAACATAAAAGATCTCCTAAGCCTGTGTTAACCTCTGACCTTATTTTCGGCGTTCATCCCGAAACCCTATTCTTTCCCCATTCATTTTCCCCATAGGAATGGCTGAACGAACCAGAGGTAGCCTTACGTCATTTCCGTTTTTAGGACTACAAGTTTGCGAGCTATATATCATTTTGATTATACAAATGCTTCAAAATTCACAAAAAGTGGCATTAGTTGATGAAGTTTATCTCATAGAACAAAACTTATTAGATCTCTTAAGCTTGTGTTTACCACAGACCATATTTTTGGCGTTTATCCCAAAACCCATTCATTTTCCCATAGGCTTTGACAAACGAACCATGGAGTTAGTGCCTACAAAAAGACGCCATTACAATTTTGTGGCTATGCAGGGTCAGTGACGTCGCACGAAGCCTCTCTCACTCCCTTCCTGCTGCATCATCATCATCATCATCATCATCATCACAACAGCCGCTAGTAGCACCCTGTCTAATTGCGGTGACCGGGGGACTGGATAGTCATAACCAATTAGCATAATACTAACTCTAAACATAACACTAGTTAACATCACATAGTAATTTACGGAAACCATTTACATTGAGCTATCCCTTTGGAACCGCTGGGACATGGCCAGGCAAGATCAGGTCCTGCTCTTGGAGCCACAGCACGAACTGAAATTCCGAGGTAAGAGACTGAGGGGAGGGCCCAACTCTGAAGGGAGGGGGAGGTAGTAACAGGCCCAGCGTAATGAGGAGGGGGCACATCATACCCTTCATTTGTACAATCTTAATAGTGAGTTAAGGAGGATAATAATTTCGAATGAACATTGACTTGCGTTCGCTAGCTAGCTAACGTTTTAGCCAGTTTACGTTACCTTGACCAGGCAGGCCTGCTGGAAAAAGCTAACTAACGTTCTAACTGCAGCGCCCTGACATGTCTTTGGCGCTATTAATAATGTCTAGTTGACCTAGTATTTTAACTACTTAGCTAACGTTGGGGCATTATGTTTCACGTGCATTGTGCAATTGGTTTCCAGTAGGTCAGTCAGTCGTTTTATTATCGTGCTTGACTGACAACATTATGTCAGTGTAGACAGCCCTTTGAGTTAGCAAGCTAGCAATGAATGCCAGCTGATTGTCCCTACTTTCAAGCATAATGATAGCACGCTAACAGTAGTTTGTTTCCTAGCTAGTGAGTAGCTAACTTGTTAATTCGCTAGCTGTCATTATAATGGCTTGCCAGCTTTCAGATGGAACTAGGCATGAAATACCATTTATATCTGGAGGTTTTTCTCATCGGTGACCAGGTGTTGTTCTTGACCAGGTGTGGTAAGGATCACAATATGGCTCAGGGTGCCATATGGACAGTTTGTACTGAGCATCCTAAGAATTACAATGTGTCCAGGTAAATATTAATTTATTGACCCACTGAGTAGGAGCTTCTGTATGTTTCCTGAAATTAATTCTAGGTCATTTTTGAGATCCAAAATAATAAATAGCCTTTCATCTGTGCCTGTTGAATTAGTGTCTTTCTACAGACATTTTGAGATGCCCCACGGCCTTGGTAGACATGTCAAGCCAATATAATCCATTGCTTAAACTGCTCTGCTTGTTGTGAGGGTAGGCTCTTTATTTGTCTTGGCTCATTGCAAGCTGAGCCAACTAAGATAATTGCTAATGACAAGAAGTAGGCTAGCCTAACCTCAAGGAAATACCAAGCCACACAGGCCAGTTCAGGAGTATTCCAAACTTGAGTCCAGGGGCCCCTGGAGGTCTGCAAGGGGGTTTCAGGGTCTTTGGCAAAGTGACACAATTTTGATTTTACTCATACCAATATTTCATTCACAAAAAAGTCAAGACTTCTGTCAGGCAATTCACAATCATAGGCCTCTCCTATAAGCCTGATGTTGTTCTTTTTGTTATTTAGGGGTCCTCTACATGAAAAAGTTTGGGAACCCAGGGCCTAAGAAATTATCGTCTATGTTTCCTTTAAATTATGGCCATGTTTCGAGAACATTACAACACACCTGAACTAAGCGTTTCATTTATGCATTTTTGATTAGGCCTACTAGTAGTGAATTTCTATTTATAGCCTAGTGGGGTGAGGTAGTCTGAGATGGAGGTTGACATGGGAGTGAAAATCCATTCCTGTCCCGTCTTGTCAAATTTTCCCGTACTATCCTGATCCCGCAACCGTTCTATAATCCTGGAACTTTCCTGTCCCATCCTGATAAAAATCACTCCCGTCCCTTGCTCATTTTTACGTGCAGAAATCAGAAATAACTTCCTCCATTAGCTGCTCGTTTGTCTGTCCCCCGCTCTGCGTGTGAGTAATGTTACCCAGAGAAACTGCTCTGTTTGGCTGCTGCTCAGCGCTCACGAGACAGTTTCCTGCCCTGCACACACAGCTGATAACAACCACATTACAAGATTTTGGCAGTGAAGGCCGCCGTTCTACTTACCCAGAGTTAGATGAGCTCAATTCCAGTCTTGAAGACTTCATCATTCACTGACGTACAGCACATTGGTAAAGTAGTGACAGCGCAGTGGCCATGGCTGTAACTGGAGCAGGGCATTAGTGAGCAGACGGAAGGGGGGAATTTACAATTTATTTGTGATAGATCTTTATTAAGGTAAACTATATTAGGCCTACACACAGTTTATTTTTATGAAATGCTCCACACATGGCATATTGATAAGCATGTCAGTTTCCATTGCGCTGTAACACGTAATTGATTGTGATTCATTAAAGTCTGACTGGACAGGGAATCACATCACCTAGCATCTTAGGCTAAAATTGCCCATTGAAAGGTAGGCCTTTGGTGACAACAAATTCTGCTGTTGTCCTTCTGGGCTCAAGTGTTCATCAATGAGCTAGAGCATCATTAAATACTACTGGTCAAAAGTTTTAGAACACCTACTCATTCAAGGGTTTTTCTTTATTTTTACTATTTTCTACATTGTATAATAATAGTGAAGACATCAAAACTATGAAATAACACATGGAATCATGTAGTAACCAAAAAAGTGTTAAGCAAATCAAAATATTTGAGATTCTTCAAATAGCCACCCTTTGCCTTGACGACAGCTTTTCACACTCTTGGCATTCTCTCAACCAGCTTCATAAGGTAGTCACCTGGAATGCATTTCAATTAACAGGTGTGCCTTGTTAAAAGTTAATTTGTGGAATTTCTTTCCTTCTTAATGTGTTTGAGCCAATCAGTTGTGTTGTGACAAGGTAGGGGTGGTATACAGACGATATCCCTATTGGGTAAAAGACCAAGTCCATATTATTTAAAGAACAGCTCAAATAAGCAAAGATAAACAACAGTCCATCATTACTTTAAGACATGAAGGTCAGTCAATCCAGAAAATGTCAATAACTTTGAAAGTTTCTTCAAATCAAATTTATTTATATAGCCCTTCGTATATCAGCTGAAATCTCAAAGTGCTGTACAGAAACCCAGCCTAAAACCCCAAACAGCAAGCAATGCATGTGAAAGAAGCACGGTGGCTAGGAAAAACTCCCTAGGAAAAACTCCCTAGAAAGGCCAAAAACCTAGGAAGAAACCTAGAGAGGAACCAGGCTATGAGGGGTGGCCAATCCTCTTCTGGCTGTGCCGGGTGGATATTATAACAGAACATGGTCAAGATGTTAAAATGTTCATAAATGACCAGCATGGTCAAATAATAATAATCATAGTAGTTGTCGAGGGTGCAACAAGCACGTCCGGTGAACAGGTCAGGGTTCCGTAGCCGCAGGCAGAACAGTTGAAACTGGAGCAGCAGCATGGCCAGGTGGACTGGGGACAGCAAGGAGTAATCATGCCAGGTAGTCCTGGGGCATGGTCCTAGGGCTCAGGTCCTCCGAGAGAAAGAAAGAGAGAATTAGAGAGAGCATATTTAAATTCACACAGGACACCGGATGAGACAAGAGAATACTCCAGATGTAACAGACTGACCCTAGCCCCCCGACACATAAACTACTGCAGCATAAATACTGGAGGCTGAGACAGGAGGGATCAGAAGACACTGTGGCCCCATCCGATGATACCCCCAGACAGGGCCAAACAGGCAGGATATTCTTCAAGTGCAGTCGCAAAAACCAAGTGCTGTGATGAAACTGGCTCTCATGAGGACCGCCACAGGAATGGAAGACCGAGAGTTACCTCTGCTGCAGAGGATACGTTCATTAGAGTTACCAGCCTCAGAAATTGCAGCCCAAATAAATGCTTCACAGAGTTCAACAGACACATCTCAACATCAACTGTTCAGAGGAGACTGTGAATCAGGCCTTCATGGTCGAATTGCTGCAAGAAACGACTAAAGGACACCAATAATAAGAAGAGACGTGCTTGGGCCAAGAAACACGAGCAATGGACATTGGACCAGTGGAAATGTGTCCTTTGGTCTGGAGTCCAAATTTGCGATTTTTGGTTCCAACCGCCATGTCTTTGTGAGACGCGGTGTGGGTGAATGAATGATCTCTGCATGTGTATTTCCCGCCGTGAAGCATGGAGGTGTTATGGTGTGGGGGTGTTCTGGTGACAATGTCTGTGATTTATTTAGAATTCAAGGCACACTTAACCAGCATGGCTACCACAGCATTCTGCAGCGATACGCCATCCCATCTGGTTTGGGCTTAGTGGGACTATCATTTGTTTTTCAACAGGACAATGACCCAACACACCTCCAGGCTGTGTAAGGGCTATATGACCAAGAAGGAGAGTGATGGAGTGCTGCATCAGATGGCCTGGTCTCCACAATACCCAGACCTCAACCAAATGGAGATGGTTTGGAATGAGTCAGACTGCAGAGTGACGGAAAAGCAGCCAACAAGTGCTCAGCATATGTGGGAACTCCTTCAAGACTGTTGGAAAAGCATTCCAGGTGAAGTTGGTTGAGAGAATGCCAAGAGTGTGCAAAGCTGTCATCAACGCAAAGTGTGGCTATTTGAAAATGTCAAATATATAATATATTTTGATTTCACACTTTTTTGGTTTCATAGTTTTTGTCTTCACTATTATTGTACAATGTAGAAAATAGTAATAATAAAGAAAAACCCTTGAATGAGTAGGTGTTCTAAATGATTTGCCGCGTAGTGTAAATTTCCTTAATCTGTAAAAATGTAAATTTGGAACTGCACATTCAAGGTACCAAACAGTCTTGCTCTCCCTTATGTGTGTTTTTTCAGACGACATGACAGCATCAAATATATGTCCTTCAGAACTCTATTTTTGTTGGTGTACTTTTTCTGCCAGTTGGAAAGTATCCCAAGGCACTTTCAGGAAGTTGTAGATCAACTACACAGGAGTTAGCTGAGTGAGTTGTTTAATTGAAACCGATGTTCCACCAATTGTGAGGGTCTGAATTTCACCTCTGTCTTGGCTCAGTGTGCAAAGGTAAGTGTCAGTTGCTGTGGACATTTGTGGGGTGAAACTTTATCTAGAATCTTAGTGTATGTGCTAATTCCGACTGAGGCAGCTCACTTCCACATTTCCATTCACAATGCATCCGTCTTTCCCTCAAATGCAAGGCCTTCCTCCTCTATACCAGCTAGAAGGCAGGTGTGTTTTATTTTGGTAGCCTGAAATGGAGTCTTTCAGACTCAGATATTAATTTATCATCCCTCGAATCTCCCATGTTCTTCCTTTTAGTGCAAAGTGTTCTCTTGAGGTCCTGCGGAATGTTTAAGGCTAGTTTGTAAATCCAGTTGAGCAGTTAAATCCTGTACAGCTGTATGTTGCTCAATGTCAAGTGGCCAAGTGCTTTCCAAAGGCTTTTGCTTCCTATCAAACTGGTTTCACAGAAACAAAAGTGTAGCTGACCGGAGTCATTCTGTTGAGGATATCATTTTGTGGTCTGGCTTGTGAGTTCACCCACTTAATGCAACCATCATTGTAGAAAAGGCCCATGATTCAGAGTTGTAAAACAAAAGTGGTTTGATATTGAGCAATTCCACAACAGACATGTGGAATTTCAATGGAAGGTCACTCTTCAGTGAAACAACTCGGGTGGTGCAATATCATTTTGAAATCAGATTTGACTTAGTGTTGGCATTCCTGTAGAATAGCGTTCTCTGTAAGGTACTTGATCAAGTTGGGTGTGAATTTGAAGTCTGTCTGTGCAGAGGGATTTGACAGAGATGGCTAAGTAAAAAAAGGATCTGGTTGGATGTAGTGGCTTGAGGCTGGTAGTGTTCCTTCCTATGCCCCTGGTGCCTCAAATGTCCTCATGTTCTTCAAGGACAGCCATTAGCCTACCTTGTCCAGGCTATTTGTAGACTATTAGAGATTATTAGAAACAAATTGAAGGTAGTTGGAATCCTCAGCGATTCAAAGTATTCCACATAGTGTTTTCACCAAATGAAATAAATCTGTTACAATTTACCAAATTCATTTGATCTATTTTAACTGCATCTGGTTGGGTTACCGTTACAACCAGCTACGTCCTTCCTAATTCTCCTCCATAGCCGACTTTTCTTAAGATGGGGGCCCAGGCTACATGTTTTAGACTATACGGTTTAAGCAACTTTTCTTTTTGATGGGCCTAATAAATTAAAAAGGCCACATTTCTGTCGATGTGGCACCAGTGCCTTCTTTCAAGATGCCACTGATGTTATTTCTCTACAAGATCCTAGGCCTTCTCTTAGATGCCACTGTTTTTTGTGAGGTGAACCTAGTAGGGCTAGGCTATTTGTTTATCTAGGCTATCGGTTAAAAGTCCATGTTTTATTGTTCTGTAGCACGAGAGCCATTAGTCATGATACCACTGATAGCTAATCCTTTCTTGAAGTTAAAAAGCTGCTCTTGTATTACTCTTGTTGATTTTTTTGTAACTTTTTTTTTAAGAGGACTTGGATATTGATTGTTCATTGTTCGCTACCGCCGAGGAATTAATGGAACTAGACGAAGGACCCAAAGATGTGGTTGGCATGAAAAATGCTTTCTAATTAGGCTAGTCATGGCCTTAATAGCATCAGCTGCTCTACTTATTAAAATTGAGGGGAGATGTCTTTGACGTGACACAATCTGTGCTTTCTCTTTGAAGGTTTTTGACAGTAGCAAGAATTGTTGTTCTTGACTGATTTTAGTGAGGTTAGTAGAGTGAGGTTACTGTATTATTATTCAGACGATGACAAAAGGTTGGGGGTGCAATTTGGTGTTCGTATCTGGCCTAATGTGTCAGGATCCATACACCTCAAATGTGTGAATCAATCACATTTATTTATAAAGCCCTTACATCAGCTGATGTCACAAAGTGCTGTACAGAAACCCAGCCTAAAACCCCAAACAGCAAGCAATGCAGGTGTAGAAGCACGGTGACTCGGGAAAAACTCCCTAGAAAGGCCAGAACCTAGGAAGAAACCTAGAGAGGAACCAGGCTATGAGGGGTGGCCAGTCCTCTTCTGGCTGTGCCGGGTGGAGATTATAAGAGCACATGGCCAAGATGTTCAAATGTTCACAGATGACCAGCAGGGTCAAATAATAATAATCGCAGTGGTTGTCGAGGGTGCAACAGGTCAGCACCTCAGGAGTAAATGTCAGTTGGCTTTTCATAGCCGATCATTCAGAGTATCTCTACTGCTCCTGCTATCTCTAGAGAGTTGAAAACAGCAGGTCTGGGACAGGTAGCATGTCCGGTGAACAGGTCAGGGTTCCATAGCCGCAGGCAGAACAGTTGAAACTGGAGCAACAGCACGGCCAGGTGGACTGGGGACAGCAAGAAGTCATCAGGCCAGGTAGTTTTGAGGCATGGTCCTAGGGCTCAGGTCTTCTGAGAGAGAGAAAGAGAGAATTAGAAGAAGCCTAGCCCCAGATAATAATTTGATGATGATAATTAGGACTACTGCCATTTCAGTGAAGCCGTCATTGTCGGGATGTGGGTCATTAACACAGTTCATTGATGTCCCCAGTGAAAAGCGTAGGCCATTATAGCTCAAAGGTAGGCCTGCTATTCCTTTGTTTTGAAAGCCTAGTATTCAGACTTGTTGTCCCGTGTGGCTCAGTTGGTAGAGCATGGTGTTTGCAACGCCAGGGTTGTGGGTTCGATTCCCACGGGGGACCAGTACGGGGGAAAAAATGTATGAAATGTATGCATTCACTACTGTAAGTCACTCTGGATAAGAGCGTCTGCTAAATGACTAAAATGTAAAAATGTAAATGATGTCCTTAAGATGTGTTCCTCTACCATTACGTAATGTGCATCGCTTTAAGCATGATGTTTGTATTGGCACTTCCCTTTCTCTCTTCAAACTCCCCCCTTCCTCAATGGTGATCCAGCACATTTTTATGCCTTTTGATGTGCTGATTCAGTAACCCTATTCATTTGATTAGCTCATCATGTTTTCTCTACAGTTTGCATCTTTCCCATGCAGTAGTCTGTCTGCTTGTGGCAATTTCATACTCTTCTTTTTCTGTCATCGTTACCACCCATGAATCCAGATGTTATAGAATGTGATAGCCTTGTGCCCCTCATTGCCCCTCACTGTCTCAAAGCAAAGAATGAGGCATGCCCCCATTGGTCAAATCCGGTAGTGGCAGTCTTGTCAGATTTCTATTGTGTTGTTTTAAAATTGTAAAATGCTATTACTGAATCTACTTTTTAAGATAGTCTCCAATATTTTCTCTGTCAGTGTATAAGCCTACCTCTGTAAAATATTTATTTATATTTGATGGGAAAAAAATATTGAGACTCCAGCTTCTCTAACCCTTCCACTTTTTGGAACCTTCTTCTCCCACCACAGGTCCCTTCTCGGATGTGGTCAACACAACCTTAAAGCTCGCCAACCCCACAGACAGGAATGTGTGCTTCAAAGTCAAGACGACAGCCCCGCGCCGGTACTGCGTCCGGCCAAACAGCGGTGTCATCGACGCCGGCACCTCAATCAACGTCTCAGGTACGTATATGTGGATCTCACCAGGAAGTACGGTAGCAAAATTACATAAACTTAACCAAAGTTCCCAGGTTTTTCATAAATCCTGGCTGAAGGAATTGTGCAACCCTACCAGGCCAGGAAGTTTGTAGGCCTGAATGAGTGTTATGGTTTACAACCGTTTTCCATGTATTTCCTATTTAGAAGTTACTAACAGGTACTTTATGTAAGGTCCTTCCTAACCTACCTTGTGTCCGAGTGAGGCGTCTAACACTAGAACTACATTTTTTAATTACTCTGCCATTTTTAAAGTCATGTCCCCCCTGTCCTTGACTTATCCTAAATAAGTCTATTCAACACACTATCGTTGTTAGAATCTTGATATCACAGAGTTTTAGGAGGACATGACATTTCTTTTCTCCCTGCCCTCCTTTCACCCGACAGTTGGCTGCCATCTGACAATGGCCCATTAAAACTACACCTAAACTATATCAAAACTAATTTCACACAGGCTTATAATAAAAGATGAAGGCTGAAGAGAAGATTAAATTGACAGTAGTTAAATGTGACAATATTATCAATTGTCTTGTGAATGAAGAGACTGCGCAGGGTGTGTATTTGACAGAGAAGGGAAGAGCGCTTACCAAAACTTTTTCAAATCATCCTACAGAGGTTCATGCAGGTCAGATGTTTTGATTTCGGAAAGAGCAGATTCTAAGGTTTCTAAAACGCCTACATTTGCCAAACAACTCTCAAAAATGAGCGGATGAATTATATTTCAAAATGTATATATTTTTTGTAGAATAACCGCAATTCCACACGTGAGCACACACGGCAGCATATAACCTAAGCTACTATGCACAGACTAGTAACCAGTGATTGGAGTAAGGGGTTACAAAGTAACGTGTTAGAGTACCCAGTTAATTTTGTGTTAACGAGTAACTTAACGCTTTAGTTTTCAGGGATGCAAACTAGTCATCTTTCGGCAAAATTTGCCGTTTTGAATCCAAAATAGGTGACCTACGTGATTTGTGTGGACCCGATGAGAACGTTTTTTTTGGGGGGGGGGCTTTGGATCACTACTGGCTGTATCCAAGGCTCAGCCAATCATTCACATAACAGAGTGCAGCACGCGACTGAAGAGACAACCAATTTTCTAGTTACAGCATCAGTGCGTGCTCTGAAAAGACCGCAGAGAGTGGAAAGGCAGTTTCCCAGTTGCAGCAGCGTGTCCCCTGAACGATAACGAAGAGGTAGGTGAGACGCCTGACCACAGAGACGGGGGTGAGAAGGTGATGAAGCGTACTTCATGAGCTGTAACCGAAAAACAACTGGCATTTGGAAAGTTTGATGTGAGGGAGAAAGTGTGGTGGAACAAGTATTGTTAGCATTAAGTATCTTGCAAGCTGGATTGAATTCTCCTTTAGCTAGCCAGTGAAATGTTGAGCAATATTAGCCAACTTAACTGATCAAATAATTGAGTTTATGGTGTGAAAGTAAGCTTGCTAATAAAGGCAGACAGCTAACGTTAGCTACAACATCAATGAGCTAACGATAGTAACCTTACCAATTCGCTAGAGTATTAATTGGTATACAACTCCTTGCCGTAACTCAAATTATAATGCGTTAGTTGCTTACTGGACCCTGGCAATCTGTGTGAAATGTTAATTAGCTAACGAACTAACTACTATCTGTGAACTCATGTACATACTGTAGAGGGAAAACAGGTGAAAATGAAGGTGAAAGCCAGGTGAAAATTAAGCCAGGTGAAAATTAGGTGAAAATTAAGTGTTGTTTGTTAAACAAGTGGATTCAGGGATCAAGTGTAGCTGGAGCTGGGCCTGGCTTAAGTTGGATGCCACTATAGAGGTGAAAGGAACACCACCACTTTCCCTCTTTCTCACTTTTCTTTACAGTGGATAAAAAGGGGTATGCCAGTTGTACTCTCTACCTGAAAGAGATCAATTATGCCAACAAAGGGTATCTGGCTCTGCTGGCACATTGTAGAACAGATGTCCACAGGCAGAAAGTGTTCAATGTAATAATATGCAGTGTAGCCCAAATATATTACTGTTGTGTTGAACTTGACAGTAACGTGTGTGTGTGTGTGAGTGAGGAATTATTTTACTCAGTGAACCTTATTTTTGCACACAGGTAGCCTTGTGCACTTGATTGATGTCTACTATAGTGGCCACTATAATAGAGCAAAAATAGAAGGCCTGTTTGTTTCAATCTATTTCTACTTTAAGACAGCATTTATAATAGAACAGTTGTTCTATATTAGTGTATTGTTTTTTTCCCTCAATACTTAATTTTTTTTGCTGTGAGTTAGGTTCACATTAACCACTTTTTATTTTACACACAGAGATGGATCATGTAGAGCATATTCTTTGTTGTTTAATTAGTTAACCTGCATTTCCCTAGCAGGGATTTTTTTGTATGTTTCAGTGCAAAAAAAAAGTGTCACCTTTTTGGGCCCTCACCAGTTTGCACCCCTGAGTTTTTTAATTCTTTGTTGGCGCAAATAAAAAAGAAAATTCCTCTCCTTATGTTTGCTGCGGTTCTCAGTTATCTATCAGTCCTCTGCTGTTGATAAAAACAGTGCATTTTTTTTGAGGAATTGCTGAATTATTTAAAAGAAGTTATTTTTTATTTTATTTTTTACAACCAAATCTAAATTCTTGATTGTAAATCTTATAGAAGGGTCCATGCACCTTTTTTTTGTGATTTCTGTTGTTTTTGATAAACTTACCCCAAACAGCGAATCACTTCCTCCTCATCCTTGTTGTGCAGTATGTGGGTCCTGAAAAACATGAACAAAGGCTCCAAATAAGGTATTTTTGAAACTGCAAAGCTCTCAGTATAGTGATGCAGGTCTTTAGATCAGTGGAGGCTCCTTAGAGGACGAAGGGGAGGTCCATCCTCTTCAGTGAATTTCATAAAAGTAGTGAAACATTAAAGCTATCCTTTTTAGATAAAATTATACCAAATAATTGATTAACAGTTTGCAATGAAGGTCTACAGTAGCTTCAACAGCACTCTGTAGGGTAGCACCATGTTGTTTCTGTCCTCCTCTGTGTACATTGACTTCAATTCAAAACCTAGGACGGTCATGGTTTTCACCCCCTTCCATAGACTTACACAGTAATTGTGACAACTTCCGGAGTACGTCCTCCAACGTATCAGAGCTCTTACAACATGAACTGACATGTTGTCCACCCAATCAAAGGATCAGAGAATTAATTTAGTACTGAAAACATAAGCTACAGCTAGCTAGCACTGCAGTGCATAAAATATGGTGAGTAGTTGACTCGGAGAGAGAAAGACAATAGTTGAACAGTTTTACAAATGTATTTATTTAAAAATGAAAAGTGGGAGAGAGCGCTAGATGCATATATTTATATTATTATTTTTTTCTCACTTAGCTAGCGAATGCCGCTAACTAGTTTAGCCTACTCAAACACCTGGCTCAAACAGAGAGGGATGCTATGTTAGCTAGCTGGCTATGGCTATCCACCACTGGAACTCTTGCAAGTCAATTTAAGCTTTTGGTAACTGCTAAACTTCTTGCTAATTGTACACCTGTACTGCATGATTGTAGTGTGTTTACTAATGCGTTAGTTTTAGTAGCTATGTTGACTATGACATTAGCCTACATTGTCATCACCATATTAGCTGTATGTAGCGGATATGGTGTGGCTTGAAAAGGTTTTATCTCCTGGTCACAGACAGTGGATGTGTTGTGCACTGAAGTCCACAAGCGAAGGGAAAAGATGAGGGAGAGGAGGAGAGTGCATGGATGCGAGTTGGAATTATACAATGAGCAAAAATGATCATGCTGTTTGTATGTGGCTGCTATGAAAGTGAACTGCATTTGCATGTGATCAGGGGTGTATTCATTCCACTGATTCTGTTAAATTGGTTCTTAAATGGATGCAAACTGAACGAAACGGGGATAAACATACCTGAATTTGTCCAATAGAAACTCTCATTTGCAACTGTTGGACTAATTATTACACCCTAGATCAGCTAGATGCAGGCAAGAGTGGCCGTATTGAATGTGTCACTGTTACCTTGATTTCTACATTTTCTCTCAACCTGTGCACCTACGTTGTAAACTTTCATTCATAAGCTAGGTTGTACCAACCTCATGATGAGTATAGGGACAATGAGTATCATGTAGTCGCCTAAACTAGTAATCCGGAGCCTAAACTATTTTACGACAGTATTTTTATGTTTTTTGAATAATAAAAGTTCTAAATGCTCTTTTATGAGTAGTGTGTGACCCTGGGGTGGCAACACATACATTCTAAGTGATCTCAATGGTTCTTTCTCCATTCTGATTGTTTTATACTGTACAATTCAACTTGAACTAAAATAAGAATATTTGGAAGAACAGGTTTTTTTCCTTCTAGTTAGGCTATCTTGATCTCTGGCTCCCTCTTGAATCATTTCTGTGTCTTTTAATTATTTAATCACTGTGTGCTTAAAGCATCAGACAAGCTCATTAGCCTACATATGTCTATATCGGGAAAAATACATATTTAACAGATGACTCTCGGTCTACCTACCAATGTAAAAAAAAGAAGTAAAAAAAAAAATAATACAAAAATTGGGGGACAGCCCTAGTGGGTATGCTGAACCTTGCCACTGTGGCCCCTCATGATGTGTTCAGATTTCTTGTGGCCCCCACCTCCATCATAATTGCCCATCCCTCACCTAGGTGAAGACAATGTGGCACCCACGGCAAAATTTGTTTGACATCCCTGCACTACTTGGAATTAAGATGTATTCCAATTTTAATACAAGTGGCCCTCAGTAAAAAAATAAGAATATTGAAATCATTTGAGAATCCAGGCAGTTCTGCAGAACATTTATGCAGAGAGAACGGCTAGCGGTATGGCCCTCTCTATTTCTCCCTGGGCCAACAGCTGTGTTCTCACCCCGGTGCTGTAATTTTGAGGGAGACAACTCTACCCAGGGCCTTCATTAACACAGCTATTTGCTGCCACAACTTATTTTTTACCGGTTGGACTGCAAGTCAGCAAGGGAATCAGTAGTGTGCGACAAACAACCCCTGTTCAGACAGTCACAGTACCCTGACAGAGGCTTTTCCCTGTAATTGTGAACAGCGCAGCACAAAAGGCAATGTGGAAATCCACTTTGGCTAGACTGAAAGGAAACACTTTACCACAGGATACCTAAAATCCCTAACGTGTCATTTACAGGCTTAGTTGGAGATCCACATGGAGCTTTTGAAGTGTGACCCCCGCAAAACATTTTTTAAACGCACACCACAGAAGTGCTCAACTTGATTTGTAATTGTGCTGCGTTGAATGGGAAATTATGTAGCATGGATGTCTCAATCAGAGAAAGGGGCCCTTGTGTCAACAAATGTATCTACTTTGGGTTGAAGTCATAGGTCTTAATTGTCTCAAAGGCCTTTTAACCTCTCTAGGGTCGGCGGGACGAAATCGTCCCACCTACGTAACAGCCAGTGGAATCCTGTGGCGCGTTATTCAAATACCTTAGAAATGCTATTACTTCAATTTCTCAAACATATGACTATTTTACACCATTTTAAAGACAAGACTCTCGTTAATCTAACCACACTGTCCGATTTCAAAAAGGCTTTACAACGAAAGCAAAACATTAGATTATGTCAGCAGAGTACCCAGCCAGAAATAATCAGACACCCATTTTTCAAGCTAGCATATAATGTCACAAAAACCCAGAAGACAGCTAAATGCAGCACTAACCTTTGATGATCTTCATCAGATGACAACCCTAGGACATTATGTTATACAATACATGCATGTTTTGTTCAATCAAGTTCATATTTATATCAAAAACCAGCTTTTTACATTAGCATGTGACGTTCAGAACTAGCATACCCCCCGCAAACTTCCGGTGAATTTACAAAATTACTCACGATAAACGTTCACAAAAAGCATAACAATTATTTTAAGAATTATAGATACAGAACTCCTCTATGCACTCGATATGTCCGATTTTAAAATAGCTTTTCGGTGAAAGCACATTTTGCAATATTCTAAGTAGATAGCCCGGCATCACAGGGCTAGCTATTTAGACACCCAGCAAGTTTAGCCTTCACCAAACTCCGATTTACTATTAGAAAAGTTTGATTACCTTTGGTGTTCTTCGTCAGAATGCACTCCCAGGACTTCTACTTCAATAACAAATGTTGGTTTGGTCCCAAATAATCCATAGTTATATCCAAACAGCGGCGTTTTGTTCGTGCGTTCAAGACACTATCCGAAAGGGTAAAGAAGGGTGACGAGCACGACGCATTTCGTGACAAAAAAATTCTAAATATTCCATTACCGTACTTCGAAGCATGTCAACCGCTGTTTAAAATCAATTTTTATGCCATTTTTCTCGTAAAAAAGCGATAATATTCTGACCGGGAATCTGCGTTTAGGTAAAAAGACGAAAGAAAATAAAGCACGGGGTCGACCCACTGGCCCAGAGAGGTTTTGTTCAATCAAGTTCATATTTATATCAAAAAACAGCTTTTTACATTAGCATGTGACTAGCATGTGACTAGCATTCCTACCGAACACTTCCGGTGAATTTACTAAATTACTCACGATAAACGTTCACAAAAAACATAATTATTTTAAGAATTATAGATACAGAACTCCTCTATGCACTCGCTATGTCCGATTTTAAAATAGCTTTTCGGTGAAAGCACATTTTGCAATATTCTGAGTAGATAGCCCGGCCATCACAGGCTAGCTATTTTGATACCCACCAAGTGTGGTACTCACCAAACTCCGATTTGCTATAAGAAAAGTTTGATTACCTTTGCTGTTCTTCGTCAGAATGCACTCCCAGGACTTCTACTTCAATAACAAATATTGGTTTGGTTCCAAATAATCCATAGTTATATCCAAATAGCGGCGTTTTGTTCGTGCGTTCAAGACACTATCCGAAGGGTAAAGAAGGGTGACGCGCCCGACGCGTTTCGTGACAAAAAATTTCAAAATATTCCATTACCGTACTTCGAAGCATGTCAAACGCTGTTTAAAATCAATTTTTATGCTATTTTTCTCGGGAAAAAGCGATAATTTTCCGACCGAGAGTCGTTGTTTTCGTTCAAAGAGAGAGAAAGTAAACATGGTGTCGGCTTGTGCCAGCGCCTCCAGTCTCATTGTCCTCAGATCGACCACTTACAAAATGCGCTACTGTTTTTCAGCCATGGCCTGCAAAGCCACCATTCATCGTTCTGGCACCTTCTGAGAGCCTATGGGAGCGTTAGAAAATGTGACGTTATGCCAGAGATCCCCTGTTTTGGTTAGAGATGATCAAGAAAGCCAAGATATAGTCAGAGAGAGCGCTTCCTGTTTGGAATCTTCTCAGGTTTTGGCCTGCCAAATGAGTTCTGTTATACTCAGACACCATTCAAACAGTTTTAGAAACTTTAGGGTGTTTTCTATCCAAATCAAACAATTATATGCATATTCTAGTTACTGGGCAGGAGTAGTAACCAGATTAAATCGGGTACGTTTTTTTATCCGGCCGTGCAAATACTGCCCCCCCATCCCCAACAGGTTAAGGAGGAAGCCTTTGCAGCCTGATAGGAGGATGTTTTATGTACAATCCGGTCCCCAGGGGATACGAGTGTATTAACAGCTGGGCTGATTGTATTGACACCTAGAGGTAATACACAATGTCAAGAAGAACTACGCCCTCTAGAGGTCTCGGTTCTAAGTGTCTGCCTACCTGACACTGTACCCGTTTAGCTGGGCCTGCTATTTTGTCAAGCAAGCCACACTCTTCTTTACACCCCAAAAAAGTGCTTGGGTAGAAAAGTGTCTTGATTGTATATCATTTTTAAAATCCAGTTGCGGATAAAACACAGCTATCCTGTTGTCACAGATGGATAGAGGATTTTCTCCGCTTTCTGTAGGTGTACTTTAGTGATGGGGGAAAAAATCAATAGTTACATATGTGACCGACCGGCTCTAATCAGTCTTAAGGGTTGATCCAAGCATTCTGTATTAACACCAGTCAAGCACCCAAGCTTGCTAGCTATTTCCAGACACAAATGAGAGCACCCCACGCCCTAGCAGAGCTGGTTAGGCAACAATTTAATTACGCTTTTTTTTGCCAATGTTGACTGACACCGGCCCTATTCACCGGGTGTTGAGCATTCGTAAATTCAACAGTTTTCTGTGCTCTGGCACACTCAGAGAGTCTTTTGTTAAGACATGTAGCTAGCTAGGTAAACAATGAACCATAATCCCAACTCATGACGTTACTACCCTGCATGAATCTGCAGGTACCTAACCAACCAGGTTCAATGTTAGTTAGTCAAGCAAATGGTTCTGAGATACGAATAATATCATACACATAACGTTAGCTAGCGAGCCAGCCAGCTAACATTAGCTAGCTAACAGTACACTTTAACTTGAAATGAAAATACTTTGGCAAAATAAGAAACGTGTCATATCTGAAAATGCTGCTAGCTAGACTATCTTACCTGTGGTCTGAAATAGACTTACTAGCTGGTAAATGTCACTGCAACAACAGTTGTTGCAGTGACATTGCAAGTCAACAGTTACTGTTGATAGCCAGAGTGAATTCTATTGAAATGGATACTTGCATAGTGGAGTCTTGTTAAGACATATAGTTAGCTAGCTAAACAATTAACCATAATCCCAACTCATGTTACTACCCTGCATGAATCTGCAGTTAGCTAACCAACCAGGTTCAATGTTAGCAAGCTAACATTAGGCTATAACTAGTCAAGCAAATGGCTCTGAGATACGAATAATATGATCATACACGTAACGTTAGCTAGCGTGTCAGCCAGCTAACATTAGCTAGCTAACAGTACACTAACTTGAAATGAAACCACTTTCTGTTGTTTTGAAACGTGTACTATCCTAATGTAGCTACCCGTAAACATAATGGATGGACACGTCTCCTGTCGGATGCCATGGTTACCCTTAGTTTGAAGATGTAATCCGGAGACGGGTGATTTTCCATCTCCTTAGTTATCATACTCGAATTCCACTGATTTCAAAACTCGGTCCTCCAGAAAGTGGAGAGCATACACTTCACATTAGCTAGCGAGCCAGCCAGCTAACATTAGCTAGCTAACAGTACACTTTAACTTGACATTATGCGTATGCAGTTTTACTACGCGATACATTTATAAAAAGCCACATTAGACAGGATTACTTAGACGTACTGACCAGCTCAAATAGACAGAAGCGTGCTATATGGCAGATCAATCCAAACTCATCTCTCGGCATGTCCAGCCCACTCATTATCTCAGCCAATCGTGGGGAGGTTGCTGAGTTTTTCTGTGGCTAAGCCAACTAGGCTCGTAATTTAACAATTGTATTAGTATTTACAGATGGCATACAAGTTTAAGGCACATGAAAGTTTACGTTAGAGAAGGCATTTCAGCCAAAAAACGCATTTTGAAAAAGAAAATCAAAAAGTTTGTTCAAACGGCTCCCCTGTGAAGTAGTGACCCGCGACATATGCCTAGTTTACTGAAAAGGGACACATATCAACATTCAGTTTTTCTAGGCAGCATTAGCTAGCGCTAGTCAGTTGTACCTGCACTAAAACAATAGTATTTTTCATCCTATAGCATATTCTGCATCTTTTTTTTAAAATGGTGAGCCAACATATTTTCCACACTCATGCGTGCATACATTTGATGTTTTGCGCCACGCATAACTTTTGCGCCACACAAATTTTGCGGCATGCATACATTTTACGCGTCGTACATTTTTATTTGCATGACTGATCATGCGCTCTCTTGTCCTTCTGCAGCAGACATATAGTGAGAAATGAACATCAAATTGCAGTACATATAGAATCGTGAGAATCGCAATACATTGTATTCGCGGCTAAGTATCGTGACAATATTGTTAAGTCCCTAGCAATTTCCAGCCCTTGAATACTTTTTCTTCTCAACTTTCCATTTTTAGCTCAACAGCAACTATTTTACAAACTATTTATTTGATATGGTTTTGAGATACTGAGCCTGTGAAATGTGCATTGGCCATTGCCTCATTGGGCGGTAGGTTACAACTGCACATTTTTGGGGGGGGGGGCATTACATTTGCTGTTAGCCCTGTATTAATCTGTGACAATACCACTATCTCAATATTTATTCCATGGCGAAAAAGAGAACACAAAGCAGACCAAAATATTGTCTGCTATGAAAATAAATAAATGTGACTCTGGATGACATGTTTTGTTTCCAAAATTAGGGCTGTTTTCTTAAAGAAGTTAAATCCACTTTGTGTTTTGTTTCCTTGCCACGATACTAACGAGTATCGCGATACTGGTATCATCCGACTCCAATGGCTACTAGCAGGGGTTATTATCTTTAGAGTTAGCTATCTAACTACTGTGTTTACACTTACCTAGGTGTTAAATTAGCCCTATGGTATTACAGCACATAAAGATGCAGGCAAATGTATCTATTGACAAAAAAATTTACTGAAAATTCTGGAGCCCTATTTTAACATTAAAATATAACAACAATAGCATAATTGTCTACCCAAAATGCATAAAACAATCACTGGATTAGGTTGCACGTTAACCCTTTGACGCATACCAACACATGGGTGTGAACTTTCTACAGTGGTGCCTGCAGCTTACGCTCAAACCAGTGTGACCCGCGGGACACACTATTAAACAGCCAGTGAAATAGCAGGGCGGCAAATTCAAAACAACAGAAATCTCATAATTACACTTCTCGTTAATCCAACCACATTGTCCGATTTCAAAAAGGCTTTACGGCGAAAGCATAACGTTAGATTATGTTAGGACAGCGCCGAGACAAGGAAAAACCACAGCCATTTTCCAAGCAAGGAGAGGCGTCACAAAAACCAGAAATACAGCTAAAATTAGTCACTAACCTTTGATGATCTTCATCAGATGGCACTCATAGGACTTCATGTTACACAATACATGTATGTTTTACTCGATAAAGTTCATATTTATATCCAAAAACCCCATTTTACATTGGCGTGTAATGTTCAGAAATGTTTTGCCTCCCAAAACCTCCGGTGAATGAGCACATCAATTTACAGAAATAAACGTTGATAAAATATTCAACAGTTATTCAAAGAATTATAGATACACTTCTCCTTAATGCAACCGCTGTGTCAGATTTCAAAAAAGCTTTATGGCGAAAGCAAATTTTGCAATAATCTCAGTACCGCGCTCATATCAAAACAAGCCATATAGATACCCGCCATTTTGGAGTCAACAGAAATGACAAAAATTATTTTATAAATATTCACTTACCTTTGATCTTCATCAGAATGCACTCCCAGGTATCCCAGTTCCACAAATGTTTGTTTTGTTCAATAAAGTCCATAATTTATGTCCAAATACCTCTTTTTTGTTTGCGCATTTAGTCCACTACTCCAAATGCAGGAAGCGCGCGCAAAATGTCACAACGAAAAGTCCAAAAAGGTTATATTTACGTTCGTAGAAACATGTCAAACGATGTATAGCATCAATCTTTAGGATGTTTTTATCATAAATCTTCAGTAATATTCCAACCAGACAATTCCAATGTCTTCAAAAAAGAAAAGGAACACAGCTAACTCTCACGTGAGTGCGCGCCTCTGAGCTCATGTCATTTTCTCACTCATCTACTTCCAGGAGCTCTTATTCTCTCCCCAGTCACAGAAGAAGCATGAAACAACGTTCTAAAGACTGTTGACATCTAGTGGAAGCCTTAGGAAGTGCAAAATGAACCCTAAGTCACTGTATAGTTAATCACTTGAAAAACTACAAACCTCAGATTTCCACACTTCCTGGTTGGATTTTTCTCAGGTTTCTGCCTGCCATACGAGTTCTGTTATATTCACAGACATCATTCAAACAGTTTTAGAAACTTCAGTGTTTTCTATCCAAATCTACTAATAATATGCATATCCTACCTTCTGAGCCTGAGTAGCAGGCAGTTTACTACAGGCACACCTTTCATCCGGACGTCAAAATACTGCCCCCTACCCTAGAGAAGTTAACTACACATGGTTGATAATATTACTAGTTTGTCTAGCCTGTCCTGCGTTGCATATAATCGATGCGGTGCGCATTCGCGAAAAAGGACTGTCGTTACTCCAACGTGTACCTAAACATCAATGTCTTTCTTAAAATCAATACACAAGTATATATTTTTAAACCTGCATATTTAGTTAATATTGCCTGCTAACATGAATTTATTTTAACTAGGGAAAATGTGTCACCTCTTGCAACAAAGTCAGG
The DNA here is from genome assembly GCF_901001165.1 of Salmo trutta. NCBI lineage: Eukaryota > Metazoa > Chordata > Actinopteri > Salmoniformes > Salmonidae > Salmo > Salmo trutta. The sequence continues at coordinate 54,232,378 of NC_042970.1, read as the reverse complement.
GTATATGCAGCAGTTTGGGCCGCCTGGCTCGTTGTGAACCGTGTGAAGACTATTTCTTCCTAACGAAGACAGCCAACTTCGCCAAACGGGGGATGATTTAACAAAAGCACAATCGTTGCACGACTGTACCTAACCATAAACCTCAATGCCTATCTTAAAATCAATACACAGAAGTATATATTTTTAAACCTGCATATTTAGCTAAAAGAAATCCAGGTTAGCAGGCAATATCAACCAGGTGAAATTGTGTCACTTCTGTTGCGTTCATTGCACACAGAGTCGGCGTATATGCAACAGTTTGGGCCGCCTGGCTCGTTGCGAACTAATTTGCCAGAATTTTACGTAATTATGACACAATATTGAAGGTTGTGCAATGTTTTGACTTAGGGATGCCACTCGTTAGATAAAATACGGAACGGTTCTGTATTTCACTGAAAGAATAAACATTTTGTTTTCGTGATGATAGTTTCCGGATTCGACCATATTAATGACCAAAGGCTCATATTTCTGTGTGTTTATTATAATTAAGTCTATGATTTGATATTTGATAGAGCAGTCTGACTGAGCGGTGGTAGGCACCAGCAGGCTCGTAAGCATTCATTCAAACAGCACTTTCGTGTGTTTTGCCAGCAGCTCTTCGCAATGCTTCAAGCATTGCGCTGTTTATGACTTCAAGCGTATCAACTCCCGAGATTAGGCTGGTGTAATCGTTGTGAAATGGCTAGCTAGTTAGCGGTGTGCGCGCTAATAGCGTTTCAAACGTCACTCGCTCTGAGACTTGGAGTAGTTGTTCCCCTTGCTCTGCATGGGTAACGCTGCTTCGAGGGTGGCTGTTGTCGATGTGTTCCTGGTTCGAGCCCAGGTAGAAGCGAGGAGAGGGACGGAAGCTATAATGTTACACTGGCAATACTAAAGTGCCTATAAGAACATCCAATAGTCAAAGGTATATGAAATACAAATCGTATAGAGAGAAATAGTCCTATAATAACTACAACCTAAAACTTCTTACCTGGGAATATTGAAGACTCATGTTAAAAGGAACCACCAGCTTTCATATGTTCTCATGTTCTGAGCAAGGAACTTCAACGTTAGCTTTTTTACATGGCTCATATTGCACTTTTACTTTCTTCTCCAACACTTTGTTTTTGCATTGTTTAAATCAAATTGAACATGTTTAATTTATTTGAGACTAAATAGATTTTTATTTATGTATTATATTAAGTTAAAATAAGTGTTCATTCAGTATTGTTATAATTTTCATTATTACAAATATATGAATGAATAAATAAATCGGGCGAGTTTAAATCGGTATCGGGTTTTTTGGCCCTCCAATAATCGGTATTAGAATCGGCATCGAAAAATCATAATCGGTCGACCTCTAATTTGTAATAAATTTCCCAAAATTTTATTTTGTCATTATGGGGTATTGTGTGTAGATTGCTGAGGATTATTGTACTGTAACGTAACAAAATGTGGAAAAAGTCAAGGGGTCTGAATGCTTTCCGAAGGCACTGTATGTGTCCATTACATCTATGCAAAAATCGGACTGCATGATTTGTCACCAGTACTTGAAACCGTGAATGAAACAGTAAATGCATTATGCTCCATACATACGTACGGTGTGCTACATTATAAACAACAACACGATATACAGAGAATAAGGCACTTACTTTGATTTGAACGCACACATGTACAAAGTTATTCTTTGTAAGGAAAACTACAATGAAGGCAATGTGTGTGCCAGGGGGGAAAAGTTTGTCCTAGACTGCGCAAATGTCTGCGTAATTGATCTAGGGAAGTACTGGGGAGGTGTTTTGGCTCTCATCAAACAGAGAAGTATGTCTGGTTCAGTAAAGCCTCAAACATAAATTGTCCGCTACAGTGAAATGGGCTACTTCTATGTGAATTAATGAGGAGGCGGAACACACCTCAATTCAAACTGTTAGAAAATAATTTCAAATAGACAAGTTGAAATATAGCCTATAGATAATTAGCAGGCAGCGTGTGTCTTGGTTTGAGGGCAGTGCGGGTTAATGGTTCTGTTGTGTAACAATCACATTTAGGAACAGTGAATCTATTCTGACATCACGCGCATAAAAAAACTCACGCTGACTGTTAAAGATATTTGGAATTCACATGTGAAAAGGTAAAGTGTAATTGACAGTATTTTAGCAACATGAAATCTTATTAAAATCTGTTCATATACACCCCCAGGAAGAATGACACATTTTCTGACAAGCGAGCACTCATTTTCACGTTTTCATAAATTCTTAGAATGTTTGGGATTACATATACTAAGGCATTTGGAAAAATTCTATAGCAATATAGAGTGGGAAAGTGGCTGTGCATTTGGACAGTTAATTGTCACTGCAGTATATAAAACCTAATAAAAACATAGTCAAAATGTGGACACCTACTCATTCAAGGGTTTTTATTTTTGCTATTTTCTACATTGTAAAATAATAGTGAAGACATAAACTATGAAATAACACATGGAATATATATATATATATATATATATATATATATATATATATATATATATAATATTTTGATTTGTTAAAAAAAAAATATATATATATATTTGACATTCTTCAAAGTAGCCACCCTTTGCATTGCCAGCTTTGCACACTATTGGCATTCTCTCAACCAGCTTAACCTGGAATGCTTTTCCAACAGTCTTGAAGGGGTTCCTACATGCTGGCCACTTGTTGGCTGCTTTTCCTTCACTCTGCGGTCCAAGTCATCCCAAACCATCTTAATTGGGTTGAGGTTGGGTGATTGTGGAGGCCAGGTCATCTGATGCAGCACCATCACTCTCCTTCTTGGTCAAATAGCCCTTACACAGCCTGGAGGTGTTGGGTCATTGTCCTGTTGAAAACAAATGACAGTCCCACATAGCGCAAACTAGATGGGATGGTGTATCGCTGCAGAATGCGGTGTTAGCCATGCTGGTTAAGTGTGCCTTGAATTCTAAATAAATTAGTGTCACCAGCAAAGCACCATCACACCTCCTCCATGCTTCACGGTGGGAACTACACATGCGGAGATCATCCGTTCACCTACTCTGCATCTCAAAGACACGGCGGTTGGAACAAAAAATCTCACATTTGCACTCCTCAGACCGAAGGACAGATTTCCACCAGTCTAATGTCCATTGCTCGTGTTTCTTGGCCCAAGCAAGTCTCTTCTTATTAGTGTCCTTAAGTAGTGGTTTCTTTGCAGCAATTTGACCATGAAGGCCTGATTCACGCAGTCTCCTCTGAACAATTGATGTTGAGATGTGTCTTACTTTATCTCTGAAGCATTTATTTGGGCTGCAATTCCTGAAGCTAGTAACTCTAATGAACTTATCCTCTGCAGCAGAGGTAACTCTGGGTCTTCCTTTCCTGTGGCGGTCATCATGAGAGCCAGTTTCATCATTGCGCTTCATGGTTTTTGCGACTGCAACTGAAGAATCTTTCAAAGTTCTTGAAACATTCTGGATTGACTGACCTTCATGTCTTAAAGTAATGGACTGTCGTTTCTCTTTGCTTATTTGAGTTGTTCTTGCCATAATATGGACTTGATCTTTTACCAAATAGGGCGATCTTCTGTATACCACATTTTCCTTGTCACAACACAACTGATTGGCTCAAACGCATTGAAGGAAAGAAATTCCACAAATTAACTTTTAAAAAGGCACACCTGTTAATTGAAATGCATTCCAAGTAGCTACCTCATTAATTTGGTTGAGAGAGTGCCAAGAGTGTGCAAAGTTGTCATCAAGGCAAAAGTTGTCTACTTTGAAGAATCTCAAACATAAAATATATTTTTTGATTTGATAAACACTTTTTTGGTTATTACATGATTCCGTATGTGTTATTTCATAGTTTTGATGTCTTCGTTATTATTCTACAATGTAGAAAATAGTAAAAATAAATAACCATTGAATGAGTAGGTCTGTCAACTTTTGACTCGTACTGTATGTCCGGTGCACCACAGCCAATCTGAGCTACAGTAGGCCTTTATACAACCAAGCCATTTGCCACACAGGCCTGCCATCATTCACATTGAACTGGACTGTGTGTTTACAGGCAGTTGCAACAGTGTGAATTTAGATAATTAGAACGCATTCGCCAAAATACACCTGAATGGTTTCCTGCAAATATGGCAATACCATGGAAGTCCTCGTACTTTTGGGACCTTTACAGTCCTATGATCAAACAACCATGAAACGGTAGGCTCTCTCTCCCTCAGTTATGCACAACAACAAGATCAACAACTAATGCTAGCCAGAGAAAGATGAGCTAAAATCTAATGAAGGAACATTAGATATAGCTCTTTGACTTTTGCTGATATAAAAAGGGCTTTATAAATACATTTGATTGAAATTCGCTACTCTTTTTCAGCAAGTTGGCTATCAAAATTGCACTGATTAACGATGGGAAATTGTAGCCTACTCGTCCTTCTGCAGCTTGCCTGCAACCAAGCACCCAAACAACTTGGCTAAAATTGGCTAGCTTGCTACATAGCTACTTCCAGACACAAATGAGAGAGCACCTCACTCTGACCATTTTACTTGCCCTAGCAGAGCTGGTTAGCTATGCTGTTTACATATTATTTAGAGCGTTCGTGACTAAGTCATTTTTTTTTTCATCATTGTATGATGCAAGGAACCACTTTACAAAATATAGTGGTATTTTACCATAGAGAATAAGACACAAATGTAGTCTACACCAGGCCTTCAATTGTGTGGCCGTAATGCCCCCCCAAAAAATCCATACCTTGCGGCAAAAGTGACCGTTGTGCCCTTGGGTTGAATTTAATTGTTATAATTATAATGATTATAATTTAATTATTATAATTCCCAGCTGCCAGTCACCGTGCTCCGAATCACTTCTCACTCACATGGCTCTCTCTGATATCTCAATTCTTATTAGCCAATACCAGTCATGTAATCAGGTCCTTATCACAGTGCCGAAGTACATATCGGGGATGCAACTGTGCGTATTCTTATTGAATTACGAGGCACACATTGAAGATGTTAGAATAACTGCCACAGGTACTTTTCCAAAATCTACTATCCCCCGTAGTAAAAAAAAGTTTACCATTCTGTGCAAGAAATACATATTCCAAACAACTGTGGATGTGGAACTGGAGACGAGTAAGAGTTGCTGGGCGGGGGATAGATGGACAGTCAAAGATAAAATCCAAAGTCAAAGTCGACCTCTAGTTACAAGTTAAGCCATTTTTCTAGAATCTACTTTTATCGAATGTAATATATATATTACATTGGATAAAAGTAGACTGTAGAAAAATGGCTTAACATACACTGCATTTGAGGAACAATGGGAAAGTAATTCTGCTTTCAATGTTGCTAAACTTGTAACTAGAGGTCGACCGATTAGATTTTTCAACGCCGATACCGATTTATTGGCGGACCAAAAAAAGCTGAAACCAATTGATATTTTTTTATATATTTGTAATAATGACAATTACAACAATACTGAATGAACACTTTTATTTTAACTTAATATAATACATAAATAAAAATCTATTTAGTCTCAAATAATGCAAATATGAAAGCTGGTGGTTCCTTTTAACATGAGTCTTCAATATTCCCAGTTAAGATGTTTTAGGTTGTAGCTATTATAGGACTGTGTTTCTCTCTATACCATTTGTATTTCATATACCTTTGACTATTGGATGTTCTTATAGGCACTATAGCCTAATCTCGGGAGTTGATAGGCTTGACGTCATAAACAGAGCTGTGCTTCAAGCATTCCGAAGAGCTGCTGGCAAACGCAGGAAAGTGCTGTTTGAATGAATGCTTACGAGCATGCTGCTGCCTACCACCGCTGTCAGACTGCTATATCAAATCATAGACTTAATTATAATATATTAAACACAGAAATACGAGCCTTAGGTCATTACTATGGTCAAATACAGAAACTATCATTTCGAAAACTAAACCATTTACTCTTTCAGTGAAATACGGAACCGTTCCATATTTTATTGAACGGGTGGCATACATAAGTCTAAATATTGCTGTTACATTGCACAACCTTCAATGTTATGTCATAATTATGTAAAATTCTGGCAAATGAATTACGGTCTTTGTTAGGAAGAAATGGTCTTAACACAGTTCACAACGAGCCAGGCAGCCCAAACTGCTGCATATACCCTGACTCTGTTTGCACAGAAAGCAAGAGAAGTGACACAATTTCCCTAGTTAATATTGCCTGCTAACATGAATTTATTTTAACTAAATATGCAGGTTTAAAAAAATATACTTGTCTATTGATTTTAAGAAAGGCATTGATGTTTGGTTAGGTACCTTGGTGCAACGACAGTGCTTTTTTCACGAATGCGCTTGTTAAATCATCACCCGTTTGGTGAAGAAGGCTGTGATTCGATGATAAATTAACAGGCACCGCATTGATTATTTGCAACGCAGGACAAGCTAGTTAAACTAGTAATATCATCAACCATGTGTAGTTAACTAGTAATTATGTTAAGATTGATTGTTTTTTTATAAGATAAGTTTAATGCTAGCTTGCAACTTACCTTGGCTCCTTGCTGCACTCGCGTAACAGGTGGTCAGCCTGCCACGCAGTCTCCTCGTGGAGTGCAATGTAATCGGCGTCCAAAAATGCCGATTTAATCGGTCAACCTCTACTTGTAACCCCACTTTGAGGAAATGACCCTTGAATATTTTGGTACACCTACTGGAGAGCTCTTCTTTGTCTATACCCATTCAGCATCATTCACACTCTTTTAAGCCTTAGCCCAATCCATCTCTTTAGCTAAAGCTAACCAACTAGGTTCAATGCTAGCTAGCTAATATTAGGCTATAACTAGCAAGGCAAATGGTTTTTGATTCTGATAATATTTCTACACAGATCATACACAACGTTAGCCAGCGAGCAATCAAGCTAGCGAACAGTGTCGTTTTAATTACAAGTTAAAGCGTATTCTGACAAAATTAGAAACGTATCTAAAAATGTAGTTGGACTCTTACCCGTATATATGGATGAACGCTTCACGGCAGACTGGAAGCATTTAGCTCTGTTTTGTTTGTAGCTACATCTTGTTCAACCAGCGTTGCTGACCATGGTGTGTGCAGAAAGTAGCCCATCACAACTTTTTCCAACTGATCTGTCAATGGCGCTTGCTAAATTCATGG